>NW_023425416.1:44945480-45460480 GCF_014108245.1 Pipistrellus kuhlii | reverse complement strand
CTCCCTCCAGAGGTAACTTCGGGTCACTAACGCGTACACAGCTCTTCCCAGTAGGTCCCCCACTCTCTTTCATGAAGATGTGACATTCCACGGTGGCTGGGACCATTTATGGAACTACTGCCGTGCTGAGGGACGCCTCCTCTCACATGTGGGTTGTGCTCGGGGACTAGCCGTTGCAGGGCTGCGGTGAGCATTGTGTGTGCGCTCCAATCCCTGAGGTGGAGGCGATGGGTCAAAGGACATGTGTGTCTACAGCCCTGAGAGATAAGGCCAACCTATCCTCCACAGATATCGGAACTCACATCCCTGCCAAGAATTTGAAAGTACCCTTTCCTTTTCACCCCGCAGACACACTTTCCTCTTTGCCAGTCTACAAAGTGAATTCTGACTGGGTTTAATTCGCATGTTTTTGATTATTAGGAAGAATGAATGTCTTTTCATATATTTAATGGCCTCTTCTCTTCTACTATGAATTTTTTCTTCAGAGCTTTTTCCTGTTTTTCTTTTGGGGGGGGGTTATATATATTATTAATTCTCTGTAGCTAATATTTCCTATTAGTTTGCATTTACCTTGTAACTATTTTTAGTGTATTTCGCCATCCATGAGTTTTAAATGTTTACACAGTCAAATCAGGAAAAGATTTTCTTTACGGTTTCTGTGTCTGTGGTCATGCTTAGAATCCCCGGTGAACCCACGTCCAATTTAACATTTATGTTTAAATACTTAATTCATTCGGAACTTATTATTGGATACGGTGTGAGGTGGAGAGTTGCCGTTAGTTTCTTTTTTCCTTGCTGGGTAGCCAATTATCCAACTACGACCATTGGACTTGGGTTTGAAGTCCATTGGCTTGAAGTGTCATCTTTATCCTGAGACCTGTTTCTATCCCATTTTATCTGTTTATCTGAGGATTGGCCTCAAGCTGGTTTAACTGCTGCTGTTTCGTGGCATGTTTTGAATTTGGGAGGACAAATCCCTCCTGTTTCTACTATTTTCCATTTGATGCTTTTTGGCCATGATGGTGTATTTGTTCCTGTCTTCCTAATCACCATCCTGGTTTTCAGTGATATCTGTCCTGCTGTTTGGCTCATCTATGGAATTTTTTACTTTGTAGTCACATTTTTAATTTTTTTAACATCTCTTTTTTGTCCCCGGTGTTTGTTCACGGTAGCATGTTCTTTACTTATTGGCATCACAGCCTCTGGAGCCAGCCGACGCTGGAGGTGTTTGGTTGGGGAACGTCCTCTCTGTTTCGGCCATGACCTTGCATGCCCCTCTCGGCCCCTCATTCAAACTGCCAAAGATTTAGAAAAGGACTAGGCCAGTGGTCGGCAAACCGCGGCCCTCGAGCCACAGGCAGCTCTTTGGCCCCTTGAGGGTGGCTCTTCCACAAAATACCACGACCCGGTCGAGTCTATTTGGAAGAAGTGGCGTTAGAAGAAGTTTAAGTTTAAAAAAATGTGGCTCTCCAGAGAAATGTCAATCGTCGTACTGCTGATATTTGGCTCTGTGGACTAATGAGTTTGCCGACCACGAGAGGAGGCCAATCCGTACTAGCAGCTGGGCAGATCCCGGAGTTAAGGTGACTGATTCTCTCAGCCGGGCCAGATGGGATGGTGACGCCAGGATGCATGGAGTGGGCCTGGCCTGGGCTGCAGCCCGTGGGACTGCCCCGTGGACTTCCCTCCCGGCCCGCCGCTGGGGCTCTCCCCTGAATGAGGAAATAGGGAAGGAGTCCGCCTGCTGGAGGAACATTGGAGGGGATTTTGCCCGTGTGCCCAGCAGCCGCGTCTTGTCATCCTGCGTGTCCCTGTGGTGGTGGGAAGCCACCGGGGGCTCTGCTTCCTCCAGAGCAGGCGTCTTCAAACTACGGCCCGCGGGCCACATGCGGCCTGCAGAGGAGTCTGATCCGGCCCGCCAGGTTTTTTGGGCAGTGAGCGCAGCCGAGGTGTTACAGTAGGAATTAGTAGTTCATATAGTCCGGGCCCTCCAGCTCTCTGAGGGACCGTGATCTGGCCCCCACTTTAAAAAGTTTGAGGACCCCTGCTCCAGAGCCTCCTGATTCTGCCTCTGGTCGCCAGGGTTTGAATGCACTTTTGAGAATTCCTGCGCCTCTTCTGTGTGAGCATTTTCTATGCTTGTAGACTCATGGAAAAGCACCCTGCCATACAACGCACCCCCAAACTCACACGCCCTCTGGGGACAAGGCTCCCCCACACCTCTCTTTTGGACCCGGGAAGGCCACCCTGCTTGGCTCCCAACGCCTGCCCTCCCAGCGCCCCACCCTGCCTAGCCCGCGGAGACCTGTGAGGGCGGCCACACTGTTCTCGTCCACTTTCATGGCCTCCGAGTACCACATGGCTGCCTCCTTCACCTGGTCCTGCAGGATGAAGAGGTAGCCCAGCTCGATGGCCAGGTGCGTGTAGGTGGGTGCCGCCAGAAACGTGCGTTCGATGAAGCTGCACACGAGCTGGAGGATCATCTGGTGCCTCCCACACTGCGGGGAAGGGACACAGCGGGATGGGGAGACCTGTCAGCCCAGCAGGTCTGACAAGGCCGCATCAGAATTGGGGGACATTTTAACAGGCCTAGGAGGAAGGGGGGAGGGGGAGCTCAGGAGAGCCCCGGAGACAACCTATGTCCAGGCAGCCGGGTCTGTGTCGCTGATCAGCTCCCAAAGGACCTCCCATGGGCCACATCTGCCTCCGGCCGCAGGGACCCGTCCCTGTCTGGCCGCAGTAACTGGTCCAACGGATCGCCATGTGGTTTTTCGGAAACTGAAGCTAGGTGAGAGAGGTTCTTGTGCCCGCTGATGGGAAGTGACCCCAAGGGCTGCGAGCGGCCACGTCCCCTGCCGTGTGCGGAGTCTACGGAGAGGCTCGGCACAGAGGTGGAGGAAGGGATAGTCTCCCGGTGGCATCTGACCCCACGGCTCTCTCCCCTGAGGCCCGAGTGCTACCCCTGCTCTTACAGCAAGTCCTTCTAGGAAGTCCTGCTTCGGGGCCGATGGGGCTGACAGAGGCAGACGGTTTGGCGGCCTGGCCTGTCATCGCCTTGCCTGATGTCAGAGAGGCCTCCTGGATGGGCCAGCCTTCCCAGGTCGCTTCCACAGAAGGAATGTGGGAGTTGGGTGCCCAGTACCCTTTGGCCAGAGCTGGGCATGGCTCTGCTGTGCAACCGCCATCCTACCACCCTCTTTCCTGAAAAGAGGTGCCACCCATTCTAAAGTGCCGCCTGACCCCATCTCCCTGATCTTAGCATCTCTGAGGGGCACCTGGGCCACGGAGACAGAGACCACATGACCCAGGGGTTGGCCAGAGGCAGGCGGGGGCCACAGGGCGTGGGCCATCAGCCCGAGAGGCCAAGTTTGAACCAGAGAGAGGAGAGGTGGAGTACACGGGGAGCTTCCAGGGGGACCATGGACCCTCCCCGCCCAAGGGACCCAGTGCGAAGCAGTAGCTCAGAGCGAGGAAAGCACCTTACCAGCCTGCTAACCACAATGATTTTTTTAAGGTGGAGGCTTGGATTTTGGGGTTCTCTGGTCTCTAGAGCCTTAATCAGATTTCGAACGTGCTCGGCAGCCTGCAGGGACAAAACAGACAAGGGCAGAGGCGATGTGTCCCACGGGGGCTGGGCAGAGGTTCTCCATCCTGACTGCGCGTTACCTTCAGCCAGGGAACCTTACACACACACCCGCCCTGAGGGCCAGCCCCGGAGACCCGGGCGTAACCGGATGTGGGGCCCAGGGATTGGCACTGCTTCAGAGCCTCGTCGGTGGAGCTTTCAGGAACATTGTCCGTCGAAGAGCTGGCACTGCCCCTTGAGTGTGTGAGGAGAAGCTGCCCTTTCACACCCACCCAGGCAGAGCCTGGAGCCAGCTGTCACTGTCCCCGCACTTTAGGGCACCAGGCCAGCAGCAGACTGCCTGGCAGGGAGGAGAGAGCTAAGATCCAGGGAGCACCCGCCAAAGCCTTGGGGTTGGAGGTGCTATGAGGGGTTCCTCCACGGCTGTGTTTGTTTCAAGGCTCAACGTCTGAATCTTGAGAAAGAACTTACTGTGGTCATGTTCCCTTCTCTTGCAAGCTCATGCACAGCTAGAATTTGGTAGGCATCGATATTTCTTTTATCTTTTTCTAGGATTCTGAAAGAGGAAGAGGAACCACATGGATGGAGGGTACTCCCAGGAGGGGATGGTGTAGCAACGGCAACTTCTGGTTGTCTTCCAATACCCAATTCTCCCATCTTTTAAGACTAGAACTTCCAAACTGGTGGGACACATGGCTACCCAGGACAAAAACTACACTTCCCAGCCTCCCTCTGCAGCTTAGGTGTGGCCATGTGATTAAGTTCTGGCCAATTGGATATACACTAAGGTGCCCAGTGTGATATCCAGTGGTGCCCTGACAGTATGCCTTCAAGGGCATGTACCTTGGTTGCGGGTACATCCCCAATAGGGGGTGTGCAAGAGGCAGCTGATCGAAGATTCTCTCTCTTCAATGTTTCTAGCTTTCTATCCCTCTCTCTTCCTCTCTGTAAAAAAATCAATAAAATATATTAAAATAAGAAAAAGAAAAAAAGAAAAAAAAAAGAATGGATGAGCCAGACATTCACCTCAAGGGTTAGAAAAAACACACACACAAATAAAAACCCAACAGAATAACTCCAAAGGAAGCTGTTGGTAGGAAATAATAAAGAATAGAAATTAATAAACTAAAAAACAGACACAATAGCATCAACAAAACTCAAAGCTGGTTGTTTCATAAGACAGATAAAAGACAAATTATTTGAACACCGCTGAAGAAAAATAAGAGAGGGGGGGGGAATAAATAATATTAGGCATGGCCAAAGCAACACATCCAGAAACAGCGGAGATTTAAACGTGGGAGAATTCCATGAGCACCCATAGCGGGCAAAGCTTGGGGAGGAAGGTGTTGAGGTATGAGGCACAGCCCCCTGGCACCAGGCTCTGTGTCCCTGTGTGGGGGGGCAGCAGGACTTGGGCGAGGCTGGCCACGGGTACCCATGGCTGTGAAGCAGGTGTTTCTAGGTAGCCCGTGGGTCCCAGGTCTGAGGCTCCAGAGCAAGCTCCTGACCCAGCTCCTGCCAAGGACACTGGCCAGGTATCAACCTAGAGACGGACACGGGGGGCCACAGAGCCGCTGCACCTGTGGGGCCCCGTAGGCTGAGCAAGGTAGGATCACTTTCTTTTAAAAAAAATGTATTTTATTGATTTCAGAGAGGAAGAGAGAGGGAGAGAGAGATAGAAACATCAACAATGAGAGAGAATCATGGATCGGCTGCCTCCTGTACACCCCCACACTGGGGATCCAGCTTGCAACCTGGGCCTGTGCCCTGACCGGGAATTGAACCGTGACCTCCTGGTTCCTAGGTCAATGCTCAACCACTGAGCCACGCCCCAGGGCTGATCACTTTCAATTTCTATCAGCCCCCCTCTCTCTGAGAAGGTTCCACTCCTCTCCAGAGGAATTATCATCTCTTCACAGGGAAGGGAGAGGTTGGTTTGTGTGTTGTTTTCTGCACAACTGTGCTGTGCATTACCACAGAACTTATTAACAATTCCTAGTGATGACTTGGTCATTTAGGGAAAAAAAAAATGCAAGGTCCACAAAGTCTTTTTAGGAAGAAAATTAGTATCATACATTTTAGCCTTAGTGTTAAAAAGACAAGCTTCAGTTATCTAGAAAATACCACCCTCAAAAATACTCCCATCATTGCCAAAACCGGTTTGGCTCAGTGGGTAGAGGTCTGCGGACTGGAAGGTCCCAGGTTCGATCCCCCACCCCTGTACCTTGGTTGCAGGTACATCCCTGGTAGGGGGCATGCAGGAGGCAGCTGGTCGATGTTTCTCTCTCATCAATGTTTCTAGCTCTCTATCCCTCTCCCTTCCTCTCTGTAAAAAATCAATAAAATACATTAAAAAAACAAACAAACACAAAACCTCCCATCAGACATTCCTCCCCTGAAGCTGTCTCTATCTCCCTTCACAGGGGAAGTGCTTCGGGCATGAGACCCTGGCCTGAATCGAACCTGGGTCCCATTAGTCTGCAGGCCAGCACTCTATCCAGTGAGCCAAACCGGCTAGGGCACCCCTAAAGTTTTTATTAAAATAAATTATATCCATATTTTTAAAAAGTTAAATAGCGCAGCAGTCCTTAGTCCCCTACCACAACTCCTCAGCAGCGACTGCTTTCCCCCTGTACCTCTTGCTGCTTTGGGTCCTCTGGGCAGTTCCCTCCATCTTTCCTCTAAAGGACATGCTCACACCTCTTGGGATGCTCGGCTCTGATTTTCCCTGTGGGCCTCAGCTGCCGGCTTCCTGCCTGGCAGGTAGGTGTCTGCCCTCTCCTCCTGCTACTAGTACTCAGGACTCCTTGGGTGACAATTTTTACTTTTGACTGTTCCACCAAATACACAGTATCTCCCACCTCCCCACCTGTGCGACAGGAGCATATTAGGGGTACGGTCGCCCCTCGCCCCTCGCCCCTCACCTGTGCCCTGTTTCCACCGTCTGCTCCCAGTCCTGCCGAGCCAAAAACAGCTTCATCTTGAGGACCCAGGCGGGCAGGAAGCTCTCTGAGATTACGGTGATCTGGTTCACCACCTCCAGGGCCCCCGAGTAGTTCTGCTGGGCCATGTGGTACGTTGCCTGCAGGAGCCCAAGAGCCTCCATCAGTGCCCGCGGAGGGGGGGGTGGAGATGCCCGTGCCCCCATCAGGTCAGGAGCAGAGGCAGACACCGGGGCGCCCAGTGGCCAGGCCAGGTCCACCACAGTCCTGGGTTCCAGGATGGGCGAGGCAGGGGCTTGAGAGAGAGAGAGAGAGAGAGAGAGAGCGCGAGCGCTGAGCCCTGAGCAGGCCTGGGCTTCTTGGAGGCCATGCGAGGGCTGCCCCCTAGGGACAGAGCTGGGGTTGCGGGCACTTGCCAGTTCTAGAACCCGCCCATTCATTTCCCACCCGCTTTCCTGAAGCTTGTCCCTGAAAACTGACCCCCTGCGGCCCTGGACAGCGAGTGGGTGTCAGTAAGGGTTTGAGAGCAACCACCCTCCTCGACAGCAAGGTCGTGGGGGTAATTCTCGGTCACAGCCGCTGGGCTGGGCTGGCCAGTGCCAGCCACCAGGGTCTCTGGGGTGAGTCTGCCCCAGGGGTGCTCCTAACAGACTTGAACCCACACCCTGAAAGGCCTGTGAGGATGCTTATGTTGGACCTAGAGCAACCTTCCAGGGAGGGGGCTGTTCTCAATAAAAACTCACAAATAAACGTGTCCACCACCGCACTTTTCCCAAGTCTGCAACTGGGAACGACCTCAGCACCCAGACAGGAGCGCGGGTTGGCACGTTACAATGAGACCGTTCAGTGGGGGGCTGGCTCTGCGGAGCCATTCCAGACAACGCTTGCTGATTATATACATCTCACCCGAGGGAACGGACCCAAAGAGTAAGATGGCCCACGGTGACAACTGTATGGAACCACCACACGACCCCCGCCCTACGCTGGGGGCCGGGTGTGACCCATCCCTCAGGTCCAAGAGAGTTGGCAGCTGGTGGCTCTCAGGGGAGCCCTCCTCCCGGGATCGCCCTTGACTGAAGGGAGCTGCTGGGGGTGCGAGGTCAGACCCTTCCCCCGGGGCGGCCCACACCCAGCATCCTGTCAGGGAGAGGGGCGGGGAGGGGGCAGCCCGGCTCCACAAAGCTTCCCCGTGTTGGCTGTACGCCCCCCAGCATCTCCCTCTGCCCGGTGCCACCTCTTTCTCCTTCCCCTCAGGGGCTGGTCCCAAGGGTGCTCCCTGCGGAGGCTGCTGCGTGATCACCTCCATGAAATCAGCCCTTGGGGAGGAAGACAGGGAGGCACTGCCCTGGAGCGTTAACAGGAGTTGTCTTGGGCTGGGAGGGCTCAGGGTGTCATTTTCACTCATCCTTTGACTTTGTTAGACTTCTGCTCTTGAATGAGTGCGTATACGTTTTGTAAGAAAGACATAGTATACAAACAGAAGAGGAAAAAGGGGTAGTTTTCTCTCAAGACTGGTTTAGTAAGGGTCCCATACTTTGGAACAAGGACCTTAATTTAAATGAAGGTCGGAAAATACAGAAACACAAAGCATGCCTCCCTTCACTGATGGCCAGCTAAGGGATCGGAACCGGTGGCAGGAGAAAAGGTGACATGAAGAGCAGCGTGAGACAGAGATGCCGAGAAACGGGGCAGTGAGCGGAACCAAAGGCAAACACGGAGCCTGGAAAAGCTAAGGGGGACAGACCCTGAGGAGGAGACTCGAAGACCCCCTGCAGGAGACAGAAACTCAGCCTGAGCAGGAAGGAGTGGGAACCAGGGTGGCTCCTGGGTTGCCATGTGACCCTGACCCCGTCTGCTCCTCATCCCGGAGACTGAGGGTCGGGGCTGAGGTCGCCTTGGGGGCGTTGAGGGCTCCAAAGACCAGGTCAGGGCTACCCCCTCCCCGCCTCCCCACTGCCCACCTTTCCCATCAGCCCCAGCACGTCTTTGGTGTCCAGGATGCCTTGCTCCAGGTACTTGATAGATTTCTTCACGGTGTGGGGCTTGTCTGAGGTGAGGTCCACCCAGCCTCGCAGCACGTAGCCCTGGGGTGAGAAGAGGAGGAGAGATGAGGTCCCTGGTCCTGCAGAGCCTGGGGCCAGCCCGTGCCTCCTACCTCCCGTCCCACCGGGCGTCACCGCACACCCGCGGTCCTGCCGGGCACAAGGGCACGTGGATCCCGGGGCGGCCCTGCTCTCTCTCACGGCCAGGCCTTCCTTTGTCCCTACTGTCCCCTTACCTGCAACGCCCTGCTCAGCACATGTCCCCCAAACCAAAACATCTCCCCTGGTTAACTACCACTAGTCTTTAAGACGCAGTCTAACCCTGGCTGGTTTGGCTCAGTGGATAGAGCGTCGGCCTGCGGACTGAAGGGAGGTCCCAGGTTCGATTCTGGTCAAGGGCATGTACCTTGGTTGCGGGCACATCCTGGTGGTGGGTGTGCAGGAGGCAGCTGATCGATGATTCTCTTTCATCGATGTTTCTAACTCTCTATCCCTTTCCCTTCCTCTCTGTAAAAAATCAATAAAATATATTTTTAAAAACAAAACAAAACTCAGTCTCGGCTTTCCTTGACCTTCCGGGCTGGTGTTGGGCCCTCCCCGGACCCCCCAGCTCTCTCGCTGAGGCACTCTCACCCCTCCTGTCAGTGTCTGCTTAGTTTACACTGTGCTCCGGAGGCCAACATGGGGCCGCTCCTGCTCTCTGCACCTTAGCCGGCATGCCCTCCGAGCAGGCGAGCGGGAGCCAGTGTGAGCTCACCGGCCTTGCCCGCCCTGCTCCAGCCTTCACCCAGCCTCTCCTGGCAGAGGGGATGGGCAGGGAGGACAGGAGGATCAGAGGACCCCTAGGGAGGGCCCGCCCTGGAGTCTCCCTCGTGGCCCAGACCGGTGTTTCTCAACTCTTCCATTACTGCATTCCCTCCTCCCTCACCCCCCCCCCAGTCATTCCCTCCCGCTCCAAGACATTTTAATATCACAGATACACTGTGATACGTGCTGTGCGTACACCAGTGTTTTATACACAGCCCATCTTTTCACCCTCTCCTCCCAGAATCACTTTCCAGCCGATAGGGGGCGATATCTCCTCTGCTGAGAATGCTGAGGCCGCAAGGTCTGCTTTCAGTGCCGCTCTGTGCCTGGGACGGCTCTGGTGTCTGAGCGGCCCCTGCTACCCAGCAGATCACCGCCAGGAGGACACGCAGGCCCAGGGCAGCTGGTTCCTCTAGTTTAAAAAAAAAACCCCACGACATCTGGACTTTTAGGCAAAAATCTTCTGATTTCTAAACGTCAGCAATGAATTCAAGATTTTCAGAACATAGTGCAGACCACGGGACACCCATCTGCAGATGGGACTCTGGACAAATGCCAGCTTGTACCGGACTGAGACCTGAGGCAACCTGGGTGGGGTCACTTGGGGACCCAGGGTCTTGGCAGTGCCGGGCTGGGGCCCTCCCCCGACCCCATGGCCGTCCGTGGGAATCATGTCCACTCCACTGTGCTGTGTTGGGATGCTGCCTTCTCGTTGCCCTGGTGAAGGATGCCCGCGGCGGGTACCTCTCTGGCGCTGTTGGACAGCTGCAGCATGCGGTCGATGTACTCCTTGGCCTTGTCGTGGCGGCCCATGAGCCAGAGGAAGAGGCCGGCGTAGTACAGAGCAATCCAGCTGGCCGTCTTGCGCATTTCCTTCAGGCTGCTCTCCAGCTCCTGAATGGCTTCTTGGTCTGTGAATCCGAGAGAGGAGGAAGGGGAAGAGGAGAGAGGAGGAAGAGGGGGTGTGCCTGGTCCCAAGCGGGGGCACTGAGGGATCCTGGTGGCTGCCTCTGGAAGCTCTGGGGCTCACATGGAGCCAATGACACACCAGCCCGGGGCTGGACACAAGGCACACTGGCCCCGCGGTGCCCCGGGAGTCGCCCGGGCCTGGACCTGGGCTTGCTGTCTTCTCTCCTCCGTGCCCAGCACTACGCTGAGCAGACGGACCAAACCCGACTCCCTCACCTCAGGCGCACCGTTCATTCTGGGAGGGGAAATAGTCGTTTGTGGTCTCTCGGAACCTCGCCGGGGGAATGGAATTATTTGTATCAGTTTGATTTTTCCTGACTACATCTTGGTGAAGGAAAGCGAGGTGTCTCCCCATCTCTTGGGGTCTGGATGGAGGGCCCCTCGCACTGTTATGCTCTCTGCCCACGGCTCCCTCTCCGTAGGGCCTGGGCACAGGGTCTTCTTTGAGGCCTTTGCAGGGAAGGGGGACAGCAGACACTCCTCCCAGGCCAACAGAACCTGCGGCCACCAGGGCATGTCCTTCCTCCCGGAGCGGGGCCAGGCCCGGCGGGGCACAGCTGCACTCACCGATGGTTTTGCAGCACTTGTGAGCACAGATGAGGGCCATGATGGAGCACAGGGACACGTCTGGATGGTTCCGGAGGCTCTCCAGGCTGCTGATGGCATCCTGGATGTGCTCTGCCGAGAGAGAGAGAGAGAGAGAGAGAGACACCACGTGGCTAATCTTTGGGCTCCGGGCCCAGAGGGCAGAAGGCTCCATGGCAAGCACACGGGGATCCTCATTAGGGCTGACCTGAGGCTTGGCAGCGCCTGGCTTTCCCCGGGATCAGAGGACTAACTGGTACAAAAGGTCCCCAATGGCCTGAGGTCCCTGAAGACTGGAAGCTCCTGGAAAAGGCTGCTGGCACCACGGTCCAGACTGCCAGGGCGTGCCTGTGAGTACGCGAGGGGTCCCTGGGAGGTTGAGACGTTCGCCTCGGGACAGTTTTCGGGGCATTTCTACAATAGTTAGTTGCACAAGAGCCAACAGCTGCATGTATCTCTCCTCGTCCCCTGATGCTGGCCACGGGCGGCTCAGGCCTGCCCCTAGCCCAGGGTCCTTCTGAGGGTCCGAGTCAGCACCTGTATGGGCCCCACACCTCCCCCTGCTCCTGTGCCATGCCTGCTGGTGCCTACCCCCACCCTTCCCTCCTTTTCCTGCACCATCAGCTCTCAGCTTCCAACCTCGGGGTCAGTTCAATAATCGTGCAGTTGTTTCTCCTCCCGCCCATTGTCCAGGCAGGGAAAGGGAGGTGCAGGGCAGCAGTGGCGAGGCCTCTGAGGCCTCACAGTCAGCCGCATACGGATGGCACGGGCTTCTGAGGACGGGCCTGGGGGCCTAGGCTCCGAGTGTAAGACTGTAGTCATGACTGGGGTAGGAGTGGGCACCTGGGTGGAGTCCGTGGTAGTTGCTGGGCTGGTGCCCAGGTCAGGAGGCCACCGATGACGAGTCCTTACCTTCCCTGAAGGCCCCGTAGGCTTTGAAGAACTGCAGCACGGGGTCATTGCTGAATTTTTCTAGGCCCGTGGCCGCAGCCTGCTGCACGTGGCGGAAGTACTTTTCCTGGCTGTAGTAGATGATCCCAGCCTGTGGGGAGGGAAGACGCCACTGGCAACAGCCCTTGTCTGTCTCTGTTCTGACCTCTCCCTCCCCTGGTCCCTGCTCCTCCTCCTCCTCCTCCTCCGTTCCGAAGGAAAGAGAGAGAGAGAGGGGGGGGGGGAGAGAGGGAGAGACACGTTTTTGGCCTCATCCTGTTCACCAGGCCCAGGAGCAACTCCACGCAGCTTCCCCAGGAAGGAGCCTGGAGGTGTCGGTTGTGTAATTATCTACAGAATCCCGGTTCAGAGGTGGAAGATTCAACTCGAGCTGTCTTAGGAAGGAACTCGGGGGAAAGAGAGGGGACCGATAAATAAGAAATAAGAATAATTGCATCAGGAGTCAGTTACAGCTCGTTGTGGGCTGACTCCCTCCGGAGTCTGTACCCAGGGCTTTCCACCCATTCTCTGCTGCATTATCCTCTCCCTGGCCCTCCCAGTTAAGAAAGCCAAAGGCCACGGCAACTGTGGCTTGACAAAAGTCACTCAGTAACAGGAAGGGGCTGAGAGTTCAAAGCAAGTCTCGCTTCCCCTAAGGTTTGTGGGTGCTGGGGTGGGAGGCAGATGTGGTTGGATTGTAGCGGCCTTGTGGGCCGTATGAAACGCCCAGACATCATCCTGAGGATCATAGGAAGCAGCGGGAATGGTTGTAAGCAGGGGAGAGGGGCGTATTCAGATGTGCTTTTTTGCAAAATCCACCCTGGTGGCTGTGTGTGTGTGTGGGGGGAGGGGGGGGAGGGGGGCGGGGGAGGAGAGGGTTGGGTTTGGTAGGGGGGCTGGCTGGAGCAAAGAGCTGAAGCAGAGAAACCAGTTTGGTGGGGGACTGTTATAGACGCCCAGGTGAAAAAGGTGGTGGTGACCCAGGGTTCCGAGGTAAAAATGGGTGACCTCAGGAGATATTTAGGAGTGGAGGTTTCTTGCTGATATATAGGATCAGGGGACGGGTATGAGGGATCAAATGGTGGTGCCACCTACTGAGGTCAGGGACACGGAAGAGGCACAGGCAGGGAAAGGGGAGCCGATGGCAAGATGATGGAGATGGGTTGGGTGCGCTGGTTTGGGGGAGCCTGGGGACAGGACTGGGTGGGGATTGATGGGGAAACATCAATGATTTCTGATTTGCACAGAAAGCACCAGAGGGGATGCCGCCCTCGCCAGGGACAGTGAAGCGAGAGAAAGGGCCAGGACCCCCAGGAGCAGCGGGAGACAGCGAAGCGCGGGTCAAGGGGATGGCAGGAGCGGGTCGAGAGATGGCAGGAGAGCGGCAGGGCTCGGGGGTCACCGGGAGGAGAGTCCCCAAGGGAGCGGCCGGCGGCGCCCGGGCCACGCACCATCAGGGAGGAGTCATTGCTGTTCATCTCCGCTCGCTAACGGCTCGGAGTCCGGGCCTGGCGGCGCGGAGCGGGGCCGATTGATTCCCGGAATCGGGGTCCTGGGCGCGCCGCTAACCGCCCGCCGCTGGAGGCGCGCGCGTCCTTGGAGACGGCGCCGCCGGCGGTTGCTAGGCGCGTCAGAACCGGGGTGGGCGTGGCGCTCCGTCCACGTGACCAGGCGCTGGTAATTGAGCGCCGAGCGGGCGAGTGGGCGCCGGTGGCACGGGATCCGCGCTGCGTTCGGGGCCGCTGGCGCCGGAGCCGGGCCGCCCGCTGCCATGGGGCTGGGCTCCAGCACCGAGCAGCCGGCGGAGACCTCCGAGGGCTTCCACCTGCACGGGGTGAGTGGCTCCCGGCGCCGGCGGCCGGGGCCGGGCGTCCACCCGGACCGATGCGCCCGGACGCCTGAGCGCCGGCCCCGGGGCGGCGGCGGAGGCGGGGGCCCGGCCCCTCGTGCGGCCGCCCGGGTGGAGGGAGGGGGAGGCCCCCTTGCCGAGGGGAGCGGCCCGCGGGAGGCGGCCCCCGGCCCTCCTGGTCCCGGCCGGTCTGCGGCCGCGGTGGGCCCGGCCCGCCCCGGTGCCAGCCCCGGCGCCCGCCCCGGTGCCAGCTGTGCAGGAAGCGGAGCGCTTCCTGGTCCGCTCGGGCCGCCAGGAATAGCCCTGCTCCCGGGCGAATGTTGCAGCAGCTCCAGGCGTCGTCGGGACCCGTCGGTACACGCGGATCACACGTGTGATTGCCCGCTGGGTGCCGCGCCCCGTGCTGCTCCTGGAACCCGGTCCCGGCTCTTGAGTCCGCGGGTCGGGAAAACCAGATGGACATGGACGACAGCTGCCAGGGGCTGGCGGGCCTACACGCCGCCCGTCAGGGGATCGGAAAGGCTTCTGGAGCCCGAGGGCCAGTGCTGACCAGCCAGGGGAAGAGGGAGCGGAAGGACCCGCTGCAGACGCTGCAGGCGCGGGGACAGCGTTTGCAGCAGGGGAGGGTCCCAGGGCGAAAGATCGCGGCGGGTCGGGAGGGTCCCGTAGCCCCGTGGGGAACTGGGGTGGAGATTTGTTCTGTAGAGAAGGAGGGGTGGTAACGGAGGTGAGCAGACCACGGTGGGGGTGGGGGCAGAGAAAGCTCCGACTCACCGGGGAAGGACTCCGTTTCCTTGTGCAGCATGCATGGCTGCGGAGAGCGGTGCAAGCTTGTCAGGTTGGTGTGCCCGCCTGTTGCATGGTCTCTGTGTTGTGATGGAAGGCTCTGTGGGTGCGTGGGTGAGGGTGAGGGGACTGGACGTGATGGGATCCCCCCAAGGGAAAGCCAGTCAGAGGGCCATGCTTGCTGCCGGAGTGGGGGCGCGGTGGGGGTGTGCTGGGCAGCAGTGCAGACCATTTCCTCTGGAGAGCCATAGTGGTCAGTGACCAGGCCCAGGCACAAGGCCACAGGAGAGAGGATAGGCAGAGGGTCTGGGTGGCTGGGAGGGGGCTGGGCCTGGAGACCGGGGGCCTGAGCCTCGGGACCTCCTCCATGGTGGAGGGCAGCAGTCGTGGGCAGGTGCCAGGTGGCCTGGCTTTAGCAGCAGGGTCTTACCAGAGGGAGGTGGGGTGCCATCGAGTGGGGAGGAGCGCCTCTTCCAAGCTCTCTCTGATGAATTGTCCTTTGGGTTTCCCCTAAAGTAGGGGTGTCGAACTCAATCAGAGAAGGGGCCAAAATCTAAAATCCAGCCTAAATCGCGGGCCGAATGGTTTACTGAACAGTCATAAACTGTCATTGTGATGGAAACGCAGCGGAGTGCAGTGATGACAGCGCGGTGCGGGCCACATTGCAAGGCCTGGTGGGACGGATTTGGCCCTCGGGCCTTGTGTTTGACACATGTGCTGTAGGGGATCCTCTATTTGGAAGCCACCGCAGCTTCTGCAGGGACTTTGTATCGAAAACTCAGTGCTGAGCTCTCTGTCAGGTCAGCTCGGGGGAGTGGTCGGCAAACTCATTAGTCCGCAGGGCCAAATACCAACAGTATACAACGATGGACATTTCTTTGGAGAGCCAAGATTTTAGAACTCAAACGTCTTCTAACACCACTTCTTCAACATAGACTCGCCCAGGCCTTGGTATTCTGTGGAAGAGCCACACTCCAGGGGCCAAAGAGCCGCATGTGGCTCTCGAGCCGCAGTTTGCCGACCACGGGCTTGGCGTATCCACGGCTGGAGGGGCTGGTGGGTGGCAGCAGCCACAGGGCCTTCCCCGGGCAGGGGTGCCAGAACCAGAGGCCACAGGAGCCCCGTGCCCTCTGGGCTGGGGCCTGGCAGATGCCTGGTCATCAGGGCGGCGAGTGAGGACACAGAAGGCCCGGGGGTGGGTAGGGGGGCGATGGGGAGTGGAGGTCACCTTCGGGCTGGGCCTGGGCGGGAGAAAACGGCCGCGTTGTGTGGACGAAGTTCTGTAAATGGGGCTTTTGAGAGGGAACGGGGCTGTAGCTACGGTGCTGTGCTTTGGGCGATGGGTGACGCTGGGAGTCCAGGGCGGGGAGGGAGCACCCTTGGGCCAGGATGACTCCTGTGTCCTGCACTGGAGCGGAGGCAGAATTGTGAGGAGGCGGGGGCTTGGCGCTGCTCACCAGGCTCCAGGGCTTGGGCTCCTTCCTGCCCTGCGGTCTGCTCTCCCCAGCAGCTCCCCTTACCTGCTGGGCTGACCGGGGATCTGTCAGCACAGGGTCCGGGCCCTCCGGCCACAGGCTGCCTGCCTTCCCCGCCACCTCTCTCTGCCCACAGCCCTGGTTCTCTCCATCACGGGGCCCTGCCCGCTGCCGAACGAAGGGCCCTCCCTTCCTGTGCACATCTTAGCCTCTGTGGGAAGCCCTCCTGGCGTTCCCTGTGGGCCTGCGCCACCCTGCTCCGTGGGGCCTCCTGACACCCCCAGGACTGCCCTGGGCTCTCCCACGAGGCATCGCTGGGAGCGTGGTCTGTGGATCATGGTCAGGGAAGAGCTGTTTTCCTAAAGAGGAATAATGTGTGCCCGGGAAGGTGGTGAGGGAGGAGGGAGGTCACCTTAACCGTGCCCACGGGTGGCCTGCCCGGAACAGTTCATTCCAGCGCCCGATTCCCCGCTGGGACATGGGGGTGGGGGGTGGCGGTGGGGGTGGGGGTGGTGTCTGACATTGAGGGCTGGGGCTTCTTGGAAGTCCCGGGGCAGGCTCAGTGATCAGCCTCTGCCCTGGCACAGGTGCAGGAGAACTCCCCCGCCCAGCAGGCGGGCCTGGAGCCCTACTTTGACTTCATCATCACCATCGGGCACTCGAGGCTGGTGAGCTTTGCTGTGTGTGTGGGTGCGCGCGTGTGTGTGTGCGTGTGCATGCGTGCATGCGTGTGTTTGTGTGTGTGTGTGTGTGTGTGTGTGTGTGTCTTGTATGTCCCAAAGGAGGCTCCAGCCCAGCTCCTGCCTCCCTTCTCTTCTGGAGGGAGGCCTTGCCCAGCTCAGCTCCTGAGCTCTCTGGGGTGGACTGGAGGCTAATGGACGCTTGGAGGGGGCCACAGGCCTAAGGGGCCTGCCTCTGGGGGCATGAGAGATGTGAGGGCTCTGGCCAAGGGGCAGCTCACAGTGGGACAGCCTGCAGTGGCCTGAGCCAGGAGGCTCTGTGATGAGTTTGTGCTCTCTGGGGCAGAGGGGGAGCGGAGGGAGGCAGATTTAGCACTACTTGTGGGGGGTGTGGGGTGGGGTGGGATGGGAGTGAGTGTGTGGGGGTGTGTGGTCATCCCACACCAGGCCCTGCTGGGGCAGCTGGCCACCAAGGCCCTTGCCCCACCTCAGACCCAGGCTTGTCTGAGCGGCCGGACGGGGTGTGGGGTCCTTGGCGTGAGCCCCCTTCCTTCCTAGAACAAGGAGACGGACACGCTGCGGGACCTGCTGAAGGCCAACGTGGAGAAGCCGGTGAAGCTGGAGGTGTTCAACATGAAGACCATGCGGGTGCGCGAGGTGGAGGTGGTGCCCAGCAACATGTGGGGCGGCCCGGGCCTGCTGGGCGCCAGCGTGCGCTTCTGCAGCTTCCACAGGGCCAGCGAGCACGTGTGGCACGTGCTGGTGAGTGGGGGTGGGGGTGGGGCGGGCGATGAGTGTGTGTGTGTGGAGCAATGAGTGGGGCGTTCAAGCCCCAGGCCAATCTCTGCAGGGGAAGGTGGTGGGGCCAGAACACATGAGGGCGTTTGGGGGGCACCTGGGGGGAGGGAGCAGGGTGTGGGGGCAACTGGGACAGGGCCTGGAGCCAGATGGACTGTTTGAGGACTCCCTGAGGGCACGGTCTCACTCACCACAGTGTCCAGAGAGGGCAGCTCTCTACCTGCATGCGGTGCCTCACCTCTTTTTTTTATTTTATGTATATATTTATTGAATTTTTTACAGAGAGGAAGAGAGAGGGATAGAGAGTTAGAAACATCAGTGAGAGAGAGTCATTGATCAGCTGCCTCTTGCACACCCCCTACCTACTGGGGATGTGCCCGCAACCAAGGTACATGCCCTTGACCGGAATCGAACCCGGGACCTTTCAGTCCGTAGGCCGACGCTTTACCCACTGAGCCAAACCGGTTTCGGTTGTGCCTCGCTTCTTGTTAGCCGTATGACTTTGGGCACTTTTGTACACTCTAGACCAGGGGCGGGGAACTTCCAGCCCGAGGGCCATAGAAGGCCTGCAAAATCGTTTGGCCTGGCCCTGCCAAGGCATTAGCCGTGAGTTAATTCAATGTTTGACTGAATATAGCAGGCTGATTTTTAAGTTGATAATTTTGTGTGGCCCTCGGGTGATAGTATAAATATCCGAATGGCCCTTGGCAGAAAAAAGGCGCCCCCCCCCCCCCCCCCCCCCCCCCCCCCCCCCCCCGCCTCCCACAACCCCCCTCTCTACGTGGTTTCTGATTTGAGAGGTGGTGCTGCCATCTAGTGGAGGGTGGTTGTGCTGCCGGGACGCTGCTGCTGCTGTGTTTTTCTGGCAGGTCCTCTGAGAGCACCTGGGCTCTGGGCTGGTGCCTGGGGTCTGAGCCTCGTGAATCTCAGTGACGGAATTGTCACAGACCTTGCTGTTCGTGTCCGTCACAGCAACCCGTGCACATGTGACACGCGTGTCCACTGATGGCGCCCAAGTTCTTGGTCCCGCAACTTGGTGACAGGAGGGTGCCCCGAGTTGGAAACTGGCTGGTTTTCTAGCCTCCTCTGTTGCTCACCCACTTCCCGGGGAGCCTTCTCAACCTTTTGGCCTATCTCAGCTTGCCCACTAGTGCCACGGGGCGATGGTGGAAATCCCTGCGTGTTCCTCTAGGGCAGTGGTCGGCAAGCTCATTAGTCCACAGAGCCAAATATCAACAGCACGACGACTGGCATTCCTTTTGAGAGCCCAAATTTTTAAACTTCTAACGCCACTTCTTTAAAACAGACTCGCCAGGCCGTGGTATTTTGTGGAAGAGCCACACTCCAGGGGCCAAAGAGCCACATGTGGCTCACGAGCCACAGTTTGCCGACCACTGCTTTAGGAGGCAGGGACTGGTCCCGTGTCTCAAGGCCCCTCTCTAAGGAGAGGGTATCCTTATATCCAGTCCTGCTCACTGCCCTCGCCTCCATCCCCTACCCAGGGGGTCTTAACGGCCATGTAGTTGGGCACTTACTGTGGGCCAAAGTGTGGTTTTCATTCTTTACATCTATTATTTCTAAAATCTTCTCAGCAACCCTGTGAGTAAGCACTGCGTGCCATGGTTTTCATGGTTGGGAACCTGGCTCAGTGGTTCAGTATTTGTCCAGTCACCCAGCTAGCAGTTGGTGGAGTCAGGAGTTGAACCCAGGTCAGATGTCAGAGCTCAGTGCTGGGAGCCATGCCACGGCACTGCCCTCTGCTGGGCAGGCTGTGGACCTGGGGGACCGAGGGGAATTGGGGGGTACGGTGGGAGAGTCTGGCCTGGAGGCCTTGGCCTGGGGACGGAGACTGCCCGGAGAGACGGCTCCCGGCCCCTCCTCCGCTCCAGTCGTGAGGTGACGGTTCTCCATTCTCTCCCCAGGATGTGGAACCCTCTTCGCCCGCCTCCCTTGCTGGCCTGTGCCCCTACACAGACTATGTGATTGGCTCAGACCAGCTCCTGCAGGAGGTGAGGAACCCGAGGCCCCGCCCTCCGCAGACCCCAGTGGGTGTGGAGATGTGGGTGCTGTCCGCGAGAGGTGCCTGCAGTCCCAGCGCGGGGGCTGGGGCTCAGGCCTGTGTGTTTGTCCCAGTCTGAGGACTTCTTCACTCTCATCGAGTCCCACGAGGGGAAGCCCTTGAAGCTGATGGTTTATAACTCCGAGTCCGACTCCTGCCGGGAGGTGTCCGTAACTCCCAACGCGGCCTGGGGTGGAGAGGGCAGGTACTTCCGGGGGTCGGAGGGCTGTAGGGTGGGGTCCTGGTGGGGCCCTGGGTGGGCCTGGCCGGTGGGCATGGACCCCAGAGTCTCATGGTTGGGGGGGTAGAGGGCTGGGCCCTGGTTTAGGGATCCCGAGGCTGACCATGGACCAGGGAGCATCCTTTTAGCCCCCTCCCTGCCATTGATGGGTGGCGGGGGGGTGGGGGGCAGAGATAGGAAAGGCTGTGAGACAGCTCCTGGATTGAATGTTTCTGGACTTCGGCAGTCTGGGGTGTGGTATCGGCTACGGGTATCTGCATCGGATCCCAATCCAGCCCCCCAGCTACCACAAGAAGCCACCTGGTGCCCCACCACCTGGCACCCCACCACCTGGTACCTCACCACCTGGTACTCTGCCACCTGGTACCCCACCACCTGGTGCCCTGCCATCTGATAACCCGCCACCTGGTTCCTCACCACCTGGTGCCTTGCCACCTGGTAACTTGCCACCTGGTATCCCATCACCTGGTGCCCTGCCACCTGGAACCACCCCCCTGGACTCACCTGCCCCTCCTGGCCCTGAGATGGGTTCCAGGCAGGGTGACTACTTGGAGGTACGTAGGGAACACCTGCCCGCTGGGGGATGAGGGGAGCTTCCGTGGACAGAAGGAAGAGAGGGTTCTGGAGGCCTAGGGCCCTTGCTTGTGGGACCCAGTGGGAGCAGGCGGGCCCGTTCCAGGACAATGGGACCCGCTCTGGTTCTCCTGCCCCTGAGGTCGGGAGGTGAGGGTGGTGGCAAGGCACTAGCGTCGTTTATGTGTTATGAGTGGGAAACAGGCTCGGGTGGGCGGAGCCTTGCCCCGGGCCTCAGTGAGTCTGTGGTCAGGTCGGGCCAGAGGCTGGGCATCCAGAGCCAGCAGAGTGCCGGTCTTGTCCTCATGGCTGTTGGCCTTTAGGCACGGCCAGTGCCGGGGATCTGTGCCGGGGATCTGTGGGGCATGGGAGGGCTGCTTCCCGAGCAGCTGGGATTCAGGGAGGCCCTTTCTCTTATGTGGGTCATTGGCGGGGCGCAGCCCGCTGGGCACCTGGGCTCCTCAGCGGAGTGGCAGGAGTGCTCCCTCTCCGTGTCGGCCCTGCCAGGGAGGCCAGCCAGGCCCCTGTCTGACTTCACGTCACCCACAGAGAGGGACCTTCAGGCAGAGCAATGCTTCTGGGGCACGTGGGGGCTGGGGGTGAAGCTGGACCCCACCGTCCCAACGGCCCTCTCCCTGTGCCCTCTTCTTCCCCGGCTCCCCCAGGCCCTGCTGCAGGCTCCCGGCTCCTCCCTAGAGGGCCCGCTGCCCGGGCCCGGGCATCTCGGCTATGCTGTGCCTGACCGTGGGGAACCGCCCCGGCCCATGGAGACGCCTCTGCAGCCGCCGCCTCCGGTGCAGCGGGTCATGGACCCAGGTAGCGAGCGGGCCCGGCAAGGAGGCTAGGCCCCCGCAACCCCTGGTGCCCCAACGGGCCCCAGGCTCAGGCCTGGACTTTGGCGACGGCACCAAAACCTTCCTCAGACCTACTGACCCCTGCCCCGTGGCAGGGTGGTTGCAAGTGACCACGAAGAGCGTGCGGACGGGGAGAGTGCTGTCCAGGGGGGGAGAGGTGGCCTGCTCAAGGTCACAGCGAATTGGGGACAGAGCAGGGAGGGCCTGGTCCTTCTGCCACTGTGCTGCTCCCATGATGCCCAGTGCCAGGCAGGCCCGTTTCTTTCCTGAGAAACAAGCAGTTGGGGGGCAGGGGATCCTTTGGGTTGGGGTGAGGGCATCACCACAGGCTGAGATTAGTCCCGGGCTGAGCAGATGCCCCAGGAACGGGGCAGAGTGAGCCAGGGCACCAGCCTGCAGCAGGCAGGGTCTTGTGCTAGCGAAGAGCTGTGCCCCGTGCCCTAGGCTTCCTGGACGTGTCGGGCATCGCCCTCTTGGACAGCAGTGCCAGCGTCTGGCCCGGCCCGCCCTCCTTCCCCGAGCTGCCCTCCGCCGCCGTGCCAGCTGCAGGGCTGGAGGACGTCTGCTCCAGCAGCGGCTCTCACGAGCGTGCCGGTGAGTGGCGGGCGCCTGCAGAGGCCTCTGGGAAGGCTGCCCCGTTTCGCAGTGGGTCAGAGGCCGGCGTTTGGGAGGAATCCAGCCACGTCCAGGGGTTTGTCCTCTGGCTCTCTCCTCCCCCTCAGTGTCTGGGGTGAGGTTTGGAGGTCAGTGAGGTTTCTGCCCCCGGGCCCTGCAGGCCTCCTGAGCCCCGTCCTGTGTGTTTCAGGGGAGGCCACGTGGTCTGGATCAGAGTTTGAGGTCTCCTTCCCGGACAGCCCCGGTGCCCAGGCCCAGCAGGACCACCTGCCCCAGCTGACCCTTCCCGACAGCCTCACCTCCGCAGCCTCGCCAGAGGACGGGCTGTCTGCCGAGCTGCTCGAAGCTCAGGCCGAGGAGGAGCCGGCAAGCACAGCAAGTCCGGGTCTCAGGGCGGAAGCCGAGGCAGCCAGCCAGGCCCAGCTCGCTACCCCCGAACACCACCCTGGGCAATGGCAAGGCCCCTGATGGCACGTCCTGAGGTCCAGGTGTGGGGAGGCGGCTCAGGCTGTGGCTCCGAGTCACGGGCAGGGACTTCTGCAGGTGGGGGGCTCGTGTCCACTCACCCTACTGGTTTCCAAGAGATGGCCTGCCAGCACTCTGCGTGGTGGTCCTGGCTTTGGGGAATGGAGCCCTTGTTTGAGAATCTTAAGCACATGCTTTTGGGGTGGTGGGAGCTGGGGTAGGAGAGGAAAGGCTTCTTCGCTGCACGGGTGGCACACGGAGCCTTGCTGGTGGGGAGGGGAGGCGTGGGCCTTGGGGAAGGGCATCTTGGCTGTGTACGCCGAGGCCCAGTGCTTGCTCCCAGGAAGCAGCGGGGTCTAGACTGATCTGGTGTGGCAGTGGGGTGAGGGGGGGAAGGGGCCGGTATGGTGTTTGCCTGACAGCTTTGCAGAGCTTGCCTTGATGCTTCCTGCACAGCCGAGCCAGCGCTTCCTACTGGAAGGCACCCCAAGCCCTGGGGACCCTTGAAGCCCCAGTTACTGCCTCTTCTGTCATGTGCCCCCATCCCTGTGCCACATGGTAGATGGCTCAGGCGGACTGATACCTGCCAGTCACAGCTGGAACTTGCCCACCTCTCATGGGAGAGGAGGGTTGGAAATTCTGGAACCTTCCGCAGACACTTACCTGTGCTTAGATCATGATATTCCTTCTTCCCCAGGGCTGACTCCCCACAGACCTAGTATCCCCAGACTTACACAACAATCTCTTCTGCATACACATGGCACCAGCCAGCCCCAGTGGTGAACAGGTTACACATTTAGATTGACCTCCCTCAGCACACTCTCAAAGCCAGTCCTGACTAGATCTCTTTACACACAGCTCCCACCACAAGGGGAAGTGAGAGGCCAGGGCCCTTCTGTCCTTTCCTGTAGCGTGTCTGGGGGAGCGTGTGTGCGGGGGTGCCTTGGGAGGCTGAGGCACGCGTGGGTCTGCGCTCTGTCAGCAGGAAGAGGACGGCTCCCCCAGGGATGGGGTCCTCACATGCCCGGGCTACAGCCCCTTGCCTTCCCACACTCCCTGCTGCTTACCATGAAGGCTGCCTCTGGCCTTGTCCTCTAGTCTGTCCACTCTGCATCCCCCACTGCTGCTTGATTTGTGATGTCCGCATGTACAAGGAAATTCAGAGCCTTTAGCTGTAGCACACGGACTATCAGCCGGAGGCAGCACAAGCCGAGTGTATGGAGGGAGGCCCCAATTAGCGAACACTAAGTGTCTAGCACTCTGGCCGCAGGGACAGCGAGCCTGTCCGTGCCGAGCAGGAGGCCTGGGTGCAAGGCCAGCCGGGGCCTCTCCTGGGCGGCCTGGGAGCCCAGTGCTGCTGCAGACCTGCAAGGAGAACAGGCCTAGGGCAGGGATCCTGCGCTGCAGCCTGGCCCCGAGGGTTCTGGTTCTTCCTCGCTTTACACATGCCTCTTCTGAAGCTGGAGGATAGAGTGGTATCAATGCTAATTATTTCTAGGATAAACAGAAAAACCAGGTTTCTCAATTTCTCTCTCATCTGCTCTGAAGGAAAATGACAAGTGAAAAAATAAACATGTACTATGCTTTGAATATTTTAACTAAAGCCTTTATTCTATACAACTGTGAAATACAGATTTTTACCCTTTTGGCATTGCAGACTGTCAACTTTTCTGGAAACTTACTGGTTTGACGGGAAGAAAAGAGTACAACCATGCGGGGTCAGGTCTATGGAGGAAGGGAGCACAGCCGCCCTCGGGGTTCGGGAACAGGGCCAGAAGGCCCCGCGGCAAACCCATCCCTCTAGCCCAGGGGCCCCTCATGCACACAACAGGCTGGCGATGAGCTTGGTGGTGTTTCTGACATGAATCCATGACTATTGCTAAAAAACGTGCAGCAAAAGTGCACCGCTGTATCCAACGGATAGAAAGGGCTGTGTACAAAAGAAGTGGGCTGCTCTGCGTGGGGGGGGGGCTCGGTGGAAGGGGCTCACGTCGTCCGAGAGCCAGCGGCAGTGACCTGTCCGCTTCCCAGAGGAGGCTGCCCGCGGGGAGGGAGCCTGTCCCTACAGCTGTGCGAATCCGAGCGCCTCCAACAGTAAGGTCTGGACCGAGGCCCGTCGGCTGCCTTCAGCTGAGCCCGTGAGGATGTAGAAAGAAACTCCCCCCCCACCCCCAGGCCCCGCCACTGTGGGCTCCGCCGCACATGAGCTGGGAGGCCCCTGGACTGGAAGAAACTGCCTCTGAAGGCACTTGTGCTTCTGGCTCCACATAGGAGGCGTGTCTCACAGAGTCTGGCCGGGCAGACCATTGCTCTAGTCTGAATACAAATGACCTTGGGGAGAATCCAAAGTGTTTTTATGCCAAAAGTTGAAGTGTTTATCCCCAATAAGTTATATTCTGTACAAGATCCAAATGGTTCTATGAAAGCTTTAGATTGTTAGAAAGAACAGTGAAAAGCAATCTGGATATAGGTACAACAACAAAAACCTGCGTATAAAACTCTGGGAAACAATATGTGTATTTCCAGGCTATGGACTCCCATGATATGCTTGCACTGACACCGTACACGTTAGGTAGCATTTTAAACGAAGTTAAAATTTCACCACGGTCTGCAGTTCTGATGGTGCCTTGCTGCTCATCAGAGCAAGTGCCTCTGGTGCCACCCGGCACTGCCCGTAAATAAAGAACACAGTGGAGGGAGGAGGAAGCTGCACCACCCTGTGGCTGCCAGGCGGTCCTGGGCACTGGGGTCATGTGGCATTGCTGGGACATAGCGGTCCAGGCGCTATGCCCAGCCCTTGGCGGTTCCACTGATCCGTCTACAGGAACACAGCTGAGGTGCAGGAGTAGAAACAAGCCCAACACTAGTCGTTTATTATGAAATGGGCTGGCTCTCGAATTGTGCAACAGCAAGTTCCTATGAAAAATAACTGTCTTAAATGGGAAAACAATTTGTTTTTAATGACAAACGTGGAGAAAGCCTTCACAGGTGCTGCACGAATGGAATGTCCTCTTAGAAAAGCTGCACAGCGTGTGCGGAGTGGAAACACGGTGACAGTGTGGCCCTACAGGAAGTGTCTCTAACAAGTGCTAGCGAAGATCAGGTCCTTTGACGTAAAAGGAGGAAGCCAGGCCTGCGCCGGCCAGTCAGTTCTCTGTACACCTTGAGAGACAGTTGGCTGGGGCTCTGCTCTCGGACTCTGCCTCCCTGGGGACAGCTCACTCTACACAGGGAGGCTGTTTCTATGTTACATTTCCATTGGTCACTGCAGTTGAGAGAGGATCTGTCCATACCAATCGGCCATGAGAAGTCTGGCTCCCACTGGGCTCAGTGGGCTCCTAGGACTGCTCTCGGGGCCAGAGGAAGGTCAGGAAATGGGTACCCTGGAGCGCTCGCCCGCCCCTCACGTGGACTTCTGTCGGTAATGGAGGGTGAGGTCACCGCCGCTCTTCCATATGAAGTGTTTCACTGTCCGAAGGTCCATGTTTGGATCCAAAACCTGAACAGCAAAGCATAAATTAGAAATGTCAAAGCCTCTGAGAGCTAAGGCCCTTACTGCTGCCCCTCACAGGTGGTCAGAGTGCTCTCTCCTCTCCACCCCCACCCTACCGCGGGGTGGCCTGCTCTTGTGGGCCTGACTGCCACGCATACAGGCACAACCCTGGGCACTGGACACCGTCTCCAGCCATCGCTGAGAAGGCCTTCAGTGCATCTTAATTTAAAACAGCTCCACCCACCTCCACATCCTAAACTAACAACCGTCTGCTCTGCACATTAAGGTGACCCTGTCCTGTCCTTGGGAGACACCCAGAGCTCCTTGGAGCCTCTTTAAAAGCAGAAGCCCCCCCAGAGGCAACAGACGTGGGAACCACAGTCAGACCCCGTGATGTCACTGTCCAAGCACCGGCCCCGGCCAAGTGGGGCTCTGGTCCACAAGTCCACTTGCCTGGTCCTGGCATAGAAGCTCAATTTTCTCCTCTGCCAGCACAGCGATGTCCTCCTCTTTCTCCTGTTCTCCAGGTTTTTCATTATTAGAAGAGCTAGTGGTTTGAGACTCATTATCCAAGTTGATGATTTTCTCATAAACATGTTCCATTACTTTCCGGACTTGGAGCATGTCGCTAGCAGAAAGTCTATCTCTGGAAAAAGCAAGGGCAGACACCAAAAAGTCACTGGATATTATCTCTTCCATATTCTTTGGTGTTAACATCTTATAAAGGTGAAAACATACCCCAGAAACAGAAACATAAACCAATACACTTTTTAGTCATTGCTTTACGCCACTTGTAGAATTGCCAACCGATCCCGTGGTGCCCTGTAAGCCCTGGTGCTGCTGCACCGGAGCGGAAGGCGGCCCGGGCTCCCAGGCCCAGTCCCCCAGGGCCTGTCTGCCTACAGCTGACACCCTGAGTCTCAACCTCCTGCCCCCACTCCACACCCACCAGCCCAGGAGCTGACTGGGTATCTTCTGTTGGCTGTTCCCAGGAACCTCACACTCTGCATGTCCAAATCTAGATTCATCCACTGCCTCACACCCACACCTACTCCAGTTTCTCTGATGTCAGTTAACGATCGAACCAAGTAGGCTCAGGCTCAAACTTTGAAAGCACCTTGAGTTGACGGTCACTACATCCAGTGAAGTGAGATCTCAGACTTGCTCCCGTGTGAGTGCAGGCGGGTGGGGGGAGGGTAGGAGGAAGTAGCAGATGAAGCAAAGTGTGGCTGTGTGTGGAGAATGACTGGAAGCTGTGGATGGGATAATGGGGGTTCCTTCTCCTGTTCTTTGTTTTGTGTATGTTTGGGAATATTCTTCAACAAAAGGTTTTAAAGTCTTGTGGGTTTCATTTGCTAGGATATGCACCAATGAATTTCTTCTCCAACTTCTCTCGTATTTTCCCACCACCCCCACATCCTAGGCTGCAGCTCAGAGGTCCTCGCTAGTTTCCAGTTCTTGCGCATGCTCCCACTTCCACATCCCTGATCAAACCATCTCCTGCACCTGGGATATCTCTGGATTCTATCCAGCCTTATATATCTAGCTCAAATTCCATGTCCTGCGAGAAGCCTTTCTAGAAAGCTCCAAAAATTCATTTCTTTCCCCTACGCTCATGATTTCTTTGTATCCATAAAAGCAGTTGTCATGGATACACAGGAGCAGTCACCCGCCCCTCACCTGGACTTCTGTCAGTAATGGAGGGTGAGGTCACCGTCACTCTCCCATCGGAGAGTGTAGGGCACAGATTATGGCAGGAGACAAAATCCATGTCTTAGTTTTGAACGTCTGTAGCTTACCACAGCAGGTACTTTTAAATGGTTAAACTGTATAAAGTGATATTATAAAACTAGGCTTACATCCAGTCCTTGCCTCCTTTGCTATAAAAGCAATAATAAGAAATAAAAAACCTGTCTGGTAATTAATTAGGTAAAAGCATCACATGACAGTACATTTACTTACTTTTTTAAGGTTTTTGCTCCTGAAGATGCATGAGGTTGGAGGTAGAAAGGAATTTTGTTGAATTTGGGCATATTTTTCTGAAATATTAAAAGTAAAAAATGGCATAATAATTTCTATTAGCTGATAGATTAAAATGATGTCAATAGGAGAACATGATTTACAAGTTAATAGTTGTTTTACAATTAAAAGTCACTTTCTATGAAGTTTACAGTAAGCTATCAAATTATCTAAGTCAGCCTTAGACAAAATGTATCAGGAAAGTATCATGTTCAGTTTTGTAATAAAATACTGTATGTAATGTCAGGGGCAATATGAACTTGCAAATATGGCTCTTTTCAAATAAGAATTCAAGGTATTAAAGGAAGACAAATTTTATTTTAGTTCTTGAAGCCATACAAGCCAAAATCTAAATTCTACATTAAAGTATTAAGGCTGATCCCTAAAGGCCCAAACAAAAAACTAAGTGTCTTGAGAGAAACCCACAACATTTGTCTTTGAGCAAAACCACTCTCTACGCTGGTGAGGCCGCTCATGCAATGGAAAGGCCAGCCAGGTCCTCCTACGTTCCTTCCCTCTGACGACAGAGCGAGGGCTGAGGTTTTTCACAAGACTGGCAACTCCAGCCAACTAGCTAGACATCCACCGTGAAGTAAACCACACACTTAGGTGAAGGCTAAGACTAACGGGTCACCTTTTCTCTGGGTATTAATCCCCTCTGAGCCCATCCAGATGTCCCCTCTCAGGAATAAGCCACAGGCCTAAGTGACCCGGGTGGGCTGCACACTCAAAGAAGTAGTGGTTTATGGGGAGCTCGGATTTGGAGAAGACCACAGAACATTCGCCAGGTGTCACACCAGCTTGGAGGTGGTATATCTGGGACAGAAAGTATTTTCTGAAGGATCTAGAGATTAAATCTCTTTTCATATGGCTTTAGGGGTATGCTAAATAAGTCAACAGCACAGAAGAGAGTCTAGAAACAGACCCATACAGAAATTTAGTATATGATAAAGACATCATTCAAATTAGTAGAAAAAGGATAGATTATTTAAAAATTGTGTTGGCACCCTGGCTATTGTCCACTTGTAGAAAGTTAGCATCCTACTTCACACCAAACAGAATCACTTCTAATAGGTTAAAGATCTAGACATAAGCAATTACCATAGACATACCAGAGAATACAAAAGAATATTTTTGCTACTCTGAAGAGGGAAATACATAAGCAAGACATGAAACTCAGAACCATGAAGTATCAATCTGATTATGTAAAATTAAAGCTTTCTGCCTGTCAAAAATACCATGAACAAAGTAAAAATTCAATTAAGAGGCTTAATACTCATTAATATTGAATATGATGAGCTCCTATAAATTAATAAGAAGGACAACTAGCCCAATAGAGAAATTAGAGAAATAAGTAAATAACACAAGCAATTCACAGAAGAAATAGAAATGGCCAATATGAAAAGATGCTTAACCTCACCACATATTAAAAAAATCCCCAAATTATACTAAAACAATGAGATAGTATTTGCCTATCTTTTAGCAAAGATTGAAAGTATCCATTGTGGGTGAGGGTGTGGGCCCGCATGCCTTGTGGTGAGAGTGTAAACTGGTACAGCCTTTGTGGAGGGCAATTTGCCAATATCTATCAAAATTTAAAATGTGCATCCCTTTGATCCAGCAATTCCACTTCTAGGAATTTATCCTAAAAAGTACACAAAGTTATATGTATAAGGATGTTCACTGAAGCATTGTTTGTAATAGAAAACATTGGAAACAACCTAAGTGCCCATTAATAAGGTTCTGGTTAAATAAATTATGGTACATTTTACAACGGAATAGTATACAGTCATTGAAAAGAAATGATCCAATCTGTAGAGTCATGAAAAAATGCTCAAGATAGATTTTTAAGTTAAAAAACAAAACAAAAACCCCACCAAGTTGCAGAATAGTAATAGATCTTGTGCAAGATAAAACAAGCTCTATGCATATATGCGGGTAACATATGCTTACGGAGCACGGAAAAAGCACTCACGGCTCTGCACTAAACCAGTAACAGCTATTACCTCTGGGGAGAAGGACAGGGAGCAAAAGGAAAAGAAGGAGTGACTGAGAAAGGGATGGAGGTTTCACTTGATTCATTTATTTAATAAGCATATATTATTTTTATAGTTAAAAACCAATACAGATATAAACAGATGAATACCAATACTACTTCTGCAACTTTGGAACTACAGGGAAGCAGAAGAGGATTCTACCTGGCAGTCAAGTTTTTTACTTAATAAATTTATCCATAAAAAGTGAGATTGCAGAGTGCTGGGGGCCCACGGGCAGGGCCCAGAGGGCTCTGTATTTGGGCTGTGAGACAAGGGACCCCCAGGGGGAAGGGTGTAATAACATAGAGTAAAAAGGGAGCTACAACCACTCCCTCCTCATCCTCAATTAAAAAGACATCTCTGAGGTGCATGGGGAGCCCAGGACTTAAGGGTGTTGGAAGCGGTCCACGTGTGCCAGGGCTGAAGGGGTGTCATGGGCACCAGGCGGCTCCTGCGTCAGCTGGCAGAACTGCACGGAGCCCGCCCTGGGTGTGCCTGGCTTTCACTGACAGGAGAAAGGAAGTCACTGTAGACATGCCAGCCAGCCTGGCACTGGCACAGGGCTGTGCAGTGGCCCCAGTGGATGCTGCCCGGTGGCTGCAAAGGGCTTAGAGCTGACCCGGGGCTCCTGGCGCCGTCACTGGCACAGCTCCCTGGGCTCGGTGGCTGCAGCGGGAAGGCTACTCCTCCTGCATTTTTCTTGATGGAGCCTTGGGAGGTGGGACACTGATTAAGCTGGAGCTCGAGGATGCGGGGAACGGCTGTCCTGTCAGCTTTTGGTGTTTGTTTTCTTTGGCAATCTAGTTTTTATTGCACTGTAAGGTTATCCAGTCTACAGCAGTTCTGCGTTCGCGTCATGGTTTGGAAAAAACACCAGGGCGAAGTGGGAGTGGAGGACACTTACGTCCACGGTGATGTCAATTACCCATTGTGGCACCGTCTCGTTGAGCAGCATGGACTCCGTCTCCCCTCCGGAATCCCGGCACAGCAGCCTGGACACAGCCATCAGGTAGTGAGTGACACGACAGCGAGATGACAAAACCCGTTATCAACACTAGACAAAGGGCTGAGACCCTACAGAGTTCATTCAGGACAACCCACTGAGCTGAGGAAAGTACATGCAGCCAGCCGGGATGGCTCACGCAGCTAGAGCGAGCGGACTCTGAGGCCAGCAGCACCAGCGCTGCCTCTGAGTCGCTGTGTGATGGCAGAAGCCTGTGTGTAGGCAAAGCCCTCGAGAAAGATCCCCTGCCAGCGCTGCAGCCCACAGCACAGGCCTCCCCACGGAGCGGGGGCAGGGTGTTTTGGTTAACACGCTCAGGAAACCACCATAAAGGAAGAGAATTCTGAGCCCATGGCAAGACAAGCACTTTTCTTACTCATGGCCCTACAGAAGGTTCTCGTGAGCTCTCCCCATCACTCTAGCAGGCCTTGCTGGCAACGTGGAGGTAAGGCAGCACAGCTCTTTCCTGCAGGGCCACACGAAGGCCAGCCTCGGACCTCAGATCGGGACATGGTTGGGCTCAACCATTCCCAGGAGCAGCCAGTCCATCCTGCCTGACCCAGCCTACGGGCACCTGCCCTGACGCTGTCACCTGCCCTGACGCTGTCCCGCGGACAGGGACTTCTGGTGCTGCCACCTGTTCCCTGACCCCGGCAGTCACGCTGAGTAAGTAGAAGTGAGCTTCCTGCAGACGCCACCAGAGAAGCTGCCTCGAGGCAAGGTGTCGACCTCCTTTAACAGCAGAGACTCAGCTCCCAGTTGGGACGTGGTCCAACAGCATCGCTTAACTATCTATCTCCCGGAGATGAAAAAAGCTTCCCAATCCCTGACACCTCTAGTGGTGATGATAAACCATTTATAGCCTCTGCTTGGACCACTACTTCTGAGCAATGAGAGGCTTCCATAGACATGCCTCCAGCCCCCTGCTCATACCTGAACAGGGTGCGGCCTCCCGCTTCACCGAAGATCACGGGGGTGTGGGGGGGCACTTGGAAATAGCCATTCCCCTTCTGTACTCGGTTCTCCTGCTCCCCGTTTACTAGGGAAAGATACAGATGGTGTCAGGTGCAGGGTTAGTGCAACGAACAGATTCTAAACATTCTGTTTACCCGGGCTGCAGACACTGCAATATTTTTAAAGTTAAAGTCCTTTAAGTCAGCCAGGGTAAAAAATAAAGGCAAAAAACAAACCAAGCCAAATTCCTGAAATTAAGAAATACTTGGTTATAGCAACTTGTGATGTGCCCCATGAGAAATGACTGCATTTTAGAGGATTTTAGAAGAGATGTTTGAGATTTGAAGCAAAAGCATAACCATCTACTTGAACCACGGGAAGTCTCGGAGAGTGGGTTTATAAATGGTAATCTGGTGTGTGTTTTTAGTAGAACTCCAAGTTCAGAAAAATTTCTTGGGTCAGAAAAAAAATTATTTTAGTGGCGGCCATAACTAATGGTAGAGGGACCAGTGAAAAACCCCTCAGAGAGGTCATACTCTTGTTCCTATTGTTCTCTGCACATTTCATTTCCCTGTTTTCTTTGTAATCTTTTGACCCAAGTGCAGTAAACCCCCACTCAGGTACAACTTGCTCATGAGTATTTCCCCAATGAATCTGGAAGCAACCTCACCCTCTAAATCCTACAGCACCTCCAGAGCCGCTCCCATGGCAGCCATCACTTCTCCCTGAACTCAGAATGCTTCATGCACGTAGCTCTCTGCCCAGCAGAGTGTCAGTCCCTGCAGGACAGGGTCCACGCCCACTCATCTGCGTTCTCCCCACCTACAATTCACCACAGGCCTCTGAGTACTTGAGCTCAATACTATAATCTAAGCAACTGCTGATCCGCTGAGCACGGAGCAGGCACAGCAGGTTACCAGACAGGTGGACACCACAGTGTCCTGAATTCTGGCTGGGGAGGTGGGCGGGCCCTGCCCTGCGTTACTGTGGCACTTTGACTTGAAGAATGATCTGGGGTTTCCTGGGACTTTTTCCTCCAACCAAAACCTGGATCCAAGAGGTGCTGGCTGTTTCTTGACTAATCTTTATCGGTCGCTAGGGCCTCTGAGGACATCCGGTCTAACTGTCATGTTATAGATGGAGGACAAGCTGAGAACAGGACATGACGTGCTCACAGCTACACAGCTGAGAAATGGCAAAGCCACACCAGAGCCTAGCTTTCTCAGCCCTCTGTGGTGGAGAGATCTTCCCACTGGGTTTCTCTGGGCCACAGTCCACTGTACAGTTCTGATGGGGAGGTGACACAAAAGGAAAGCTACCATGGGGGGATCAGTGACCTCTCTCTGGCAGGGACATCAGAAGACTGGCTTTCAAGGAAGCACGCCATGCTTACAAAAGAGATTTAAAGTCCAAAAATCATTCTGGACGAGTCAGTGAGCAGAGCGAAGTCTCTGCTAGGTGTGCATTGCTGGGGACCACCTGAGGCGGGCCATCCTCAGTGGACTGCAGGGAGCTCAGAACCCTCAGCAGAGCAGGCCCGTAGGAGGTAGGACACAAGGAAACTCCAGCTGGCTGTGGGTTACACATGCGTTGTCAAGTTTTAAGACCTTCCCTCCCTTTCTTTAACCAGACTGTGCCTAGAAGGTTGCTGCCCCTGCCTGTGGCACACAGTCTTTGAATGTCCTCAAGGGCACTCATGCTTTATATAGATGTGTTCACTTTTCCTGACACTTCTGAGTTGGAATTTGATTTTTTTGAAACATTCAGAGCCAAAATCAGGCAAAGTAGGTAACAGCAACATTTCAGGCCAACAAGAATTATGGCAATACAAGGCCAAACCTGGTGTTCTGATGCAGCTAACTAGGTTTGGAGGTAAGCCCAGCAGGTCCATGGATACTCTGAGAAACTGCTTCGGCATAAGCCTGCTAAGCTGTCTATTTTTACGGCCAAAGGCCATGGGAATGTTCAGGGTTTATTCTCTCTCTATGAGCAGTTTTACTGATCGAAAGTTCCTTGGGTTTTCAGTGAAGACTGGATGGATGTTCCTTCTTTGGGGTGTGGAAGGGAAGGCAATAAGTTGGGCACATCACAAATATTAGGTCACAATTTAGCAAATACTTAAAATGTTTCTTAAAATAACAACCAGTCTAAGTCTTTTTAACTTCTGGGTAATTGTTAACCATTTCTCCTGATATAAAAGCACGAACCATGGTTTACTTCATTTTCTTCTTCGTCTATGGGATTCACATGTGTTCTAGGCCAATATTCTAGGAGTGCCTGGAGCAAAAGTCCTCCTAAGTTCACTGCAACAGAGGTAATTAAAAAGAAGAACATGGAAAAGAGAATTACTTGTTTTTACCCAAAAATAGAGGGAAAGAAATAAAAACAAGTTTCCACATATTCTGGTATTAAATTCTTTTTCCTAATCCTCACCCAAGGGGATATGTTTTCCTTGCTTTGGAATATACACATACATATACATATACATATACATATACATATACATATACATACATATACATATACATATACATATACATATACATATATATATATGAATGAAACACCATGCGTCCCAACTGGGGATCAAACCCACAACCCTGTGTTGTATGGGACGACACTCCACCTACCCGAGCCACCTGGCCAGAGCCTGATATTAAATTCTCAACCTAATGCCAATGATGTTTAAAAGCAAGACTTCAGAGATTTTTCCAAGTCTATTAAAATTTTATCTTTGAATGTTCAATATGGAGCAAACATACTCTATTAGGTTGTTCAGATAAAGCAATTCTTTAAAAGGCAATTTCCATGTAAAGCCACTAGAATAGTATTTGTATACATCGGGCACATGCTACATTCTTAGGAAAATCCTGACCAAAGACATCATCAACACAACAGAACAGATTCTCAGACAGAAGAGCACAAAGGAGAGAGCACAGACCCACCTTCTCTCTCGCAAGGAGGAAGAGAAGGAAGGACACACTCACGTTTCGGATCTGACCCATCAGGGCTACTGAAGCCGGCATCTTTGGCAGAAACCCAAGCAGCGAAACAGTCGCTCTCATCCAAAGTGATAGTCAACATCTGTCAAAAAAAAAATTGTTAGTGGCATGCCATTTGGATACATTTTCCAAACGTGTATCTAAACCTTTATTTGTACTATTTAACTAACGTGCTAAGCCACAGATTCAGAACCAAAAAGGGTTTCATGCAATTCTATGCAACTACAGTTTAATTTACTAGGATACCAAAAGATATTTAAACTGCATTTTGCAAGAATTAATATTTTTTTCCCCTTTCCCACTTAAAAACATAGGACTCTGTAACTAATGATACTTAATTTTGAGCTACATTAGAAATTTTCAACTATCCCAAATTGCACAAGTATCAATTGCTAACTTACCCCTGTTTTTAAGTCTACTGAGAACCAATTTGGTACATACACCATCTTGAATCTTTTTTTAATTTCATCTTCAAAATCCACTTTGCCCAGATCTTCCACTTTACTTGCCTATGCATCAGAAAGAAAGTATAATAATTAAGTGGCAACTTAATTTGATTCTGACTTAGCGACTCAAAATTTTACACATTTTGCCTATTAATATAGAGTCTAAAACATTTTAAAAAGAAATGGACATTTTTATTTTATTTATTTATTTATTTATTTATTTATTAATTATATATTTTATTGATTTTTTACAGAGAGGAAGGGAGAAGGATAGAGAGTTAGAAACATTGATGAGAGAGAAACATCGATCAGCTGCCTCCTGCACAGCCCCATACTGAGGATGTGCCCACAACCAAGGTACATGCCCTTGACTGGAATCGAACCCAGGACCTTTCAGTCCGCAGGCTGACACTCTATCCACTGAGCCAAACCGATTTTGGCAAACAAACATTTTTATTTTAGAGCAGTTAACTTTAAATAACTATTACAATTTTAAATAACCCCCCCCCCACACACAAAATATTCATTTGGAAACTATAGCCTTTTTAATATTCACATAAGAAAGTATCTAACCCCCAAATAAAATATTATTGAAACTAAATCTTAATTTATATATTTATTATCCTGGTGTATCTCTATCTATATGTATATATATATCTATATCATAAAAAATAAATGGGATACATGATCCAGTAACATACATTTAATAAAAAAGATACTCACCTTCAATACATCCCAATATGCCACATTATTATTGGTGTCTTTTGTTAATATATGTCTCTTATCATTAAGAATGTGGCACTGAATAATACTAGCACCGCCTAAAGGAGAAAAATCCACACAGTTAGCAGAACAATCCTACTACTACATTTAAGTTCACTGTGCGGCAATAACTGTGAACTGGTGTCTCACAGAATATGAATCACACTAGCCCCCCAGAAAGAAGAAAGTAAATCAGAAGACTATGTCATTATATCTAAGGCAATGAAGGTCAGTCAAACAAAAATAGTCTGGTTTTAATAGATTATAGATGAAAAAAATCCTCACTTCAACACGGGGCTACTAGTTGAGAATGGTTAAGGGCAGACAGTTGCACCCGCTGGGAAAGTCCTAATGACAGGAAACCTTTGGCTGAGCCTCAGCTTTTGCTTCCCATTTTCCTGCTCTTTATGCCTCCTGAAGGAACATTGTTCTTGATGTGTCATTCAATATTCCAATCTCAAACGTTAGAGCCAGAGGTGCCGTTACAGCTGTAGCTACAGAATTCTAGGACCAGATCTGACTTTTCTGGCTTGTGCTAAAAGACAACACTAAACTCTGTATTTTTCAAAATGGCTCTTGGCTTTACCAAGATTGTGACTATTCTGATGCTGGGTAAAAAGATTAATTAAAGAGAGCCCACATTTTGAAGTCACTAAATAGCTGTTTTTAAAAGCCTTTCTTTGATTTAAAAAGAAATAAAAATGCTATTATGAGTCTCTTGTTGACCTCAGAATTACATTTAAAGGAAGGTCATCTTCTCCATTGCTGTCAGTCTCTTAGTGACAACAATTAATCTCCACAAAAGGTACAATACCTTCCCATTTCCTTACTCACCTTTAATAACCTGGTCAGGCTGTGTGCAAAGGGGTGTTATAGGGTTTGTACAGTCATTGTCATAATCTCCAGAGGCTCTGAAGTTGTGAATTCCCTTCAACGTCTGAAGGAACAAAATTCATTATTTAATTATGTTATGCCTTATAAGCTTTGCCAATCTGTTTAAAGTGGCAAGAGAAACAAATGAGAACAACCCAATAATAAAAACACTGACCCAAAAATACACAGTGACAAAGTATGATTATCTACCAGGATTTAACATTGAGAATGTCAGTAGTAAAAATACAACACAGCAAAAGCGAAAAGTACCCCCCCCCCCCCATTCTCTACCCCCTCACCCAAACAAACATTAAGAAGGAAACGTCTTTTTGGAGAGGACAGTAGGCATTCTTCCAGGTAAACTATGTTGATCTCAAATTAGCACAATGAAATGTAGACAAGAAATGTAACATTTGTTACAAGCACAGAGAGAGACCATCTGATCTGCATATAAACAGGAATAAATAGAAACACTTTCTCTTGCCGAAGCCGGTTTGGCTTAGTGGTAGAGCGTTGGCCTGCAGACTGAAAGGTCCCAGGTTCGATTCCGGTCAAGGGCATGTACATTGGTTGCGGGCACATCCCCGGTGTGTGTGTGTGTGTGTGTGTGTGTGTGTGTGTGTGCGCGCGCGCGCGCGCAGGAGGCAGCTGGTCGATGTTTCTCTCTCATCAACATTTCTAGCTCTCTCTTCCTTCCTCTCTGTAAAAAATCAATAAAAATATATTTAAAAAAAAAGAAACACTTTCTCTTTAGTTATCCACAAACAGTCTGATAAGAAAACTTAGTGTCTTCAATTAAGATGTAAGAATTAATAGTACTTTTGATGACTTCTCTCTGATCATCCTATTTCTCTCCTGTCTTTCATACTATGAAGAAAAAGGAAATGAGTCTTGAAAGCACAGTTTTTTTGTGTTTAGAGAAACAGAAGCCTAACCCATTTCCCTGCTGGCATTGGGCTGCCCATTTTCAAATGCAGCTCCATGAGGTCAGAGCTGGACTAAATCTACTGGCTGCAGTGCCTTTCTAAGCACGCCAAATATATTCCTTGGCTCCTGACAAAGACATCGAAGCATCATTTTGACTGCTACCTTATTTTCTGTACAACCCTTGGGCCCACACCTGCATTCATAGGGCCTTTCAGATTTTGGCACTGTTGAAAGGCATGCTGCAAACAGTGCCTTGTTTGTTTTTGCTACCCTTTTTTTGTTGCTGTTGCTCTTAATAACAAAGAAATTGATTTATTTTTTCTTTGAAAATGTCAGTAGTACAGGTTCATACTGAATATCTGCCACTGGTTCTAATCCTTCATCAGCTCCTAATCCTTTGTCAGCTGTACACTGGCTCACTTACCCATTTATTTACTGTAGATTTCGTTGTTGCAACCCAGATTGCAGGAGGTGGATCAGCTGATCTATCAAGCTCCATCTGAAAACAAGGCACAAAAACATTGCTGTGTGGAATGCTGACTCTTCTGAGCTGCCAGGACCAGCTCTACGTTATTAAATAACCCCTCCGTTCAACACTGTGTGTTGACTATACCATGGCGCATGGTAAAAGCTAGGGATTCAACAAGTGAATGAGGGAGTCTGTGCTAAGGAAATTCATGATGCTATAATAGTGCAGGACAGTGACTTCTCACCAAAAATAACGGCTTAAAGGTTTAAGTGTGCTTAATTTAGGCAGGGATGGGGAACCTTTTTTCTGTCAAGAGCCATTTGGATATTTATAACATCATTAGAACGCTACACAAAATTATCAACTTAAAATGAGCCTGCTATATTTGGTCAACCATTTAATTAACTCGCCGCTCATGCCTTGGCAGGTCTAGACCAAATGATCTCCAGGCCTTCCACGGCCTGGGGGCCGGACGTTACCCACCCCCGACTGAAATGGGTTCAGACCAAAGGATGATTATCATATTTTTTTGTTTTTTGTTTTTGCTACCCTTTTTTGTTGTTGTTGTTCTTAATAACAAAGAAATTGATTTATTTTTTCTTTGAAAATGTCAGTAGTAAAAATACAACACAGCAAAAGCGAAAAGTACCCCCCCATTCTCTACCCCTCACCCAAGGACAGTGCACCTGTGAACAGTTTACTGTGTGGCCTTCTGTGTTTTTAAAATACTAAACGTATAAAATATACAAATGCCCATATATTATGCAATGGAATCAGTCCACATTAGCCCACGGTTCTTCCTGTGCCAGGAAACTGCAGGACTGGAGCTGCGGGGACAGGGCCGGACTCCTGGCCAGTGGGTCCTCTTCAGTTCAGAGCGATGCTCCTTGTAACGGAGGCCGTCTGCGCGAAGGTCTTCTTCTCCAGCCAAGAGGCCCTGGCAGCTGCAGGACTCACAGCGCAGTGCTCCTCCGCCCCACCCGTCACCCCGCCAGCTGCTTCCTGCACACCGCTGTGTCGGTGATGGCAGCCCTAACTCTTGCTTTTCCTAAAGCATTACTGGTCTGTCCATTAGGGTTGCCATCCACTTTACAGAACCGCTCTTAGCCAGACCACAGGCATCCTCTCAACGTCTCCTCGGCCCGCTGCTCCCTCCGGCAGCCCTTCCTCCTCCTGCACTGTGGTCCGGGTTTCAGATGTCACTCAGCTGCACAGATGATGGGTACTTGCAGTTGTTTCTTGCTTTCCCTGTTGTTGTCAGATGATTTGTGAGAAGACAGGGTAGTATGTCTTTATGCTCCTTTTAAAGTTCCTCCCTGTTTCAGTGTGCAATTCTAGGATTATCAGTGAGGCTGGCCGTTGGTCCTGTGACGCCTGGCTCTACTTCTGATAGGTGTCGATATAGATGGCTTCCCAGGAACCTGTTCGCCCACAGCCAGACCTGACCTGGACCACTCCGAGCAGCTATGGGGTGGGGGATGAGCCAGCTCGTTCCCTCCTCCCGAGGTGCTCTCCCACACCCTCCCTCTCTCTTGAGCAGATAATTGAACTCCTCATATTCCCCCTCTAATGACAGGTAAGACAGCCAGGCGCGCCAAGACCGGTTTGGCTCAATGGATAGAGCGTCGGCTTGGGGACTGAAGGGTCCCGGGTTCGATTCTGGTCAAGGGCATGTACCTTGGTTGCGGGCATATCCCCAGTAGGGGGTGTGCAAGAGGCAGCTGATCGATGACTCTCTCTCATCGATGTTTCTAACTCTCTATCTCTCTCCCTTCCTCTCTGTACAAAAATCAATAAAAATATTTAATAATAATAATAAAGAAAAAGACAGCCAGTCGCTCGGAACAATGTAACAATCTTAATCATATAATCTAAAATATATGACATAACATACTGTCCTGATTGACCAGTGTGGCTCATTGTGGTTTTGATTCCCAGTATCCAAGTTTCAGGTTTGCCTCCTGAATGCAACCAGGGGGTCAGGTCACATTCAGGAGATAACCAATCGATGCTTCTCTCTCATGTTGATGTTCTCTCTCTCTCTCTTTCTTCCTTTCTCTCAAATCAATTAAAAAAAATTAAAAAATATGTATCACCTACCTTGAGAACTGGTGCCTTTTCTTCACAAATCAGCACTCGAATGTCAGGGTTTCTCAGGTCTGTACAATAAATCTTCCGGTCCCTTCCTCCAGAATACACGTGTGTGAAGGCATCATTGACTTGCAGAGCCCAAACGCCTTCATCATGGACTCGGTACGTCGCTATACATCTCTGCTGACCGAGGGACCACAGGCGAATTGTCCCATCAGAACTGCCAGAGAGGCACTGGGAACAAAGCAGTAAAGGTTAGAGATCTGTCCGAAAGTTCCTGTGCTCTGCCCAGGCTTTCTCCTGACGCCACGCTGTCAAGCGCACGCCTCTAACAACCTGTATTTCTGCCTCTGAAAAGTGGCTCGGCCCAGGGATGTTGACACCAATCAAAATGATTGCAATGGTGACGGACCTCAAATCATAAGATTTATTAACTAACCAAAGTTACGCTGCAACAAAGGAAGTGAGGCAAAAGGTTGCTGTCCACGGGATTCCCTGGCCCTTGAGTCACAATGTCACCAGAGACCCCGCATTAGAAGCTTGCAGGGTAATTCTGCAGGATGCAAAATAAACTCTAGTCCAGGAACTGATATCTAGCACGTCTGTCTTAACCAGAGTTTGAGAATCAGTAGTGAAGTGCATCTTGGGTAAAAGCACATTCATAAACGTAAATACAGAAACAAGGCATGGAGTGTAGCAGCCAGGAGGAGCTTTGGCAGGTCTGCCAGGCCCAGAGCCCCTTCTGGAAACCATCACGGCTATAACCCGTATGTAAGGGCAGTCCCATTGAGACCATACGGTCCAGGCAACCTAGACAAAGCTTAGAGAACAAGGCAGCCCAGCAGCTACACTGCAAAACTTGTGGAGCTGACTCACTAAGCTTCTTAACTCACATGAAAATGGGGCTGCAAAGGGTTCAAGAGCTCTAAAAACCCAGGGATTACGACTCGAATATACTCATTACTTCTAATCTTCTCACCTACTGCACAAACTAAGTACGATTCCCACTTTGCAGATGAGCTAACTAAGGACCAGGTGAAGTCCTCTCCTCCAGGCCACTGAGTGCCTTCACACAGAAACTGAGAGCCTCTCTTCGTCTGGCTCCGAAAAATGAAATGGGATAAATGGTGCTTAGTTTTCGGCTTTTTATCTACATTGATGAAAGATTGTTTTTTTGAAATTGGGGTTTTTATACGTACAATTTAGTATTTTAAGGATTTAAAACAAGCCCCGTTTATAACAGAGGCAGCTTTGTTCAGTCGGGTATGCAGCAGCACACTAGGTGGGGGGATTTCTGGTGTATGAAACTTTGCTAAAGCCATCAGGTCAGCGCCACGCGAAGCTGCGTACCTGGGTGCCGTCTCTGTTCAGCAGCAACGCTTTTACGTTATCTGTGTGCCCTTTAAGCTTCATCAGTTTTGCACATGTTCTTGGGTCCCATACCCTTAAAACCTGTAAATTTTAACAAAATATTACACAAACTGAGTGTATCCACCATCAAATTTCAATGATAGATGACTTTTATAAATCAAATGACAGCCATTCAATTCTGAGAAAGGAACGCTGCTTCTGCCACTGGACACTGTCTAAGCTCCCTTTTCAAGTGGGAGGAAGCCTCTCAATGTCAAAAAACGAACAGGCCTTTCCCACCCCATCCACACCACCGTCACCACACTCGACAGTAATTACACAGTTATGCTCTTATTTGTCCAGATAAAACCTTTCTTTTAGCATCCCAGCAGGCAAAACCACTGACCATATGTTTAAGAATGACACAGATCAAATTATTTTGGTTTGTTTTCTAGAGTTAGATACACCCTCTAAGCTCCCCCTTACCTTCTCAGTGGACCCTGATACAATGATTGTTCCCAGTTGATTCATTGCCAGGCTATAAATGGAATCTTTGTTTCCACTTAAAGACGAAGCTATTAAGGATAAATGGAGCTACATGTTAACAAAATTACCAGATGTTTAGTAGCTAGTCAGCAAAAACTGCAAGTTTAATTATTCAATTTTACAAAATCTTATCTTTATGAGTGCTCTAAAGAAATCAATCTATAACAGAGATATCAAGCTTCACATCTTTTCTGGATTTGAGAGTACACAAATGCTCAATAAATATGTGCTAAGTTGAACTGCACTGCCACTTAAAACCTATCCACATAAATAATAGATTTTTCAAGATATTCATATGCCACCAATATATATGAAAAACTGTTTTCAAATAAACAAAAATACTTTTTTCACTAAATCAGATAAAAAAGAAAACAACAAGGGAATATTCAATGATCAGAAAACAGTAAAACGGCATTCTCGCACATTGCTTGAGGGAGGACAATTTGGTACAACTCTTCTGGAAGGCAACACGTAGCAGGAATCATGTTCATGCCCTTTGATTCAGAACAAAATACCACTGACGTGGAAAATATACAACTATAAAGTATGATCCTAATTTTACAATAAAGAATAGTATATGTGAAGTATTTAGAAAAGCAACTGCTTGTAGAAGTGCTTAATAAATATTAGCTATTAGTATTATTTCTATAATCACAAAAACTTATGTGAGGTTCTCTCTAAACTACTCTAAGCCAAGACATATCTGTTGCAGAATCTGTAACCACTAAGCCTAGTTAGTCTCTGACCTTGAGACCATCCTGCCGTTTTGCCTTGTTCCATCTTGCTAGTGTCTCTTTGAGGCAGGCCTTACATCTACAAAGAGGTAAATGGATCATGATAACCTCAGCAGGGACCAGCTACTGAAGCACTGAGAAAGTGCACAGGGGAAAAGTCAAGAACAAGGGGAGAATAGTGTTTAGACTTCACATATCTCCCGGGGGGGGGGGGGGGGGGGGGGGGGGAGAGGTAGAAGCAAAACAATATTAAAAAAAACTATAAACCAGCCTCCCAACGTGTCCCTCTTGGCACATACTAGGTTGTATTAGAACTGCCCTCGCTATGTCAGTGTGAGTGTTCCACAGTCATGACAAATTGAATCTATAAGACAGGGATCTAGAGGGTTCAAGCCCACATCCTGGAAACAGACTTTCCAGGCCAGGCTTGGCCCAAAAATGTGCTCCACAGAGTCCCTTCTGGCACCTGGCCTACAGGACTCGAGTAGGTTGGGCCAAGCATGAGGCTGGGTTTCAAGTTCAGACTTGGGTGGGTCTGAGCTGGTCACCTGAGATCTTAGCTGAAGAGGCATCCACACTATTGACCTGCTGTGAACGTTCTGAATCGCCCCTCGCAGCACCCTAGCCTTCCTGAACTCCTCTGGAACTGGCTGGATTCTTTGGGCTGCTCTAAAGAAGTCCTGCAAAATTCGCACTGAAAACCTTTCTTTCTTTGCTTTGGGTATTTTCCATTTGGGCCATGAACTCAAAGGTTCTTAATACACAATAACACTTTTGAAAGTCAGAAGCTGCCTCCTTTGTCAGGTAGTCACCACCTCCAGCAGCAGTGTCTGCTGAGTGTGTGGCTTTGGGCGGGCGACGCTGTGGGAGATACAAAGGAGCAGTGAGACAGACTCTCCTGCCTGCAGGAGTTCACACTGCAGCTGGGGACCTACGACATGCATGTGGACAGCGGACACCTGGAGAAGTTACCACTTTAAACACAGTGAGGAACCAGCTCCTGTCCAAGCATACTCTTGGGAGCTAGAATGCCGGAGGTAGAAGCACTCTCTAGATATGAACCACTGTCTCAATGCAAACTTATCAAAGATATCTTATAAACCATTCTTTTTAAAAATCAACTTGGAGCACTTTCAAAGACATTTTTTTCAAACACCTTACTTGTGACAGTGTTATTTGAGGCAGTCAATGCTGTTAGAGTATTCACATCCCAAAGGAATATTTGTCTGTCCAACCCAGCCGAGGCTACCAGTTCTTTATCCTTGGCATATGCTAAGGCCTTTACATAATCCTGTAACAAAACACACGTACTATGATCTACATTGTAGATCAGTAAGAAATGAGCCACTTAAAGTACTAAGACCCCAATATTACACTAAAGACACTGAAAATTGAAATATTATATTAGCTCTTTTACCTTGTGTGTCCTTAATGTTGACATACAAAATCCCTTATGTGCATTCCATACTTTTACTGTCGTGTCAGAAGAAGCAGATATTACTAGAAGAGGCAAAGAATTAATAAACACCTTAGTGATAAATACTTCAATATTTATAATATTCCTAATATTAATTCAAACATCTGTTCATGTTTATACACACATATAGTACATTTATAATCTAAAAGCTTTTTCTAGCCCTAGCTGGTTTGGCTCAGTGGATAGAGCATCGGCCTGTGGACTAAGGGGTCCCAGGTTTGATTCTGGTCAAGGACACATGCCTGGGTTGTGGGCTTGATCCACAGTGTGGATCGTGCAGGAGGCAGCCGATCAATGATTCCTCTCATCATTGATATTTCTGTCTCTCTCTCCCTTTGTCTCTGAAATCAATAAAAATAATATATATATATTTAAAAGCTTTCCCAGAACCTCTTGTATTCTGCCTCAAAATTTTAATAGCTAAGGCAAACAGTTTTTAAAGTTCCAGTTGAACTAATCTGATTAGGAAAATTTTTCTAACACAGACTGAAAAAGCAAGAAATGAATCCTACCATAATAAGAACAGAAAGAGATATTAATAAGGTTTAAAGGAGAATACATATTATATGAGTCTATTTATAGATGCTTCAAATATAGGCAAAATGAAGTGATAAGTATTTAGAAGACAGTGGGGCAAGGGATAGTGACTGAAAGGGTGGCGGGGGGGGGGGGGGGGGGGAGAGGAAACACTTCTGGTGATGTTTCTTAGATGGGTGTTCACCATGCAAACTTATATTGAGCTGTACTCTCAAGGTGTGTATGCTTTTCTGTATGTATGCTATCTATATATATAAAAGCCTAAGCAATGATGCACACTGACCACCAGGGGGCAGACGCTCAGCGCAGGAGCTGCCCCCTGGTGGTTAGTGTGCTCCCACAGCCAACATCCTGCAGTGGCCAACCTCCCAGGCGCCCCCCCCCCCCCCCCCCCCCCCCCCGGATTGGGTGAGACGGCCCTGATTGCTGACCAGGCCAAGGGACCCCACCTGTGTACAATTTCGTGTACCAGGCCTCTAGTGTTTTAATAAAAAGTTTACATGAAAAATGAAAAAATACATCAAATTAAATTAAAAGCTTCCTGGAGCCCAATATCAAAGAAATACTTACATGTTTTCCCATTACAACAGAGTACAATGTCGTTTACCCAATCGGTATGGTGCTCCATAGATGCTATGTATGGATCTTGCTGAAATAATAAAAAAAAAAATCACAGGTTATCATTAGCTTATCTTAGAGAATAAACTGTATTACAAATTATAGATATGTTTAGAATCTTCAATTAGTGTGACCCGCTGCTCTATGACCTTAAAAATCTAGCCCCAACAGCTGATAACATGTGCACAGAAGTTTTGTTTCAGGATAGTTTTATTACCATTAAAAGCCTAGGTTTCCAGGACAAATGCTTAATTTTTATGCCTAGAGTCAGTGAAGGCAACAGTGCTACAGGAAGGCGTTCCTGGAAGAGACAGGACATGGACCCATCTGCAGGCTGGGAGATGTGATCAGGGTGCCGAAGGCTCACAGCAGACAGCAGGGCAGAAACCAGGCGGCCCAGTGGTGAGGAGCCCAGCCTACTGCAGGGGGAGAGGACACTTTTGCTTTTAGCTTCCTACTGTGGTCTCTACCTTCTGAATTGAGGTCCTCCAGAGAAGAAATGGAAGCCAAGGGCTAAAGGAGTACTACTCCGGTCACCATTTCAATTCAGTAATTTGAGATCCTTCTATTCCTCTCACTTGGCTTAATTACCAAGCCAAGTATTGAGTTACATCCTACACCCAAACAGGCAAGTTCAAGACACTTCCTGGCACAGAGAATGGCACTCGCTCCAAGTCTGTTTGAGAAATGACGCTATTCAATCTTGTCACAAAACAAAGGTCAGAAAAAAAGATATTTAAGGGCAGCATAGGCGGCTTTCTAGATTCTCCTAGGTTAGTTTTTGTGAATGTTTTTCCGTAATTTGTTTGAAATATAGTACTAACAGAAACAGAGAATGAACATAATGTTAATTCCCAGGAAGGTGACATTCCAATTCAAATATAAGCTTCAAAAAGCACTTAAAAGCCATGATTTTCTTACTTTCCATGTTTCTGACATTGGGCCACCTCTATTGCCACTGTTAAAGAACCTAAAGCCCACCAGACCAAAATCCATTTAAAGAAACATCACCTAGCAAGTGTGCAAAAAAGTGGGTCTTTTTGGACTGAACATCAGACTGGCAGAGCATGCTAGCAAGCCCCAGACTGGCAGAGCATGCTAGCAAGCCCCAGACTCTGATTCTCTCAGGGTTAGCAGGGCTTTGAGGGTGGCAGTGCTCTAACTCCCCGTCACTTAGGAGCCATTTAACCATGGATTCCTGCAAGCCTGTTTTCCGCCTACGAACACGAACCGCAACAGCTGCCTCGAAGGAGGATTGTGAAAATTAAGACCATACTGGATATGAAAGTGCGAAGAGTGTCTGGTACATAGCGAGGAGCTCAATACATGTCTTTTTCTTCCCCGAACCTGCCTTTCTATGTCATTCACAGAACGGACATTCAAACAAAATAGGAAAAGAATTCCTTGCAATTTGACTGGGGGTTTGTCTTCACATGTGTTTAGATGCTGGTCCCTGGGTAAGAAAGCAGGCTTTAAATCTGCAGAAGGGCAGAACGTTCATGCCTTCATACTTTTACAACAACCTTGAAGAGATCTAATATTTGTTCAAGATTAGCCATAACTGTAAAAGCATAGTCAACCTTTTCTTGATAGCAGTAAAAAGGGTTGCCAAGAAGCCTTTTGGGAACATATTTATAGCAGAAAAATAAATGGTTGCAAGTAATTCCCCCACCAGACGAATCTCTTCATGTCTTTCTTTTTTTTTTTTTTTTTTTAATATATTTTATTGATTTTTCACAGAGAGGAAGAGAGAGGGATAGAGAGTTAGAAACATCGATGAGAGAGAATCATCGATCTGCTGCCTCTTGCACACCCCATACTGGGGATGTGCCCGCAACCAAGGTACATGCCCTTGCCCGGAATCGAACCTGGGACCTTTCAGTCCGCAGGCCGACGCTCTATCCACTGAGCCAAACCGGTCCCGGCTCTTTATGTCTTTCTTATCGCAGACCTAGTTTATGGAGTCCCTGCCTTGGCTGAAATACTTCTGAATCTCCCCTAGGGGTGTTTTTCTCGAAGGCTCCTAGAATGCTGGCTGCAAGTGTTTATCGAGTGTACCAAATAACTCTGAAACTCCGAAAGGCCTGCCAAATTAGAGCAAAATTATCGGAATATGGATTTCAAGAGTCAACTCAACCCCACCCGGCCTCACCTTGTGCTGATTGACGCTCCATATCCTGATGATGGAGTCTCGGCCGGCTGTGAAAAGCCGATTGAGGGCGGGGTCCAGCTGCAGGGCATTGACTCCATTTCGATTGTACTTCTCCACTTCATCTCGAATAACATAGGAAACCTGACAAGTGAGTCAACGTTTGCTTTTTATGAAGTGACAGAACATGCAGTAAAATGCAGCCTGCTAGCGGCAGATCTGAAATTCAAAACCCCATATTCCAATATAAAATTTATTTTTCAATCCAATAAAAACTTTACTTTACTCTATAAAACAGTGAAGAGCTGAGGAGAGAAGAATGACATTAATAAGAGCTCCTGTAACGGCTTCCTAACTGGCCTCCCACACTCTGTGGTTTGTCTTTGATCCATTTCCCACAAAGCAGCAAGCTGGAGGGTTTCAGCTCTGCTCAGAAACCTCTCCTGGGCCAGCTCTCCTGGCCTCCCGAGGTGACCAGGACTCCTCACTGCGGCTCCAAGTGCCTTGCTCACCTCTCCTGCCACTCAGCTTTGCTCACTCTGCCCTGCCCCTCGCACACACGGAGCCTCCAGAGCGTCCCCTGTCCTGGTCCCTCAGTCTGGGAGGCCTTCCTCCCCTCTCTCGGGCCACGCCTGCTGCAGCCCTTAGGTTTCTGTTTAAGTAATGTTTCCTCAAAAAGGTGTTCTCTGACCTGGCAAGCAAATGAGTTTTGGGTTCCTTTAACACCACATGTGTCAAACACAAGGCCCTCGGGCCAAATCCGTCCCGCCAGGCCTTGCAATGTGGCCCGCACCGCGCTGTCATCACTGTACTCCGCTGCGTTTCCATCACAATGACAGTTTATGACTGTTCAGTAAACCATTCGGCCCGTGATTTAGGCTGGATTTTAGATTTTGGCCCCTTCTCTGATTGAGTTCGACACCCCTACTTTAACACCATCAGCTTCTCCTTCTGAGCACTTTCCACTGTTTTGTTACTGCAGTTAACGTTCTGTTTGCTTCATGTGAAACTCAAGAGAATCAACCAATTACAATTATGCAAAAGTCCACAAACTGGCCAGCAGCCAAAAGCAAACCTTTTCTAATTTAATGAAATAAACAGTTAAGAGTGGAACAGGAGGTTCGGGGGAAGTGGGGAGATCTATTTACAATTGCAACAAGAATGAACACCTAAAAGAACCGATAGAACAGAACAATGTACATAAAAGAAAAATTTGAATAAAGGAGGTGCTATATTATGGCACAGGAAGATTCAAAATTAACAACTCTTTCCTAAATTTGTGAATTTAAACCCAACTTTGGCCATAATCCCGTTGGATTGCTTTCTAGAAGCTGACAAAACATATATTACTAGAGACCTGGTACGTGGGGTCCCTTGGCCTGGCCACAATCGAGGACATCTCGGGGGATGTCTGAGAGCTGATTTCAGCCGGATCCCTGAAGGCCAGGCCGAGGGACCCCAACAGTACATGAATCGGTGCACCAGCCCTTAGTGTGCATATAAGATCTTTGGTTAATCTCTCCCTGCCTAGCCCTCTTTGAGATTCATCAGTTTGTTCCATGTTTCCATACCTGTGAGTTGAGCGTCTGCCCCTTAGGAGTCAATGCACGTCATAGCTACCAAATGGTCGGACGGTCACTGAGATTTTTATATAGATAGATAGAAAGATTTTTAAGTAACCCCTAAATTTTTCCTAACTTGGAAAGAATATATGTCTATTATAGAAAAGATAATTGTGTGTGTGTGTGTGTGTGTGTGTATTTGGGGAATACCCAGTTATTTAAAAAAAATGAAAGCATATTCTTTAAAGATCTTAAGAGGTATTATAAAGCTAAAGGTACTAGAATTATAATAAAGTACCACAATAGGAATATATTAAATAAAATCAATGGAATAAAACAAAATCTGGAAACATTTTTTCTATTATAAATTTTTTATTTTGATTTAAACATAGTGTTTCAGATCAAGGAGGGAATGATAATTATTAAATAATAAATTATCCAGGAACATCTAGTGATTCTACTGGGAAAAATTATATATCCGTTTTCCAAATCTTAAACTAAAGTGAATTTTCATGTGGACTTAAGGTTGAAATAGAATAATTTACTCATAAAAATACATTTAAAAAGACAGGTGAATATTTACATGGACTACTTTAAGAAGGCTCTGCTAACATGACAAGAAATACAGTAATCTTTACAAAGGAAAAGAGCAATGCTGATCTGACCAAATACAAGTCAAAACCTTTTGCATGTACACAAATGTTCACCGCAGCATTCTTCACAAGAGCCAAAAAGTGCAAACAACTCAAATGTCCATCAACTGACAAAGGATAAACAAAATGTGGCATATGCATGCAGTGCAATATTTTTCAGCCATAAAAGGAGTGAAGTACTGACACATATTATAATGTGAATGAATCTTAAAAACATTGTAAGCGAAACAGGCCAGTTATAAAATGGCTCATATTTTAAGATTCTATTTATTCTAAATGATCAGAATATGTAAATCCACAGAGACTGAAAGTAGATTAGTGGTTGCCATGAGCTTGGAGGAGAGGAAAATGGGGGTGACTGTTAACGGGTACGGGGTTTCTTTTGGGGCTGATGAAAAATGTTCTGAAATTGGGTGATCAATGCACAACTTTATGAATATATTAAAAAAATCATTGAATGTATACTTTAACAGAGTGACTTTTTAATATGTGAATTGTATGTCAATAAAGCTGTTACTTTAAAAAAATGCTTTCTGAAAAGAACAGTATAAACAAGGTTAAAGGGCAAACATCTATCTGGGAAAACAATGAAATAAATATACAAGACAAAAGTTTACTCTTGATATACGATTCCTTACAACATAATAACATGTCAAACTCTCCAACAGAAAGAGGAATAAAAATCATGAAAAGGAGGTTTTTCTTAAAAAATGGCCAATGAACATAAATAATCAATGACATGAAAAGAGTCAGAGTTGTATACACAAAGACAACAAGGATGTTGTCTTAACTCAGTCCTTTGGGCACAAGTAACTGTAGCTGAAATTACTCAAGCCTGCTTAAATTGAGAAAAGAAAAATTTTAACATAAGGATACAAGATATCTAACAGCACAGGGGCAGGAAATACAGTTATGACTCACAAAAGACATTTAATAAAAATAAAATCATGACACTTTTCGCTGAAGCCTTCCAAAGGCTTTTTTTCACTACATTTAAAGTTCAAACTCCTCACATGCTTCCTGCACCTTCACATTCTCCTCAAGCTAACTCCCCGCCCCCCTTCCTTCATTGTAGTCACACCAAACTCCCGTTCCTCAACACACCCAGCTTTCTTCTTCCCGTCCCTCCCCATCTACCCATCTACGGTTCCCTAGGCCGAGAAGATTCCCCTCTCCAATCCCTCAGGCACTCTTCCCCAGCTTCCATCTTGTCTGGCTCACCTTAACCCTATGTCCTAGCAGAAAGGTCACCTCCTCTCAAAGGCCTTCCCTGATCTCCACCCTCTACCACTTACCCTCCTCATTTCTCTCAGTTCTTACCACACTCCATATTTATCTTTTTTGTCACATCTTCTTCATTCTAATGTTGCAAGAGATCAAGAAACTTGTCTGCCTTGTTCCTCCCACCACTCATTACAGTGTCTGGCATAGAAGGCATTTAATACACATTGGTTGCATGAATCAGATATTAGAAAGCCATCAGGAACCAAGTGGGCTTCAATGTCCATTTCAGTCTCTCTCAATCCCTCTTTCTCTAGGGCTTTATGACCCTTTGTCTGCTTTTCTCCACACACTTCCTTAAACAGAGACTATGTAGCGTGCAAATCTTAATTTTCAGATTTCTCGAGATTATCTGATTGGTCCAGTGGGGAAGGGTCAGTTCTCATTTCAGGCAGAAAGTTATTCTTAGCAAACAGGCCTGGGCCACTTCTTCAAAGGTGTCTCCCACAGATGTGTGGTTAAAAATGGCAAACAATTAGAAGTATCTTAATCGGATAAAATTTGGCATATTCATAAAACAGAATACTATTTAATCATTAAAAATGACGCAGATTTAGAATGAATGACATGGGAAGATAGCCATGCTATATTTAAGTGAAATGTGTGTGGTCTAACACAGCCATGTATAATAATCATTACTGTAAAAATGTTTCAGAATATTAAATATATATTTAAAAAATACATATACAAGTTTGGAAAAACACATAAAAAACTATCCCAAGCAATGGAATTATGGGACTGTCACTCACGCCTTTTTTATATGGTATGAATGTTTTACAACAGGCATATATATTACTTAGTTTTTTTAATTTATAATTTAATTTTATCTAATTCTTGCCTATACTCAGAATATAAAATACTGAAAGACTGTAATGAAAAATCACGTACCTATTGTCTGTGTAATACTCCCCACACCAGTCTCACTCCCTAGGAGTAACTCATTTCAACTCTTGGTTTCTTCTGGAGAGTTACTGCATTTCTTGAAATATTGTGTTTATTCTACAGCTTTCTGGTTTATCCATTTTATTTATTTACTTATTTATTTTTTTGGCTTATCCATTTTAGATTCACCTATTAACTCAGGCTATGGTAGATTAGGATGTAACTCTGAAACTACCCCTAATAACTCCTCTCTCTCCTCTTCTGATATAGATGTATTGCTATTTTGGTTGAATAAATAATCAGTGCTCCACTGTTGGACTTTGTAATTGCTATCTGCTGACTAGCTAAGTACTATATTATGAATACATTTCCTTCCTCGGAGAGCTTGTTCTTTTCCCTAGAGTTCTATCTTTCTTCCTTTCTTCAATGGTTTCCTCTACTTTAACTTCAATCTTCTTTAATTGCTGCACCCTATTAGATTTTACAGCAAGAATCCACCCCACCCCCTCTCCCGGGCTTGCCCCTCAGCATCCTCCACCTTGCACTCAGTCTGGGCTGGCTGCCCTCTATGTCTGCTGGCACAGCTCACCTCCAGGGCCTCCCTTTACTGCTTTTCTGGGCTACAGCCATTGTTTCCACAATTCCAACGTCTCCCTTCTTTGTTTACTCCCACCCTCTCCTTTCATGCCTCAAACCTCTCACTTCCGCCAGCTGCAGAAAGTTCTGTTTTTAAGGGCTACTATGATTAGATTGGACCCACTTGGGTAATCCAGGATAACCCTCTATTTTAAGGTCTGTAACCTTAATTATATCTGAAAAGTCCTTTTTATCAAGTAACGTAACATACAGGTTCCAGGGTTCAGGACATTTGGTGGTGAGGCATTCTGCCTACGACAGCAACAAAACACTTTATGTGAAAACACATGTGGATATATTATGGAATAAGTACAAAATTCACAACACTTTTAAGAAAAGAAGGGAGATATTGAAAGCATTTCCGGTTCCCAAAGGGGATACTCCGGGCTCTTTCCAGGCTCCCCTGAGGTGTGTGTGCATTCACTCATCTCCCTTGGGCACCTCACACACATCTAAATCATGGCATGCTCCACACCCAGCTCTTGAGGGTCCCTCCCAAAATAGCTTTTCCTGTAGTCTTCCTCATGGATGGAGTTCATGGTGACCCTATTTTCCCAGTTGCCCAGGTACACAACCTTGGTGCCATCCTTACTTTAATTTCAAGCACTTCTCACGAGCCTGGTGGGCTCTATCACACAGCATCTGGCCTTCCCACTCTGCCCTGTGCCCTGCATTCTGTTCTGAGCACAGAAGCCAGGCCAATCTTATTAACACATGTATATCCTGTATATTCTTCTGCTCAAAACCCACCTATACGTCCCATTGCGTTCTAGACCTCACTAGGCCCTGGTGCTTTGCGTGGACTGGTCTGCAGTTACCGCTCTGATTTCATCTCCTGCTCCTCCTCCCCTCACTCCCTCCCGGCCAGCCACCAAGGCATCCTCATCTCACCTCGGGACCTTTGCATCTGATATTCTCACTGGCATGCCCGCCCCTTCCCTGGCAACCTCATTTCCTCAATTCTTTTGGATCCTTACTCAGAAGCCAGCCTCTCAGCAAGGCATTCTCTGGCCACTGCAACTGAAATGTCACTTCCTCATCTTCTGCTGCTTATCACTAGCTAACTATTGATTAACCTTTAAAAACTTATTTCCTCTCAGCCTTTTATTAGGAAAAAGTTAAACACAAAAGTCGAAAGAATTACACAGCAACGATTCATATACCCGCCACATAGATCTGGTCTACAATTAACATTTCCTATACTAGTTACTTTATCTCATAGCCACCTGTTCATTTGATCCGTGTTATTTTTCAATGCCTTTCAAGGTAAGTTGCACATCATCAATGACACTTCCCCCTAAATACTTCAGCATGTATGTCTTTAACTAGAGTTCATTATTTATTCATGGCTCCTTTTTAAAAAATAAATTTTACTTAGAGTGAAATGCACAGACCTAAGTGTACATAGATACTTCTGATAAATGAATATACTACTAAGAGACTCTGAACATTGCACCATCCTAGCAAGCTGCCTCATCCTCGTCCCCAACCTCTACTCTCCAACTCCCAATCTAGATCTGATGTTTTCTCCATACATTGATTAGCTTTGCTTGTTCTATAATATCCTATAAATGAAATCACACAGCTCTTTTATGGAAGGCTACTTTTAGCTATCAAGCTAACTCAGGCTCAGTTTGGCCAAGAAAAACTGGCTAAATATCAATAATTCTCACATCTGTTTTTCCTGCTCAATCCTGTGGACCATGACCCTCTGCTCGAACCTTTATTTTTAGTGTTGACTTAAAAAGCATTCTGAAAAGCAGTCTTGCCGGATTTTTCCTACTCAGTGGTTAGTAAAAAATGCCCTCGGGCCAAACCCTGTTTAGTAAACAAGGTTTTACTGGAACACAGTCACACCTAGGCATTTAGGTATTTTCTATGGCAGAGGTCTGGTTATGACACAGAATGGCCTCCAAAGTGTAAAATCTTTACCATCTGGACCTTTGGAGAAATTTTGCAGACCCCTGTTCTAAACTGACACTGCAGGGTTTTTTGTTTGTTTAAATATATTTTTATTAATTTCAGAGAGGAAAGGGGAGGGAGAGAGAGAGATAGAAACATCAATGATGATAATCACTGATTGGCCGCCTCCGGCACGCCCGGAACTGGGGATAGAGCTTGAAGCCCAGGCATGTGCCCTTGACCGGAATCGAACCTGGAACCCTTTAGTCCACAGGCCAACGCTTTATCCATTGAGCCAAACCAGCCAGGGTGACACCACAGTTTTAATTACCCTTCCTACATAAAACGTAACTCAGATATGGCTACTTTGTAAGGATCTTTTCTTGAGGAGTCAGGATTTGGCATCATTCTACTTCCTTTAAAAAGTATCAAAGATTAATCAACCAACCCAGAATTGGGACTCAAAATGAGGACTAAACACCATACAGAGCTCTGAATAGATCTAGAATAACTAAATATTTAGCAAGGAAAAGAGTTAAGTACTGGTAGAATAGACATTTGTTGGCTGTCTCTCCATTCCTCTCCATTGGCTCCCAATGTTTTTTCTTCAAGGCAAGCAAATTCTAGGTTCGCTTGCCTTGAAGAAAGGCAAATTCTGTGGTTTTTTATATTGGTTGTAGACCTTAAGGAAAAATTCTGAAAGCAGCTAACAAGACTCACTAAATCTTGTGTTCAGCAGACTAGTCTTAGTTCTTTTGAGTGCTCTTCATAGGAAATAGTTTCAAGTCACTTTATTAATCTGATTGTCATATCTCAAACTCTAATTCTGTACTCTGATCAGTGAATGGAATTATCACCTCTCATTCTATATGCAGTAGCTCATATTCAGCTTATTAAAACACTCAGTTTTCCACACACGCTGCAGATTTATATTTGCCCATCTTATACTTTTATATTGCCTTCAAGTCTAAACACAAGACTCGGAGTGGCCTGATTAGCTCTCCTTACTACCCTAAGGAGTGTACCATTCTAGTGTCTGGAATACTGTTACCATTTTGAGTTACATTATACTCAGAAGCAGACATCCTCCCCACTAGGTTTGCATGCTGGGTTACTTAAATTCTGTCAATGATACACTTAAAAATCACCTAACAGCCCTGGCCAGGTGGCTCAGTGGGTTGGCGTGTGGTCCCATACACAAAAAGATTTGCGGTTTGGTTTCCCAGTAAGGCACACACGTAAGATGTGGTCTGATCCCCGGTGGGATGGGGCACGTACTGGAGGCAACCGATCTGTTTTTCACTTCACTCAACATCTACTGAATGCCTGGATACTGTTCTCATCAATGAGATCAATAAAACAGGGAAGTGAACTGCCCAGAGGACTTTATGGCTTACCTCACTGAAGGAACACTCACTGATTTCATCCTACATAGCATGCTGCTTTATAAAGAAAGTCCGGGTGTTACTTATTCCTACACTCTCTCCATTCTTTGCAAACCAAGTGCTCAGGCCTGTTTAATGAATTGCAAACTAAGTGCTCAGTAATGTTTAATGAATAAGGGCGCCATACCCTCACTTCTACAGAAGACATACCTGCAGCAAACACCTGTAGTAAGGCTTTACTCCCTGCATCGCTGGAAACAGCTAACAGGAACTCTCAAACGCACCCACAAAACAAAAGTAGGTTCACGAAGGCAGAAAGCACACCGGAAGGATAAGGTAACTCTTTACCCTGGGCTAACAGATGATAGAAACAGAAAATTCAAGGATGCACAGTGGAGATGAAGACGAAATTAAATTCCAAAACAGTAAAAAATCCTATTTTCCCCACTAACACCAGCCGACTCCCTCGTGGTTTCCACCCCATCAAGCAAAAAAGCTCCGGCATCAAAGACCGCCGGGGGCTCTCCCGTGCAGAAGCCCCTGCAGAAACCGCGCAGAACGGCCTATGCCCCGCCACGCCCCCGCACAGGCCCCCTTGCGCCGCGGCCGCCAACCGGCGGGGAAGCGCCCGGAGGCCTCCGCTCCGGCGCGGCGAGGGCAGCGCGCTTAGGGACCGGGAGGCAGGTGGGCGGAGAACGAGCGTCTCCCGACTTCGCAAGCCCGATCCCCCGAGAAAGCGGGTGATCGGCAACCCCGGGCTGCGAGCGGCGCACCAGAGGGTCCCGGGACAGGGCGCAGGCCGGCCGGGTGGGCCGCAGACCCCCGCCCCCTCCAGAAGCCGTTAGCGCCGCGGCCCCACCCCTCGCGACCGGCCGCGCCCCGTCCCACGCGCCCCGAGCCGCTACCCCGGCCGATCGCGGCCCGAGGCATCCGCTCGCCGGAGGAGGGCCGGGCTGGCAGCCGCGTCGGGGAGGTCGAGGAGCCGGGCTCCCATACCTGCACTTTCCTCCGCCCGGCCGTGTTCTGCCGGTGATGGGCCGCCATCTTGCATGTTGACACTCCTACGTCACTTCCGGAAGTGGCGCGGTCCGGGCGGAAGTCGCGCCTCTTCCCCTCCGGCCGAGGGCCGGCGGCGAGGCGAGGCGGGGGTTAGGCTCCCTGTGGCCGGGCCGGCGGCCCTGTGGGCGGGTAGACGGACCGGAAAGTTGTCGGGCGAGCGACATGCCGTAGGGAGCTGGTTTCCGAGCCGAGGGAGCATCCAACCCCGTTGTGTGCGCCTCTCCCCCGGCGGGTTCTCTCCCCGGTGCCACCTCCAGAGGCCCCAGCGGCGTGAGGGAAGCGCTGGAAGAATTAACAGTGCGGGCCATGGGCGGCTTGGACAGAAACCCTCCCCCCCTCCCCGCAGTTTTCCTAGATTAACCAAGGGAACCCGCAGATTTGCCATGACACCCCCTAAACTGGTTTGAAAGGAGGAAGACTGTAAAGGAGGCGGCCCCCATCTTCTGGAGGAGCCAAGTATTTGTTTACGAGTTAAAAGGATACCGTGTTTCCCTGAAAATAAGACATCCTCCGAAAATAAGACCTACTTACAAGTTTCCTTCTGAGTGAAATATAAGGCATCCCCCCGAAAATAAGGTCGTCCGTACCCCCTTCCCCCCCCCAGGCAAAACATGAGAGATTTGGTCCACTGATTCTGAAAGAAATGGAGTCACAAGAAATTCACCAGGAAATTCAGGAATTGGATTGTGATGATGATGTTCCAGATGATGATGACATGATTGTCATTGAATAAATGAGTAAATTCTTGATACTGTAGGATTCAGTTTGTCTGGTTTGTGTTGACAACTACCGTACTACCGTACCGTATACAGGTAATAAATTTCCTTTATTTTCATTTAACAATAAATGTGTACCCTATTCTTCATGGAAAAATAAGACATCCCCTGAAAATAAGACCTAGCGCATCTTTGGGAGCAAAAATTAATATAAGACACTGTCTTATTTTTGGGGAAAGAGGGTAGTAGGAAGCTGAAAAAATACATACTGCCTAAACATGTTCTCCCGGACAACTTATTATTTTTTTAAAATACATTTTACTAATATATATATTTATTTATTTAACAGAGAGGAAGAGAGAGGGACAGGGAGTTAGAAATATCGATGAGAGAATCATCGATCAGCTGCCTCCTGCACATTCCCCACTGGGGATGTGCCCGCAACCAAGGTACATGCCCTTGACCGGAATTGAACCTGGGACCTTTCAGTCCACAGGCCAAGGCTCTATCCACTGAGCCAAACTTGTTGCGGCCGGGACAACTTATTTTTAAAATATATTTTATTGATTTTTTACAGAGAGGAAGGGTGAGGGACAGAGAGTTAGAAACATTGATCAGCTGCCTCCTGCTCACCCCCTACTGGGGATGTGCCCGCAACCAAGGTACATGCCCTTGACCTGACAGGGACCCCCTCAGTCCGTTGGCCTGGGACAACTTCTTAAGTTGCAGGCGCTGAAGGAGTTGGGTTCGCTCTAGAACCTGGTTTAAATCACCTCATCCCGAGAAGCCCTTGTGGGTGAAGGTTTGACTTGGAGTTTTCCGGACACGTCTAGGTGCCAAGGACATGAGACTCTGGTGAAAGTGAATCCTTTGGAACCACCCTGCCCCCAATATAGCATCCAGGAGGCATGTGTGGCCAGTGCGCACTTGAAACATGGCCAGCTCGAATTGGGATATGTAACTAAAATGCCCACCACATTTCAGAAACTTAGTGCAAAGAAAAGGATGCAAAGAATTTCAATAATTTTCATACTGGTTACATGTGGAAATGATAATGTTTTGGATATATTGGGTCAAATAAAGATTCTTATTTTTTTACTTTTTATAACATGGCTATTAGTATATTTGAAGTTTCATATGTATTCACCTTTTTGTATAGTGCTAGGATAGATATAATGCTTAGGAAAGTTCTTGTCTAGACAAATGCCTTTTTAAGTTAATAAAGAAATGCAAATTAGAAGAGTAGAAACGAAAGGCAGAAAGCTTCGTAAGCAAAACTGGCAGTGATAACTTGTAGGAAAATTACCTGTACTGCATTTTATTACAGACACATTTATTTATTCATTTATTCAAATATTATTTAGCACCTAGTAAGTATCAGGCACTATATTAGGTACAGGGAATCGGTGTTAAGTGCACATAGTCATAGAACTTAGAATCCTGGGTACGATGGGCATTAAACATATAAATGAATATGGAGATAATTACAGTGAAGAAGGATGCTTATAAGACAGGTAATGATCCTTGAGTCAAGATCTGAGGATGGCGTTAAGGAGAGGGAATGGTCTGAGCAAAGATCTTATGGCAGGAGGGACTGTGGAATGTATATATCCTAAAGAAAGGCCGAACAGTGGTTCCATTGATTTGGAGCTGAGAATGCTATCTATTTTGCATGTCTTGTGTCACTGGATAGTCAAGAGAAGGAGAAGGACAAGGTTATGGTATTGGTGGGAGTGATTAATCCTGATAACCAAGCAGAAATAGGTTTGCTGGTATACATAAGCACTCAGATTCCTTAGAAATCAGACACACAGATTCTTTTTTTTTTTTTAATATTTTATTGATTTTGTACAGAGAGGAAGGGAGAGAGATAGAGAGTTAGAAACATCGATGAGAGAGAGTCATCGATCAGCTGCCTCTTGCACACCCCCTACTGGGGATATGCCCGCAACCAAGGTACATGCCCTTGACCGGAATCGAACCCGGGACCTTTCAGTCCCCAAGCCGACGCTCTGTCCATTGAGCCAAACCGGTCTTGGCAGACAGACACACAGATTCTTTAGAAATGAAGGTATTAGTTGAAGGTAAAGGGAACACAGAATGGCTGGTAAAGCAAGGAAGTCAGAATGGAGGTAAAATCCTCATGATCAGAGAAACAAATGAGAGGTGTCATCTCTACTTGTATTTCTTTTATCAATGTACTAGAGGCCCGTTGCACAAAATTTGCGCAAGGGGCTAGGCCCTTGCAGCTGCTGCGGCTTGCCTGGGTCTTGCAGCTCTGGCTTCATCCGGAATGACATCTGGAAGGTTGTGCGGCTGTCTGGTCTAATTAGCATATTATGCTTTTATTATTATAGATTATAGATCATGTATACTTTTATATGTTTTAACATTTATTTATTTATTTATTTATATCTCCCCCTTTCTCTTCCCTGCCTCTCTCAACTTCTATTTTCTTTCTTTAGCTTTTACTTCGCTTTTGTTAGTAGGGTGGGCTATTGTTGGTAAATTTCATTATTTAGTCCATAAGTTACAGAGGAATGGATATCACCGTGAGGTTCTAAACTTAGAAATGGATGGACAGATGTGGTAACTGATGAAACATTGGATTGACTTCCTCAGAGGGTGACAGTGAGTATGCCTTTGGTTGTGTGAAGAATAGTTGCAGTATTCTAAGTGACAACTTTTTTTGACATATAAACATTGAAAGCGGTGGTTATATTGGTGTTGGGCAGCTAAAAGGATGACTTCCTTGACATTTTTGTGGTTTTACTTACTGCTGTTCATCATTTGAATTCTCTTTCTGTGTTGGAGGAATTCCCCGCTATGTGCCTTGGTGGTGGTGAGCACTGCTTACAGAAAATGAAAACGACAGTTACTCACTTCTTTTTTTCTAGCCTTTTACAGCAAGAATGTGTGCATGTGATTAATCAAATGACATCTCATCTGTAACTTTATGAGAAACTCTGAGTCAGCACCATTCAGCCAAACTGATCCCAAATTCCTGATCTACAGGAACTGTATGAGATAATAGATGCTGACTGAAGTGTCCTAATGGTATAGGGTAATTTATTATGCTGCAATAGATAACTAATACATCCTCCCTTTTCCACAAGGAGGGGAAATGTCAGAGCACCTCCACAACTCTGCAAAGATATTTTCACCATCAGCCTCATCAAACTCCATTTAATTCTTTGTCTTCTCTTGTGTAACTGCCAGGGGGCTTATCCTGTCGGAATTCCTCTTGGCATTTCCTGCATAGAAAGCTTGGCATCGCTATTCAAAATGTAAGAAGGCTTGACACCTATTATATTGTTCTCTGATTTTGAGAACTCTCCTTAACGACAGCATGAAAACTTGACATCCTGCCAAAAAAAAAAAAAAAAAAAAAAAAAAAAAAAAAAAAATGCACACACATATTAAATAAAAATGCAGAAAAATTTAAAAGTAAATATGAAGCCTGGCCAATGTGGCTCAGGGGTTGAGTATCCATCTATGAACAAGAGGTCATTGTTCTATTCCTGATCATGGCACATGCCTGGGTTTGGGCTCGATCCCCAGTGTGCGGTATAGGCAACCAATTAATAATTCTCTTCTCCCTCTCGTTCTTGCTCTCCTCCCTCCCTCCTCCCCTTCTCTATCCCTCCCCCTTCTCCTCTCTATCCCTCCCCCCTCTCCTCTCTATCCCTCCCCCTTCTCTCTATCCCTCCCCCTTCTCCTCTCTATCCCTCCCCCTTCTCCTCTCTATCCCTCCCCCCCTCTCCTCTCTATCCCTCCCCTTCTCCTATCTATCCCTCCCTTCTCCTCTCTATCCCTCCCTCTCTCCTCTCTATCCCTCCCCTTTTCCTCTCTATCCCTCCCCCTTCTCCTCTCTATCCCTCCCCCCTCTCCTCTCTATTGCTCCCCCTCTCCCTCTTTATCTTTTTCCCTCTCTCTCCCCTTTCCCCTTTCCCCCATCTTCTTCTCTTTCCTCTCTGAAATAAATAAAAATATATTTTTTAAAAATAAAAGCAAATATGAATCCTAGAGGGCTTCTGCTTCCAAATAAACCAGGCTTGTTCTCGTTAAATCTTGCTCTGAGAGGTTGGTCCTTCCCTCTGCCAGTTACTTAAGCAAATAATAAACTTCGGTTTCTTTGTAAAGTAGAATAAAAACATTACATATCTCAAGGTAAATGAAACAATCTTAGCACAGTACCTGGTATGTGGGAAATCAATATATTTCAGGTATTATTTTTAATCATCACCTTGTTCAGGAAACAACCACAGGAGGTTGTCCGGCCACAGGAGGTTGGCTGTGGGAATGCACTGACCACCAGGGGGCAGGTCCGGCGTTGAGCATCTGCCGCCTGCTGATCAGTGTGTTATCATAGCAACCAGTCAACCAGTCATTCCGTAGATCAGTCATAATGGTCGCTTAAGCTTTTATATATAGAGTTTTTTTTTTTTTTAATATATATGTTTTTATCAATTTTAGAGAGGAAGGGAAATGGAAATAGAAACATCAGTGATGAGAGACAATCTTTGGTTGGCTGCCTTCTGCGTATCTCCCACTGGGGATCATGCCCACAACTTGGGCATGTGCCCTGACCTGGAATTGAACCGTGACTTTCTGGTTCATAGGTTGATGCTCAACCACTGAGCCACACCAGCTGGGCTCAATTGGATATTTTAAACATTAATTTTAGCCTTAGCCAGGTATCTCAGTTGGTTAAAGCATTGTCCTGATATACCAAGATTGCGGTTTTGATCTCTGGTCAGGGCACATACAAGACTCAACCAATGTATATGTAAGTAAGTGGGACAACAAATTGATGTTTCTCTCTCTCTCTCAAAAAAAAATCAATAAGTAAAATATTTTTTTTAAAAAAATATCAACTTTAAAAAGAATAGGATCTTAATGCGGAATTGCTAAGTAAATAAACTTCTTTGTGTAGGCTGTGTTATCAATCAGATTTGTGGAGAAATTGAGAAGCTGCATAATATCCTTATAACTCTTTAATGGTTCTCTATCAGGAAGGCTGTTATATATAGTAGACTACAAGATTATCCTATATAATAAAGGCCAATATGCAAATTGACCGAACAGTGGAATGACCTGTCACTATGACACACATTGATCACCAGGGAGCAGACACTCAATGCAGGAGCTTCCCCCTGGTGGTCAAGTGTATTCAGCCACTCAGCCAGAAGCCCTGAGCCAGGCAAACGGCTGGCAAGTGCTAAGGGATGTCCAACTGACGGCTTAGGTCTGCTCTCCAGGCGTAGGCCTAACCTGTCAGTTGGGCATCCCTTGAGGGCTTGTAGACTGTGAGATGGTGCAGGCCAGGCTGAGGAAATGCCCCTGAATGAATTTCATGCACCAGGCCTTTAGTAATTAAATAAGTTTGCATAAGTAAAACACTATCGTATAAACAAATATAGAGACACAGAATCACAGAATGCTTGAGATGTTTGTCAATAGTTGTGTGCTATTTTGTCTTGTCAGCAAATCTTCAGGTTTAAATACATTCTTAGAGGGCATGGAATTAAATGGCTCATCATTCCACAATGCATTTATTTTTTAACACATTGGGAAAAAATAGACGTTAGTTCTTTTATCTCTTTCTGTCTATGTTTTTTAATGTCTATATATTTTTTACAATATTAGAAATACTAACCAATCCCTTTTCCATTCCAAAAATGTTTCAGTCTTTGTCTAACTTATCCACTGGAGGGCAGTAGAGAACCATTCAGGCCATCCTTGATTTTGGACCTTCCAGACTCTTATCTGGTAAGTCAGACCTTAAAATTTAATACATATTTCCTGCTGATAAAATGCCACAATCAAAGTACCTTTTTAGGAAATCTATTTGGTCGCCTAAAATCACAAATGTAATTTTTTTGTGGTGGGACTTTTACACAGGAGCTGAACTGAGTGAGGCTTCCTAAAATGCTAGGCCGCAAAAGTAGAATGGGTGTGATTCGTATCCCACAAACTGATATATTTCATGCACTAGTGGGGGTATCCCTCAGCCCGGCCTGCGCCCTCTCACAGTCCAGGACCCCTTGGGGGATGTCCTCCTGCCTCCTTAGCACTTCTACGGAGGCGGAGGCGGGAGAGGCTGCTGCCACTGCCAGCCATGAGCCCGGCTTCTGGCTGAGTGGTGCTCCCCCTGTGGGAGTGCACTGACCACGAGTACGCATCATAGCGAACAGTCCTTCTATGGGTAGTTCCTCAATTGGCTCGATTTGCATATTAGGATTTTATTATATAGGATGTCATATTAGATTGTTAAAATTAACTATAATTTGAGCTCACAGCCAATCAAAATGATGGGAAAGTAAACCTCAGTCATTGTTAAGGCTCTCTGGCTACTGTAATCCACTCTAAAGTTACTCATCAATCCCAGGGGTCATATACTGGAGGCACCAACAATTCTCAGGCTATACTGGTTACTGCTGAGAGGCCCAGTGTTGTTTGAAAATGAACAGGCCTCTGGCACTGGGCTTTTTTTTTTTTTTTGGTTACAGCTAGAAATCCCAGTGTCCAGGCCCCACCTCCCTAAGATTACCTGCCATCATTGACCAGCTTCTATCACCAGCCTGGATGCTTTCAACAGCAGTCACAGTCCTTGACCTTGCAGAACCTCTCCTGCTCTTACTGACTTCTTCTCTGGCCTACCAAGAGAATTCATTAGTCCCCTGCACACCTGTTCCCACCCAGATTCACAGCTCAACTTCTTCAGGAAGCTTGGGCTCTCACTAAAGGCTAGACCAGGGGTAGTCTTTAAGAGCTTCTGCTTAAGGCCCAGTAATACAAAGCACTTCTGAGATCAGCAAGCACTATGGACCAGCAATCATCAGCACAAGGTTGGGAAGGAAGGAAAAGTACAGCAAAAACAAAATACACTCTAGTGTTTCTACCAATTATCCTCCGCAGAAGCTGGAATTGAAGACAATTTCCCCCTAAGTAATCGCCCTACAAAAACCACAGGCATTCTTTATGCTTCTAAACACCTTCAAAGTGCATTCAAAATTATGGTTGTGAGTCTGTAAATCTTCCTTTGCTAATTTGTTGTACATGAATGCCCGCAGAAGCTTTTGAATGGTAAATGCTGTGGGAGGGGCAGTTTCCATGGTGACTGTTCAATGCACCCTTTTTTCTTGCACTCACTCTTGTTAGATCTTCATTGCTGATCTGCTGTGAATTAGAAGGTAACAGCTTAATCACATCTGGAGGGCAGGAAGAGATGTGAGAGAGGCAGCCTTTCTCTACACAGCCACATCCTGAACCCACTGAGTTGGACTATGCTTGCCTTGTGCCATTTCTTCTTCATGGTTGCCCTGGCCCCTCTGTAGAAAAATGTACTTGCCAACACACATGACAAAGAGCCAATTTCCTTATTAAAGAAGGAGAGCTTATAAGTGACTATGAAACATACCATAATGCAATAGGAAAAGGACAAAATAGGCAAAGGACATAAACAGGTAGCTTATAAGAAAAGAAAATGAATGGCTTACATTGTCTGAAAATATACTTAATTTCATTCATAATAAAGGAAACACTTAAATTAGATTTCATTTTTCACCTACCAGGTTGAAAAAGATCTAAAAGTTTGATAATGTATAGTGTTCAGAGAAGGTGGGAAACCCATGATTTTATGCAGTTTTAGTGGGAGGATAAATCAGTATAATCTTTTTGGAAAGTAGAATTAGCAGTTCCTCTTTTATAAATTCATCCCACGAGTGTAATTACACTTGACTTAAAAATACAAGTAGAAGAATATTTATTGAAGCATTCTTGAAGCAAATGATTGGTACAGGTCAGAGTTATTGATACTTCTAAACAGTTAGGCACACAGGGCATGAGAAGCAAAAATAAAATTGAGTTTTCATCACATCCAGCGAATTGTATGCTTAATCTGATTGCTAAATGCATATTGTTAAAGGATATTTCCAAAAAAAAGAGAGAGAGAGAAAAAAAAAAGGCCCAATGGTGTGACTAAGTTGTTGAGTATCAACCTATGAACCAGGAGGTCATGGTTTGATTCCCGGTCAGGGCACATGTCTGAGTTGTGGGAAGGCTCTGTCCCCAGTATGGGGTGTGCAGGAGGCAGCCAATCAATGATTCTCTTGTTGATATTTCTATCTCTTTCTTCCTCTACCCTCTTCTCTGAAACCAATAAGAACATATTTTAAAAATTAAAAAAAGAAAAAGTAAAATCACTACTTTCATGCAGGTGTAAAATGAACATAAGTTGAAGATTTCATCTTGCTTACAATGAAGGGACTAGGCAGATATCATGATTAGTTCAAAGGATAAGTCAAAGAAGCACAAATCACATGGAGTAAAGGAATGTTAAAGCGAATGCTTGGATGGAAGCAAAACAGATTTTTTTCCACGAGTGAGTAAGGATATCTCTCCACCTGACAGAATTGACTTGCATGTAAATTGATAGGAATTATTCTGCATTGTTATCAGTTATGGGTAATTTGCAGAATTATAAAATAGCTCTCATAGAAAAAGGATCAGTAATGATGTAGGGTCTGCGACAATACAATTTTCCATTGATTGGAGCAATTTTCTATATAAGATTGAAATGATAACTGCAAGGATCTAACAATATAAAATGCTGGGGTCCCAATGACATATAAAAAAGGACATTCAAATGTATGAACATAGGTATATGAATATGTTCACATTCACATTGACTTCCTCAGTGGAGACAGAAGAAATTGGTAGTTGTGGCTGACACTGGGGAGAGGAATCTGAGACAAAAGGGGGATCTGTTTTCCACTGTAGACCTTTCTATACTGCTTGATTTTTTCTTTGCTTTGCCATGGGCATATATCAATTTTTTTTAAAAGAAAAAAGGCAATCTTTCATAAACCTTACTGTGACAAATGGTAAATAATGAAATATGTAAATCAAACATTGCAGAAAACACAAGGAGAAATAGATGGAAATGTAGTAGTCATGGCAATCCTCTTTCTGGTTTTGATGATGGAGCAGACAAAAAGTAGGACTATGGAAAGCAATTTTCAACAGTCTGCATATTAAAAGCATTTTGGGAGCTCCTTTAGAAAAGCATTTTTATTTCAAACACATGTAAAATAGATTAGTCTGATGAACTCACATGACCCACCATCCAACTTCAACACTCAACAATTCAAGACCAACAAATTCCCCATCCACTTTCCCACCCCCCCCTTTTTTTTTTTTAATATATTTTATTGATTTTTAACAGAGAGGAAGAGAGAGGGATAGAGAGTCAGAAACATCGATGAGAGAGAATCATCGATCAGCTGCCTCCTGCACACCCCCTACCGGGGATGTGCCCGCAACTCAGGTACATGCCCTTGACCGGAATCGAACCTGGGACCCTTAAGTTCGTAGGCCAATGCTCTATCCACTGAGCCAAACCGGTTTTGGCAACTTTCCCACTTTTTTATTGAAGCAAATTCCAGAAGTCATATCATTTAATCTATAAATATTTTTTCTGGTGAATAGCTCTAAAAAAATAAGAACTGTCTTTAAAGACCATAATCACAATACCATAACTATTTTAAAAATAAATTCATTAGTACAATAAAATAATTAGTACAATATCATTGTCACACCTAAAAAAAATGACAGTAATTCCTTCATCAAAGATTCAGTATTAAAATTTTTAATTGTTTCATAAATGTCCTTTTAAAAAATTTCTTTGTTTGAATTAGAATCTGAATAAAAACCACACACACTGATTATTTGATGTGTCTCTCAAGTCTGTTATAAACTATACATTACCTGGGGATCTTCTAGAAAATACTGTTGTTCAGGCTTCTTCTTGACAATGTTGAATTGAGCCCTCTGTTCCTGGAAAATAGTGATAGTTAAGACACACACACACACACACAGCCTTGTCTGCGTTCTAGAAAAGACACTGCAAAGAACCATCATTTTCCATATGACTTAGGTAAGACTCACATAGCCCCCCTCATTTACCTATGACAAGGCCAGTCACAAACCCTTGAAGTTCCCATTCTTTGTCTCATAAATAATTAGCTGAACTGCTTGTTCCACTGAGCAATCAGGACAAAATGCGTGTTAGCCAAATTTTGGTTAAGATCCTCTCCTTCTGCCAGGTCTCTGAGTTTAGTCCCACTCTCAGCAAGAGCCAGCACACAGCTAACTCCTTCTTAACCTCTCCTGAGAAAAGGCTGACCTCAGAGTTAAACATTCTCTGACCTGCTATCCCATCAGGTCACTCTTGTTTTTTCTAGTCTTGTTTACTCCTCTATACTGTAAATGAAAAATTCTTTTTGCTTAACAGGAGATGGTATGTATGGTCCGAGCTTCTCCCAATGCAGTAGACATCCTCCATCTATTGAAGGTCCCTCCTACCCTTTTCCCCCTCCCACCCTTTTCCCCCTTGCAGTCATCCTTTCCAAATAAAGTCTCTCCATAAATTTGGATTAAAAAAAAAAGTGACAATTCCAAGAACTTTTGATGTTATTAATATTTTTCTGTAGTTTATTATAATATGAAATGAGATTTGAGGACCTCGGCTTAGAGGATGTGAATAGTACAATTGCTAGGATAATCTAATACACACATGTCTGTGTTAGTCTCTGTTCCTCCAGAAAGCAAGTACTGAGGCGAGTCTTGGTGTAAATGGTTTATTTAGGAGGTAATCTCAGGAAGCACAAGAAAAAGCAGGGACAGCGAGACAGAAAGGAGGAAAACCACATCCAGGATGCATAAAGGAGTGGGCTTTCTGCTGTGGATAACAAGCTCAGTTCCTCTGGGGAACATGTACAATCGCCCTTCAGATTTGACCTCTCCAGATGACCGTCCTGTGGAGGTAAGTTGGGTATGTTTTCAGCCACACTGTTGCTCACTGAATGTATAAAGTGGCCATGAGCCAAAACCGGTTTGGCTCAGTGGATAGAGCGTTGGCCTGTGGACTGAACGGTCCCAGGTTTGATTCCAGTCAAGGGCATGCACCTTGGTTGCAGGCACATCCCTGATAGGGGGTGTGCAAGAGGCAGCTGATCGATGATTCTCTCTCATCGATGTTTCTAACTCTATCCCTCTCCCTTTCTCTCTGTAAAAAATCAACAATGTATATTAAAATAATAATAAAGTGGCCATGACATCAGGGAATTATGCCAGGCATAGACTTTTTGTCATGAAGATTGATCTGGCTATTGCTACTGTATAGTGTGCAATATGCCAACAGCAAAGGCCCATGCTTAGCCCCTCATATGACATCACCCCCTTGAGGGAAAAGCCAGACACCTGGTGGGAAGTCAGTTATACTGGAACCCTTATTGTCAAGCAGGTAGAAGCACAGAGTGACATTATGAGAGTGAGGTATGGGTTGGAGGATGAGAACGAAGGGTGGACCACACTGATCCTGTGCTTTATGCCTCGCCCTGTCCCTTCTGTGATTGCCTGGGGCTTGCCCCCTGCTAGCTTCATTTTCCAGACCCCCATGTCAGCTGGCCTCTGGCTGATTCAGCCAATGGGAGGCGCTACTGGGAGCCTGGAGAAAAAGAAAGGAAGCCAGAGAACTTCTTTCTCCCTTGCTTCCTCTCTGCCTCATTTCTGGCAGGGACCGTGTTTCTTCCATAGTCTAGTTATGGCACAGCCAAAGTTGGTGTATGTGAGTTTGTATGTGTGTTAAGTCTTTGAAACGTGTCTCTGGACCACTACTTTTACTATATCTGCCAAGAAAAAGAGAATTGGAAGACACTGTTAAGGATGCAGTCTATTAAAAGTGGTTTTCTCTAAATGGTGACATTATTGATAACTTTTCGTTATCTGGTTATTTTTTTTTAAAAGAAAAGGATGCTCCCTCTCACCTCCATTAGTGCTCTTTGATGATCAGTGCAAATTGTCACCTGGTATTTATTTTCATGGGTCCCTAATTGCAGCTAATCAAGCATTTACCTTTGCATTTATAAGCTCTTACTGCAGGTACATTTTTAGCCATCCTTAGTAAAGACACATAATTGCAGTAGAAACCATAGAAATGAGCATAAGCAAAAGTAAGAGATGAGGATCATCACTTATTACTTAGGCATACTTCCTTTTTTTCTAAGCTACATAGAGACCAGGAAGCGAAAACAGATTCTTAAGTAGAATTTATGAAGCAGGGAAGCGGGTGGCAGGGAGCCCAAATAAAAACATCATGGCATTTGCATGTAAAGAAGCCCTACCCAGTACACTAATTTTATTCAACAAATAGAATTATGTATTATTTAATTTGTAAATCTCAAAGACCAAATATTTTTTTTCTAAAATGTTCTTATTTCTATTTTTAAAGGTAAAAGAATTATCTTGTCTAGATCAGTCTGACCTGTTTTTGCTATTCAGAATAGTATTGGGAGAACATATGATAATTTTCAGACTTAATTGTAACCTTGGTGACCATCAAGTGCAGCCCTCTTATTCAACAGGAAATTGAGACCAAGTGCTTTGTTAGATGAGTAAGTGGCAGACCTAGAACCACAAACCATCCTCTTGACTCTATCTTCTCTGCTTCCTATAAATATTAGTGGTTCTCAAGTGAACAGTGGTTTTTCTTCAAGCCACATGTATCCCTTCTCAGCAACCCTGCTTTGTGATTCTTTATGCCTCTTCCCTAGATTGAGAATTTTCTGCTTCTTAAATCAAAATTTGAAATCCCAAATGTACTGTGATTGTGGTCTCTGAATCAAAAGACTAAACTGCGTGCTCTCTCTCTCTCTCTCTCTCTCTCTCTCTCTCTCTCTCTCTCTCTCTCTGTCGTTTATGAAATAGGACTTTAAAAATTTTATTTTAGAGGGAGAGATAGAAACATCTATAAGCTGCCTTCTGCGTGCCCCCTACTGGGGATAGTGTCCCAAACCCAGGCATGTGTCCTGACCAGGAATTGAACTGGCAACCTCTCTGTGCATGGGAGGACACTCAGACAACTAAGCCAAAGCAGTGTTTTCAAAGTTGAGGGCAAGCCCGGCCAGTATGGCGCAGTGGTTGAAGGTTGACCTATGAAGCACAGTTTGATTCCGGTCAGGGCACATGCCTGGGTTGTGGGGTTTATCCCCAGTAGGGGGTGTGCAAGAGGCAGCCAATCAATGATTCTTTCTCATCATTGATGTTTTTCTCTCTCTCCCTCTCCCTCTCTGAAATCAGTAAAAAAAAATATTTTTTAAAGACTTAAAAAAAATTGAGGTCAAGAAAAACAACAACACTAGAACTTCTACTTGTATTATATTTTTTCCTTTTTCAGTTTTTATCTTAAAGTTATACATGATTAAAGTCAAATAGCTCTATAGGACTCCCTGGGAAAACACTAGCCCCTCTTCTCCATTTCCCTCTCCCCAGAGGCTACCACTTCCAATTCTTTTCTCAGGCTTTTATGATTTATTTCATTCCATATCTCTAAATGACATGATTATATTTCTATATCTTCTTTTTCTTTTTTTTAATATATATTTTATTGATTTTTTACAGAGAGGGAGAGAGAGGGATAGAGAGTTAGAATCATCCACGAGAGAGAAGCATGGATCAGCTGCCACCTGCACACCCCCCACTGGGGATGTGCCCACATGCCCTTGACCGGAATCGAACCTGGGACCTTTCAGTCTGCAGGCTGATGCTCTATCCACTGAGCCAAACCAGTCTCGGCTATATCTTCTTTTTTCAGAGTTAGTTATCTATTGACTTCCTACTGCACAAGATAAGGATTTGGTGTTTTATTATAAAGCATATAATTATAAAGAATAGCCAGATGGAAGAAATGCATAGGACTAGGTATGGGGGAAGGGGTGTGGAGCTTCCATGCCCTGCCCAGGTGCACTAGCTTTCTGAACTCTGCCCTTTGGCTTTTTATGGTGGCTTCATTATGGAGGCATGATTGACTACATCTTTGGCCTTTAGTGATGACTTCAGGGGTCAGAAGGTGGGGCTGAAAGTTCCAACCCTCTAATCTCATGGTTGGTACTCCCTGTCAACCATCCCCCATCCTGAGGCTATAGGGACTTTCCAAAAATCACCCCATTAACATAAACTCAGATGTGACTGAAAGAGGCTGGCTAAAAAACGACAGACGTATCCAGGTCAGAAGCAGCAGTGCCTCCTAGAGTTGGTTGTAATGTGGACAGTAAAATCAGAAATGGAGCTTAACCTCAGTAGATGGCAGTAGTCACAAAGCAGATACTTGTGGAGTTTTGTTCTTTGTTTTTCAGTACTTTAGCTTTAGGTGTTGAACACAGCCTACGGCTTAAACACGCAGGCTCTGGAAACCACAGCCTGGATGGACCCTACAGTCCTCAGCCAGCATCACCTGGGTTGCAGGTGACCACCTTTGGCAGGGATGGACCATTCCCTCTTCTCCCGGTGTAGTCCTTTTACCCAGAAACCGCAATGCTGACTCCTGTTCATGAGCTCAGGGGAGTCTTATTATCAAAGTAATTACTATAGGAATTTGCAAAATGAAGGTCATACCAACCCGAAATGCTTAGTAACAAATTCTTATAAAGCTAGTCCCCGCTTCACACTTCCCTCTGGTTTAACACTGGCATCCATCTTCCCCCAACGATAATGTCAGACGTTTCACTGTGATTACTATGCCAACCAGTTGCAAAGTGAAATGGCCACTCTTGCAAAAGATGTGGGATTTTACTAAGATACTGAAAGTGATGGTGGAGGACTGATTCAATAATTATTAGGAAGTCTCCAAGAAATGAAGATTTGGCAGAGTTTTTTTGGTCACAAACGGGAGAGAGAAAATCAGCTTAGATAATGACGTACTGGAGACTTCAGGAAGGGATGATCAGAAAAGGGATAAAGCCTTTGACTATTTTGCAAAATTTACTTTCTTTACTGTGAAGGTCCAATGAGAAGTGACAGGTGTCATATTTTTCTATCTTACAAATTTCCCCCCTGGAAAAAGCATTCCCAAAACATGTCTTGATTCACTGTTATGTTCTAAGAATTAGTTCACCGTTGCAGTAATAATAAAAATGTGGTTAAATATAAAATAAATTTACTACCATAATTTTTAATTCTTTTAAAGATAAAGCCCCAATTCACACTCCCCCCTACTTCCCACTATTTATTATAAACTCTTGCTTCCCATTTAAATAGATTTTTTTAAAGTGACCTTTTCCTAAGACCAATTATCCTCAAAAGGTTTTTTTTTTTTTTTCCTAAAGAACTCCTTAATTGTACCCTATAAGAGCATATAGGGCCCACTAGGCATGAAAGCATTTTGAACGTGCTGTGTTTTTGGTTAGCGGAGATTGCAACCCTGGCTCCAGATCGTTGGCCCAGCTCCCTCCCTCAAGAGGAGTGAGGTTTCCTCATGAGAGTGGTATCTGCTTGTCCCAGACTTGAATCAAGGAAAGGCTGGGCTGGCTCACAGAAACTGCTCTCAGGGCTTCGTGAGAAATCCAGCTGCTGATGTAACTGGCTGTTCTTCCTCTCCTTAGCACTGCAGCCACATTTCTTAAAAAGCAGTACATGTATAAATAAAAGATGTACAAGGTGAACCAATTCTTAGGAAGCAGGGGAGGCATTCATAGTAATCACAGTGAAACTCCCCGTTTCATGGGAGGGGATTGTTAAATCAAATATTTTCTCTTGGGAAGGGGATTATTAAAATCCTTCCCTCCCCATCCATAATTTATAGACATTTAATGTATTTATTTTATAAATTAGGTGGCAAAGGTGATAGCAGGAGATCAGCTAGGAGACCATTGCAATAACTGAGGTGGGAATTGGTGGTCACTTACACCTAGGTGGAACAAAGGAAGTGTTAAGACTGATTGTCTTTGAAGATAGATCCAACATTTACCTTGATGCATTGGATATGTGATATGAAAGAAAGAGGAGTAAAGGATGATTCTTGGTTTTTGTTTGTTTGTTTGTTTGTTTGTTTGGCTACTGAAAGGACTGAGTTTCTGTCAAGGGACATGGGGAATACCAAGTGGTTTGAGCATGAAAAAATCCTATAGTTTAGCCTTTGATGTGTGAAGTTCAAGATGTCTACTATATATCCCAGTGGAGATATCAAATAGGCAGTTGAAAATATGCGTTTATAGATTAGGAGAGAGTTACAGGCTGGAGATATAAATTGATTGTCAACAGCAGATAGATGGTAGTTGACGGATGAGACGACTAAGGGTGGTAGAGGAGAGAAGAGGCCCAGGATGGAATCCAAGGGCACTAATATCTTAAGATCTTGTGGAGAATAGGAGGACACAAAAATGAAGAATGAGTAAGAGCTGCCAGAGAGGTTGGAAGAGAACTAGAAGAGTGTGGTGTATATATAAAAAAAGGTGTATATGAAAAAAGAGAATGATCAACTGTCTTCTGCAGCTAAATTATCAAAGATGTGGACTGGGAAATAGTCATCAGGTTTAACAACTTGAACTTCACTGGTGATTTAACTTGAGAAGTTTTGTTATAGGGATAGAGGCAAAGGACTCATTTGAATGGGTTCAGAGAAAACAAGAGGAAAGGAATTGGAGAAAGTAAGAATTGACAACCCTTTTGCTGCAAAGGGAAGTAAAGAATTGGGGCAGAAACTGGCAGGGGATGTGGAGTCAGAAGAAAGTTGTTTTTGTTTTTGTTTTTTGTTTTTAAATATATTTTATTGATTTTTTACAGAGAGGAAGGGAGAGAGCTAGAGAGCTAGAAATGTCGATGAGAGAGAAACATCGACCAGCTGCCTCTTGCACACCCCCTACTGGGGATGTGCCCGCAACCAATGTACATGCCCCTGACCGGAATCGAACCCGGGACCTTTCAGTTCACAGACTGATGCTCTACCATTGAGCCAAACCGGTTTCGGCGAAAGTTGTTGTTTTTTATTAACATGAGTAAATGACAACATGTTTGCAACCTGGTAGATAGAAATTATTCATTAAAGTGGAAGACATTTTTGTTGCAGAAGAGAAAAAGGGAGAAATGATGAAACTGTGTTTCTGAAGTTATAAGAGGGGATGAGACATGGGCACATGTGGAGGGGCTGGATCTAGATAGGACCATGGAGAGTCCATCCAAAGTAAAGAGGGGAGTATGGTTAGCTTTTGTGGTGTAACAAATCACCCCAAAACTTAGTGGCTTAGCGGGATGGTTGGTTCTTATCTGGGCTATCTTGACTGATCTTTCCTGAGCTTGCTGTGGTTAGCTGGTAGATTGGCTGGAAGTTGGATGATTTCAGATCATCTGATTGGCACTCATATATTATATATCTGGCAATTATCTGGTTGTCAACTGGGTGCCTCTTTGTTTCCCACATGGCCTCTTGTCTGCTGGAGGCTAGCTTGAACTTGTTTACATGGTGGTCTCCAATTTCCAAAGCTCAGCAAGGGAAGGCAAAATACAATGTGTAAATATTTTTCAAGCTTTCATTTTCTAATGTCCTACAGGCCAAAGCAAGTCATAAGGCCAACTCCATATTCAAGAGTTAAGAGAAAAAGATTCTACCTCCTAATGGGAGAAGCTGCACATTGACATTACAGTGGGAAATGGGTTCAGGGAGGGAGAGAATTGGTGGCCATCTTTGCAACTTGCTATAGGACAGAAGGCAGTGACTATGAATGCAGATGTTAATAGGTGGGTAGACGTAACTGTGGGATTCTGGGGAAATTATCTTCTAAGTGTTTAATTTTCTCAGAGGTAAGGTCTCATGTTGAAAGCCCCTCATGTTGAAAGCCCATGCCAGCCTTATGTTGATTTATTCACTGATAATGAACAACAAAACTGTCAAGAGAACCAGGTGTGTATGGCAGCTTCTGGAGTCCACCTTTGGGAAAAATGTATCCTGGGAACCACCTAACCATGAAGTCTGGGACTCCTACAAAGGGATCTAATTGGATAACTGCTGGCTGATGTCATGGAGCCTGACAGCCAGATGCATCCATTCTTGAAAAGGTCAGACTTTCCAAGTTGATTAAAATATTCTATCTGCTAGGCACCCCCTGCTTTGGATAATGCTATATGGGTGCTGCTGCGCTCTGCTCTTTGACTATTTTCTCTGTGCATCAGCCTTTTATCCACCTACTCTCCACGACATGTGTTGACAACAAGGGTGCAATGGCTCCTGTTCTTCCTGATATGGTCCTGGAGGACATTGTGACTTCTCAAACATATTTCATCCCAACATTTACCTGATGAATCTTATTAATTTAACCGCCAGTGTTTGAGAGGTGTTGACACTTGAGGTTTTCTTTCTTTGAATATATAGATTTTTTTTCAGACCTCTATTCCTTTTGGACTTACAGTGTTTCCCTATAATTTTAGGCAATCTCATTTAGTGACTAAAAGCTTCTATTGGCCTGGTTTTATGATCGATGCATGACTTGATTATTTCAGTGAAATTAATTCCTCTCCTGTTTAGTATAAAAGTGTGCATGTGGAGGGGCTGGCTCCAGACAGGACCATGGATAGTCCAGCTAAAGTAAAGAGGGGTGTTTGGTTAGCTTTTGTGGCATAACAAATCACCCCAAAACTTAGTGGCTTAGCAGGATACTAATAATTTTAGAGAGATGAAAAATAATCCAAGGTCAGCTTTATGGACTGAATGTTTGTCTCTCTGCCTCCAAATTAGTGTGTTGAAGCCCTAACCATCACCACAATAATGGCATTAGGAGGTGGGAAGTAATTTGGTTTAGATGAGGTCATGAGGGCGAAACCCTCATGATGGTATTAGTGCCCTTACAAGAAAAACCCAGAGAGCTTCCTCTCCCCACCCCTACAACCCCCACTTCTCTCTCTTTGGCAAGAAGGTGGCTGTCTGCAAACCAGGAAGTGGGCTCTCACTAGACACTGATCTTAGATTTCCCCTAGAAATTCAAGACCAGCCTCCAGAACAGTAAGAAATGATCTTGATCTTGGATTTTCCAGCCTCTAGAACTATAAGAAATAAGTTACTTAAGCTACTTAGTCTATGGTATTTGTTATAGCAGGCTGAACTGGTTAAAATAATCAGCATAACTTTGAGACACCTAAACAGTCAGAAAAGGTGAGACACGTTTTGGCTCAGTGCCTTTAAGTGGCATTTAAGATGCACTTTTGGTCAGGCTCCCTTTGCTGATTCTTGTAGCTTTGGTCCTGAATTCTTCAATGAATAAGACTCCTAGGAGTGTCCCATGTCTGGGGTCTGTTGCCCCTCATTAACCCCTTTAGAAATATTTTCTGCTCTCATGGCCAGACAAGTGCATCCCCAAGCACTTGGAAGTCACATTACCTCAAACAAACACAGTCACAGTTGATCTAAGGCAGAAAAGTGCCTTGGGAGATGACTTTTTCTCCCCCCTTTTCATTGCAATCATTTTCTGGGACTGAGTGGGCCAAGTGCAGCATAACCACTGGTCCTGAGAATCAGTCAACTCTACCTGTCCTTGAAAGTCACTGGATGCTCAGCAAGTCACCTAACCTACCTGTGCACTGGTTTCCTAATCTCTAAAATAGTGACTGCACCGCTCTGGTGGGGTTGCTCTAAGAATTAAGTGAGGTGAAAGGTGTGAAAGAGTTTTTATATGACACAGTGACTTTAAGGGTATTTTTTACTACTTAAAAAGAAACAGGTAGAAGCTAAAGGGATTTCCCCTTTTGTTGATACACAAGTTATTCATGTAATATGCATGAGCAGGAGAAAGAGGTAATGGGAAGTTGGCTGTCAAGATAGATCAGCCAGAGATATGCAGATTGTCTGTAAAGACAGATAGCAGAAGTCAGTAGTTATATTTAGTGAAATTATAAGCCTAGGGCAGAGCAGTGCCTTGTCTATCAGTGTTTCGGGGCATAAAAGCACAGAGCACTCTGGGGGAGGATTGAGCATTCAGCTTCGAGGAGGATTTGGCCACAGCCAGTCCTGAATAGATTGAAATCCAAGTCTTTACTCTCTGACTTAACCATGACAGATCAATTTATCAGGCCTTCAGTGAAAAGCTGTACCCATAGAGGATGTGTGGAATGCAAAGGATGTGTTGAACTTTGTTCCTGCACTCAAGGATCTTGAGGAGAACAGAACTGTGGGACTTATTTGCAGTCTAAACCACAGACTGCAAGTTTAATTGCTTACCGGGACCTAGCAGGGGATGCAGCCAAGGGAGCCTAGCAGTTGTAAGAAAAACAACAGCACAGAGGCAATATAAATGGCATTGACCTTAATGTGAGTGAGTAAGGGGAGTGGCAAAGGCAAAGATGGAGGCAAGCAGAGTGTGTGTCCTGTCAATGGGGCAACCTCAACTCAGCTTCCACGTTGCCTGGTAGGAATGCACACCTAGAATTTCCCACATCTTTCAGTTTGGTAAAAAAAAAACCCCAAAAAACCCCCTAAGAAATCCAGGTGTTTATATGGAATTTCACAGTTTTTGTAAATTCTCAGTTAATTTTTAAAAATTGCAAAACGTGGGTCTGTGATTCTCCTTTGTGATCTTTGCAAACATGGCGGTGAGTGGAAAGCTGGGTAAGCTTAGAGAGGAGAAAAGAGAGGTAGGGGGTCAGCCTGGCATTCTGGGCCTGAAGGATGGGCCCTTTGAATGGCCAGAGGGCAGGTCCCCAGCTCCCTCTGGGCAGAAGACAGGATTCAGAGGCTCATCATCTCTGCACACCTTTGGAGCCCAAGGACTGCATTTAACTGGTCAGCTTCCCTCTTAACAGCTGTTTCCCGTGGCAGTGGTCGGCAAACTCATTAGTCAACAGAGCTAAATATCAACAGGACAGCAATTGAAATTTTTTTGAGAGCCAAATTTTTTAAACTTAGATTTCTTCTAACGCCGCTTCTTCAAAATAGACTCGCCCAGGCCATGTGGAAGAGCCACACTCAAGGGGCCAAAGAGCCGCAAGTGGCTCCTGAGCTATAGTTTGCCGACCACTGCTGGGGAACCATGGGAGTGTGGGTAGGTGAATCTTTCCTTTGTTCATGTTACACAAAACAATATGAAATTCTAAAAGTAATTCAAGGCAAATTTTTCTAACATTTTTTCTAACATAAAAATAAGAGCTTCCCTCCCTTCCTTCCACTATTCCCCCATTTCCACTTCTAAGAGGTAATTACTGATAACGTTTTTGAGGCTGTCATTTTAGAAATATCTAAGCATACAAAACCATATGCGTGATTTATTTCCCCCCTCTCCTGGCAGATAGCAGAAAGACATGATTGACCACCAAGCAGAGAGCAGAATCCCATCTCTGCACTTTTGTGTCTCCTGCTCAGAAGGCCTTTCTCTTCCTTCTCATCTCCTCCCATTGGAAGGCCGCACAGTGTAGTGACAAGGAACACAGACTCCGAGTCAGACTTTCTGGCTCGCCATCCTGGCTCTCTCATTTACTAGCTCTAATTCTAGCTGAGTTACTCAGCCTTTTCATGCCACCATTTTCTCATCTCTTCAAGGGGATTAATGTAGAATCTGCCCCAAAGAGTTGTGAGGATTGAATGCCTTCAAGTCCATGAAAGGCCTAGGGCAGGATTTGGCACAAAGCGAGTGGGATATAAATGTTTACTATTATTATTGTTCTCAAAGGTCTGACACTCGTTTCTTTCCTGGTAAGAAACCTAGCTTGCTTTTTCCTAATCCCAACCCCTCTCCTCCTCCATTTTACCTCTTTCAGGGCTAATTATACCACCTAATGTTGGCATATTGCGGATGGAGGGCAGGCACCACGCCTCTCACTTCGAGTGTCTCTGCATGAACAGAGTTGAGCAGGAATGCAGGTGCCCAGTTCTCCAAGTCTGTGGCCTGCTCTGCCCCCTGTGGCAAGGGCTGTGAGATACAGCAGGGAGCCCGGGACCCAGGTGCCCTCACCCTCCTGTGCCTAGGCCTTAGGGTGAGAGGGAAATTGAGCGCTTTTCTTGGGTTGAGATGCTCTTTATATCCCTCAGAAGGTGCCTTGCCAAAATTTAGAGCAGTTTTAGAAATTCTCCACTAGCACGAGAGCCCTAAGGGCGGCAATGCTAGGCACTTCTCCTGTCCCCAGGGAACTGCTGAGATCATCTCAGTAAAACTTTAATGCATGGAAGTCAATTAGAGTGGAGAATTCTCCTGTAATCAAAAGAGGCGATGCTTTTATTGGAAAGGTGCAAACTAGAGGGGAAGGATGACAGCTGTGTAGGGCCCTGTAGAGCTAATGGCTCGGGCTGGGAAAATTATTTCAGCAGAGTCAGGCCATATCTACTGGACAGCAAGGCCAGGGAGGGACCAGTGGGGAAACAAGCTGTAGGTAGCCATAATGAGTATCCTTAGAGCGTGCTGATGAGTTCCCAGAGCAGGTTTACACCTTCACTTTCCTGGATCGCCCATCAGATCCACGAAGTGAGAATTACTGGCTAGCTCTCATTTTATAGAGGAGGAATGAAAGTTCAGAGAGGTTAATGTGGCCCTGGAGTGGAGAACATAGCCTGTCCACTTCTTTCCAGAAAGCAGATCTGGCTGGAGTGACGAGTGTGAAAGAGGAGGGGGAAGCTTTGCTTTCTCTAAGCACATCCTCCAAAACTGCCACCTTCTCATGGCCCGTTAAGGGAATTCTGAAAAACCGTTAGAGGAAGTCATGTGAAATTTATTACTTAAACAGATGCACAGGTTGTACATGTCTGTTCCAGTTTCTGCTGAATAACAAATCACCCCCAAAGCGGATTGTTTTCCAAGAACCATTTTATTGTACTCATAGGTTCTGCAGGTCAGGAATTCTGGCAGGGAAACAGTAGGTGTGGCTTCTCCGACCCATGGCACCTGGAGCCTCAGCTGGAGCCATACATGCAGGGACGTCACTTGAAAATTGAGGGCTGGAATCTAAAGGGCAGGGTATCACTGGCTAGATGTCCAGGATTGCACATACATGGCTGTGGGCTGATGTTGGCTGTTGGCTGGGAGCTCAGCAGGGGCTGTTGCCCAGAGCACCACATGTGGCCTTTGTAGCGTGGCAGTCTCAGGGTACTTGTGCTCTTATATGAAGGCTGACTTTCCACAGAGTGAGTATCCCAAGAGAACCAGGCAGGCCTTTTTGACCTAGCATCATTTCCAACTCCTATTGATTGGAGCAGTCACAAGCTTGTCCAGATTCAAAGGAAGGGACACAGGCCCCCACCTCTCAGTAGCGCAAAACAAACAAACAAACAAATAAATAAATGCAACTATTGCTTTTATTTTTATCTATTTAAAAAAAAAGTCTTGATTGATTTCAAAGAGGAAGGTAGAGGGAGAGATGGAAACATCAGTGATAAGAGAAAATCATGGATTGGCTGCCTCCTGCACACCCCCTACTGGAGATCGAGCCCACAACCTGGGGCATGTGCTTTTGATGGGAATCAAACCTGGGGCCCTTCAGTCCACAGGCCAACACTCTATCCACTGAGCCAAACCGGCTAGAGCTTAGCTATTGCTTTTAAACACCGCTATGTTGTCTTATTCATTTATACCCTTATTTCTTTATGATCCCATTCATCTCAAATTATTTTAGGAATTGTAGTTGGAATTGTAGTCAGCAGGCTCTAGAATCCTGCCTTGGCTTTGCCACTAAACAGCTCTGGGATATTGAACCATTCAGAGTTCTGGTTTTTAATTTCTAAAAAATCTCTTATTACAAAATAAATAAACCCTTAGCTACCTTTCATCACTTATATCTTTAAAATGTAGCTCTCCTTTTAAACTCTGCCCAGGATTACTACAAGGGATTGCAATAGTCCCAAGCTGTTGGCAGAACTCTTGTTGGGCAGAAGCTTGGTGACAATGGAGGGAGAAATGGGGAGAGGGCATTGAGGACAATGGTGGGGAGATGGAATAGGGCTGGACAGAGGTGAGATGTGTCTCCTTTCTGTCGGCCCTGCTATATTTGTGGAGATGAGGGAAGAGAGGTAGAAGGAAGCACAGAAATGCAAGGGACCACATTCCTTTTTGACCACGAGGCAGGAAGTGGTCCCGTATCTGGAAAATGCCATATGGTTCCTATTGAGCCCAGCTTCAGAGAGTCAGTGCAAACCTGGATCAAGAGCCTGAGCCACAATGCAAATGTGACAGGGTTGCTAGGATTTCACTCAGGTTTTCCCAGAATCATATGGATTTGGTCTGCATTTCAGTCCCCTCCTTGTCCTATGTTTGCTCCATTCCAAAATGCTTGATCCCTGACTCAGAGCCATTTAATCCTACTGCTTGCCTTTTTCCCGTCCCCTCCTGAGCCATCGACCATCTTTGTTGCGCAGCAGGTCACGTTTTAGGCAGCCACATAATGCCTCGCCATTGCATCTTTCAGGCGGTATTTCTGTTGTTTCCCTACTTCCAGAGAAACCTCCTTCTCTTAATAAATTAAACCTTTTGGAAAGTTTGTTCCAGGAGAACAATCCACAGGGTTCTTTCATTTCCCTTTACGTTTATAAACGAGGGGCAGCTTTAAAGGAGCTCCTCACCGTACTTTATTAGCTCTGTGGGGCTGTATTATACAAACGTGGACTTTTCCACTGAAGTCAGAGGCTCACCTACCTACCCAGAGCCCATTAAACCATTAAGAGAAAAGGTGTCTTTGTGGGCCAGGACAATCTGTGCACTTTGTTGGAAGTGAGGCTAATTTCCTCTTGCGCTGTGAAAAATGCCTCCATTAAAGGTTCCAGGAATCCTGCATCCTAAGCTGGCCCAGGTGTTGTTCCAACACGGCAGGCAGCAGGGTTCCCGTTTCCTCCTGAGCACGTGGCTTGTTGGCCCTTGCAGCCCCAAACAGGATCCGGTGCTGGCCTCAGTCTGTAATTTTGTCTTACCCTTGTTCCCATGGCTCCGAGTTATTGCTCTCTCACTTTACACCCCTCGTCAGGTTCAGGCCACTCACTGGAAGGTCTGACATTGAATGGGGCTGCTCCTGGTCCCTCCTGGTTTTTGAGCTGGAACTCTCCCCGTAGATTGCCCTGTTGCTGGCCTTATCCTTTCCCTCGGGATGGTTACTATGGCACTTGACCTCAAAAATCTGCCATAAGTCAGATGGCTTTCTGCCCTTTCTGGGGACCATGGGTGAAGTGTACAGAAAGGAACTGAAGACTGATCTCTAAACACACCAACCACCATAGTCCGGACCCAGGAGTCACTGGTTTTCTTAGCTGGTAGAGCTCTAACTTGTATCAGAGATAACTCGAAGCCATTTTCCAGTCTGTTTTTCTGAACTACTTCTTGAAAATAATTAAGGTATGAGGGGAGACAGTTATACTCTTTGCCTCTGTCCACCAGGTAGGGAGTGACATTCCTGGACAATTACAGTTGCCAGCTCTAAAAAAGCAGCTTGTAAACATGTGGTTGATGAGACTATAGAGTTTTTCCGAATGAGGAAAACAAGGAGCTGTGTAAAATAAACTATAATCTTGGAAACTGCAACCTGCTAATGGCAGATGTCTATTTCTTAGCAAGTTTGTTTAAAATGCCTACACTAGTTTAAAGCCAATCAACACTTGAATCCTGCTGAATCAGATAATACAAGGATCTGAGAATGCTTGAATCTTTCCCTGTTATCCAATATTTTATTTCTAGTCTACTTTTTCACCCCTTAAATTAGGTATTATTATTATTATTATCATTACTGTTATTAAGTTTGAAGTCAATGTTTGGTTAGCTTTACCCAGACATTAACATATTTTTACTCACCTTCCTTTCATAGGTCTCAGCCTTTCCATTTAGGAAAATCTTTCTTCAGCTTGGGGTATATTTTTTTAGAATTTTCTTTAGTGAGGGTCTTTTAGTGATAAACTTTTCTTAGGCTTTGTCTGAAACTCTTTCTTTGTATCCCACCATTATTTTTAAAAGATAGTTTTCTCCACATTTAATTTTAGACAGACATTTCCCCATTGTCACAACATTGGATGCTTTATTCTCTTCCTCTCTGGATTCCTTTATAGATATTGAGGAGCCAACCATCAATTAAATTGCCTTTTCTTTATGGCAGTTTTCAGAATCTGGTTGTTTTGGATGTTCTGAAATTTTTTTGATTAAATAATTTTAAAAAAACTTTCTTTGGATATACAGAGCTTCTTGGACTTGAAGACTGATGTTTTTCCTAACGATTCTGGGAATTTCTCCATTGTTTAATATATTTGGAATATTTTTTCTCCTCTTTCAATTATTTCCTTTTGGAACTTTAATTGGACTTATTTAGGCCTTAATCTCCCACAAGTCTCTTCACACTTCTTACTTATTTTGTATCATTTTGTGTTTCTGTGATGCACTCTGGTCTAATTTCCTTATACTTACTATCTGGTTTAAAAGTTTCTCTTCAAATGAGTTTACTCACTCTGCTGTTTTACTTTTGTATTATATTTCTAATTTGCAGTTGCTAAATATTTTAATTTCCAGCCCAGCCATTGCTCAGTGGTTGAGTGAACAGGGAGGTTATAGTTTGATTCCCAATCAGGGCATATGCTTTGGTTGTGGGCTCAGTCTCCAGTGTGGGGTGTGCAGGAGGCAGCCAAACAATGATTCTCTCTCATTGATGTTTCTATTTCCCCCTCCCTCTCCTTTTCTCTCTGAAATTAAGAAAAAAATATTTTAAAAAATATTTTAATTTTCAGATATTCTATTTGTTTCACTTAAAAATTTGCTAAGATCATTCTTTATAGTCTCTTGTTTCTCATGTTTTTAAGCATTTCTATTAGTTCTCAAGCTTCCTGTCTGATAATTCTAGTGCCTAAAATCTTTATGTTGTCTATTGCTTTGGTTCTCACTCACGGTGGCTTATTTCCTTGTATGTTTTGTGATTTTGGTTATGAACTGCTAAGTGCTATTAAACCTTATTGTGGGAACTGCTTAGAGCCTGATCAGAGTGGAATTCCTCTAGAAAGGATTTGTGTTTGCTTCTGCCAGCCTGCTTGCAGAAACATATTTTATTTCCTATTCACCTAATATTATGGGTTCAAGCCCTTGGTGCTCCAACTTTACCCAGTAGATTCCTCTTAAACACCCCATGTTCAATGGGCCCAGGTTTTCTGTCCTGCCTCACACCCCATGAAGCCATCCAAATGGAGCACGAGGTTTGCAGGGCTTGGCCTCTCAGAAAGAGCTGGTTCTAACACTTTCTTTCATCCAAGGGTTTCTGTTTTCTCTTTATCCAAAGAGTACTCAGAGATGTTTAAATGTTTTAATTTTTTAGCTTTTAATACAGCATTTAGTTGTTTCAACTGTAAGAATTATCCAAGATACCTAGCTCTCTGTACTGATAGAAACATCACTCCAGGATCTTCTTTAAGACACACACACACACACACACACACACACACACACACACACGGAGAGACTGTGAGCCTCTAATTAACAGGCTTGTGAAAATGTTTTTTCTCTTGAGATTACATTTATTTACACAAAAGCTTCACTAAAAAGTGTAGCAATTAAAAACTTTTTCTTGTGATACAACTGAAGGTTGAGAAGAGTTCTTAAATGTAACATTACATATAAATTTAATTGCCCGTTTAGGAAAAGGGACAAGCTTAGACCTGTGTTATATCTTGTAACCCTCCTTTTCTGATTCTATAATTAGGAAAATGTCTTTTGATACTGTTTGTTAAACTATCTTGTAGACAGGTCGACTTCAGCATTTTAATGTTGTCTCTCATGTCATGTAACCATAACTCTCCAAGCCTTACCAATTAATTGTCGTGCAAACATTGCTTGTCACATCCTGATCTATGTCAGTTCTGTATGTTTCTAAATTCCTTTTTCTGCTGATGGTGTTATCAGGCTTGTTTTGCCTGCCTCTTCTCCCTTTGGCCGCAGGATTATTAATAAAATCCCAGACTCTACCAGATCCTCAGTCTTAAATTAAGTGTTAGAAAGATTATTTTCTGGGCAGCCCACAATGGTTTCAAGGTACTTGTATCTGTCCTCCATGCTGAGTGAAGGCAGAAGCTCTGTCTCACTCATTTCTCTTTGTCTCCCTCCCCCACTAAGTGTTTTATAATTTCGTAGGAATGCAGGATAAATTTAGTGAATAAATAGGAATGTAAGGAAATTTCAGTCAAAATTTGCTGTTGGGGCCTTCTGGCTTTCTTTAGGGTGGGAGACATGGAGTAGGGCCCAGCAGAGACAAAGTTGGTGTTCAGAGCCTAGGAGACCTCCTGCCACTCAGCTCACCCCTCTGTTTCTCCCTCCCTCAGGCCACCTGCTGCCATCAGATCCAGCCCGAGGAGGATGAGAATGTGGGTAGATGGGACCTGGCTACCCCAGAGGCGGGGGCTGAGATTGGCCTAGTGCTTGTCATCCCCACATGATGGCTTTGTGGTCTTGGAGAAGCTCCCAGCCTGGATTGCTCCCACCTCCCACCCCATTCAGGCCCAGCATTTTCTTCCCTCCAATTAACTGTGTATAACAGTAAGGAGTGAAAACAAGTGAATTAAGTAATAATTTATCATATTCAGTTCACCATTAACAGCCTTCTAGAATTTCCTTTGCCCTTTTAAGTGAGACTTTGTTCTGTCCTCAGCTCTTCTGTGTATTCCACAAGCTTTTAGTGAGTGCCTGCCCTTCCACCCTTCCCCCCTCCTCCTGCTTTCCTTGGGCTTTAAAACATGAGTGTCTTTCTGGAAGCAGTTGAGCCATCTCCCATCTAGCATCTTTCATCCCATTTAATAGGGAACTTGGATGTTAATTTATGAGCATCAACTGCAGGCTGGGTGCTGAGAGACGGAAGGGGGAGGATACCGGTCTTTGCCCTGGCTCATCTTTTAATCTAACCGAGGTGATGAGGCTCATCCAAACATGAAATGGTCAGAGGAGGAAGCAGGGGACAGTATTTGTCAGTTCCAGCAAAGGAAGACCTTTCTGTGAGAAAAGCTCCCTGAAGGGGAGGACTTGAACTGAGTCCTGAATGTTGGTGTGAACTTGGGGAGGAAGAAGAGGAGAGGGCAGTCCGTGAAGTGGCGTGGCAGGAGCACAGTGTGAGCCATCATCTAGTGTGAGAGACGGTGAGGTGAGGAAGGTTACCCAGGTGGCCTGTATACGCATGCTCACTTCAAGGTGTTATTTGACCAAAATGTCCTGAAAATGAGGCTTCAACAACAAAAACAGCATTAACTAAGATTTCTAGGGTCCATTTTAATTCCCAAAATTAAATATAAAATTGACAGTAAAACATAAGACAATATTACCTTTAATTCTAAATTATGGCAATCCCATGAGGTGGAGGCACTTTCTTTTGGGAATAGCATATTATTAACTTGAAAGACACACTCAGATAAATTGTTTGAGATGGAATGAAAGTCCCCAAGGGCCTACATGTAAAAAAAAAGTAGAGGAGGAGGGGAATCTTTGACACTGTTATGCTCAAGGCCTCCAAAGAAATTTGCCTCATTCCTGAGAGGCAAGATGGTAGAAAATTGAAGTGAATAGAAAAACTGGGAGTCCAGTGGGGTTAGGGAAGACTAAGAGAGATCCCTGAGGGCAGATAAAAGGACACATTATTATTATTTTTAAAAAATGGTTTTATTGATTATAGAGAGTGGGAGAGATAGAAACATCAATAAGGGAGGCCCATAGTGGAGATTGTGCCCTGACTGGGAATCGAACCAGCCACCTCTGGGTGCATGGGACTGCTCAACCAACTGAGACACACCAGTCAGGGCAAAAGGACATATTCTTTTAATGGTGACAGATGGCCACAGGGCCAAGCACGCTTGGGGGTGTGGTTGGACCATCTTCTATAGAGGTAGCCAGGGAAAGATTTTAGAGAGAGAACTGAGATCATCAAATTTAAGTTTTGGCAGGGAGCAATTAACCTGAGGCCACATAGCAAAGTGAGGCGAAAGGTCCTCAATTTCCCCTGTGACACCCAGTCATTCTTATTCTGCGCTTGAGAATCAGTTAGGAGACACTGCCTCTCTTCTATGCACACTGCAAATTCATTTCTGGATGCATTTACATTTGCTCCAAAAGTACAACCAACTTCTTTCTACCTAATCGGTAAAAAGCTGAAATGGCCAAACAATGAGGCATTCATCTTCAGGGGACACTGAACCACTTTTACCACCTGCAGCATCTGAGGGACGTGCAAGAGGAGGTTAGGGACAGAAGACAGAGGGGAGCTGGGGAAGGCAGCTTCACTGGCAGGTCAGAGGCATTGCTTCCTGTTGGAACTCTCTCCCCCCCCGTGTGTCCTTTAAGGAGGGGCAGCACCAGTTATCTGATATCACAGCAGGCCACTGAGTTTTTCTTCAAAGCCTAAACCTTTTCCTCTCTCTTATATGCTTCGTGGTGCTGCCCCTTTAAAACTTTGCCTTGCCTTTCCCTTTCCTCCCTCCTTAACAAGGGCAAACTGAGAAGAATGAAGCCAGAGTAAATTGAGAAAATATTTGAAGCCTATTAAGTGTGGCTGCAAGTTTATTGTGATTCCTAAGTTAATTATATCCTTTTTGACTCCCAGCCAGTCCCTTCGCTGAGCTTCCATATAGACTTGGCCACCTATCCCAGCCTCAGGCTGGCGGCATGCCTCTGCCTGCCTTGCTCCTTCCCACCATCCCTCCTCCCATCCCTCCTGCACAGATAAGTCAGCAGTTCACTGTAGCTACTTCTTGTTGGAGTTTAAACTCAGTAGGGACTATGGTGGGTATTTGTATTGTATGTATTTGGAATTGTATGTATTTGTATCTCGTGTAGGGATAGAGACATGGTTGCTAGTAAGAGACCATATATGTAAACGTTAACTCTCACCACAGCTATATGCATTTATTTTAGCTTGTGCTTTACAAAGTATTATCCTTGGTCATCTAAATCTTGTGAATATTTTCACACTAGGTGTTATCAGGGCCATTTATGGATTAAGAAACTGAGGCTCAGAGAACAAGGTAGAATTCAAGATAGGTCTTTGATTTGTAAGTCCTGTGTGTGCTCATGTTTTCCTTCTATACTATACTGTTTTCCAAATAACAATAAAGTTGTGCCTTTGAATAACATCTAAGAGTATACAGAGGGACATTCAGACATATTGCCTCATTTATTTGGAAAATAATGTGATGTTGGTGCTATCCCAATTCCGGGGTTCTTTAGGAATTCTTCCTCCCGGATCCATCTCCAGGTTGGCAGTGGGAGCTGCATGACTCCATTGATTGGTTCAGCTCCTTCTCCAGAAATTTTGTCTGAGAATGAAAGGGACCAGCATGTAAATAAAGTGGTTGAGAGTGGCCATTTTCAGTCAGGCCAAGGAGGACCAGAGGAAGCCAGTTTACAGTAAGACAATACAACAACAACAAAAAACCCGAGGAGGGATAGACGTTTATGAGGTTCATATCTGTATTCAGTCCTTGGTTCTAGTCCATGAAGGTCTACCACCTCTTTTTCCTTGGATTCTGTATGAATCATGTTTCCTGCTAATAAAATGTCTTTTATTTGCAAAGACTGTGTGCTAAGGTGAGGATTTTGATTACTTGCAGCCAAAGTAATCCTAATAATACATATCAGAAAGTAGAAGCTAAGTGAACTAAATGTTGAAATATAGGTACGCGGAAGGAAGTGTGGATGTTAGAGAATGGGGCAGTTTTCACTGTAGTTTTGCAGGAGACCTCATGAGCTGGACATTGAGGCATTGCTTAGTGCCTACATGTATGTGAAGCCCTTTGGCAAACCCTTTGGACAGACTCGAGAATACACAGGAACCATCTATTAGGAAGTTCCCAAGTATAGTATTAATACATACCTTTTGGTATCCCTGTCACATTCCCTCAGCCGAACCCTGATTTCAGCTAAAGCTGTGGTGGACTGTTCCTGCATGCTAACAGCATCCCACCTTGAGGGGCTGGCTGTCTTGCTTTTCTTGGCTTTTCTGTCTCAGTGCTTCCTCCAAAGCCCTCAGAGCTCTCGCAGCCCATGAACAAGCATAGCCCAGAGATTTGGAGGTTGAAGGAAAAATGATCGCCTTACTGAGATTTGGAGGATCTGCTTTGAAGATGATTTATGGTTGTTTGATCAATTGATTCTGGCTATTGCAAGAAGTCTCATTGCCTCTCCACATGAAGTCTCCATATGGCTGATTGAGTATTTTCACAGCATGGTGGATGTTCAAAAGAGCAAGAAAGAAGCCACCTTACCTTTTATGACTGAGTCTCAGAAATTGCACATTGTCACTTCTGCAATGTCATGTTGGTTATACCTGTTAAATTTGGGATGAGACTATGTAGTCTCAAAATGGCTACTCTCAACCACTGTACTTACATGCTAATATAAGAGATAAGGGTCATTGGGCCATCTTGGAGGCTGCTAAATCCCTGTGTACAATCCTTAGCTGATGAGGATGTAAGCTAGAGGATAAATGCCCAGCCTCCTAATTCTCAAGTGTATTCCTTCTACATGGTTTCTCAGAGGCTCCCCAAAGAGGCTGAGCTCCAGTTGGCCATAACAATAATAATTTTAAGTGTGCACCCTCTCATGGTTTCTCCTCCTTCTTAGACTTCTATTCTTTTCTCCCTTAATCCTGTTTCCTGGGATCACTTCCAAATAAACTCCTGCATCGAAGTGCTTGTCTATCAGTAATGCTTTTGGAGAAACACAAAATAATTTTGAAATGGTGTGGAGCTGATCATAAAAGTATATGCCATAATCTGCTATTGGAATATTGATGATTACTCATGTGGAGGGAGCTCACATGTACTAGTAGAAGGATCACATAATTGGAGAAGGCTTTATGGAAGCAGCAGGAATTGAGGAATTGAGAGATCGGTAAAGGCAGTGAGAAAGAGAGCAAGAGGAGGGAGAAATATCTATAATCTCTCTATTTAAAAGCCTAATATGCTAAGTGTCTGACCATTTGTTCATCTGTTCAACCAGTCGCTATGATGTGCACTGACCACCAGGGGCAAACACTTTGACCGGTAAATTAGCTTGTTGCTGGGATCTGACCAATTGGGACTGGGTGAGATGGGCTGGACACACCCTGGAGCCCTCTGGTGGTTCCACCCCTACCAACCACCCCGATTACCCTGGCTGATTGGGACTGGGTGAGACAACCCCAATTGGCCCTAATTGGGGCTGGGCAAGATGGGCAAGATACACCCTGGAGCCAGCCTCCCATGGTCCCTACCTGGCCTAGAAAATATTTCTTCTAATTAATTTCCTTTCAATGTGCATGAATCTGTGCACTGGGCCTCTAGTACTATCAATAATAAAAAATATATGTTTAAAAAAGAGCAAGAGGAGGGCACTGTAGCAATACTCAAGAGTGTGTGCAGGGCCTGGGCATGGCAGGGCACAGAGAAGAGCTAGATATGGGTTGTTCAGGAGTGGTCAATATGTGGGATAGTATACCAGGAAGGGGCTGGGGCAGGCTGTCCATTAAGAAGGCCATTATGACAGTCTAGGTGAGAGATGAGAAGAGTTTGCATTAGGTCATGACTTGAAATGAAGGATGGGAGTAAAGAGCAAGATCTTACAAAGGAGGACATGCCAGGGCTTCCTTCCCAGGACCAGACATACCTGATATAGAAATGAGGAGCCAGTTCTGAATTTCAGAAAGGACTGCGAGGAGGTTAGCAGTTCTTTTATTCAAATAATTACTAAGCACCTATTAAATAATATGTATTGTTACAATGGGGCCATAGGAGTGAACAAGATCATGAAACTATGTCCTCAAAGAGCATGTTTCCCATAAGGATCTACCAAGAAATCTCCCTTACAAATTGAAATGCAAATGATTCCTAGGAACTGGATTCTGTACCTCCTCAGAGTAGTGTCCCCAAAATCAGTCCCAGCTAGTTCTGCCACAAAATGTTTTGTTCACTTTGGCCGCACACAACTGCTGTGACATACACCACACCCAATAACATCTTTTTATTTATGTGGATGTCTAATTGTCAATTAGATATCAGCTGTGGTACACATTAGGGAAACAGAAGACTTGGTAGTTACACATAAATATAAATTAAAAGCTTAAGACAGTGCCAGTATCCATGCCTGTTACTCAATACAAGTTCAAGTTCAAACTCCTTAGTGGTATCCAAGTGGTATGCAAGGCCATGCAAAGCATCCCTTCATCCTCCTCTTCTATTCTCCTCCTTTTGCCAATATTCCATCCTCATGGAACCACTTGACATTTTCTACACATGCCTGTGTGTCCTTATTCATACTTTTCCATCCCTACTTTGTTTGCATGTTGAGTTCTTACTCATCCTCTGAGCCTCAGCCCAAATCCCATCTCCCCTTGGAAATCTTTCCAGAATGAGTTGCTCCCTGTTCTGTGCTGTGGAGGCTCTGTTTGATTCTTGTTTGCAGCTTTTTTATTCTCTTTTTCTTGTTTTATAGTTCTTTGTATACCTTTTATCATCAATGGGCAGCATGCTCCTTAAGGGCTCAGGTCTTTGTTTGGTATCTCCAGGTGCTCTGCAGTTGTGGAGGTTCAATGTTTTCTTTGCTAAATAGACAGATGGGAGATATGGCTTTTGATGCACCGTACTTGGCCACTGATGTTAAGGCTGGTCAGCTTGTCAGATGGCAGGACTGAAACAGGCAGGGCTCTGATGTTAGTATTCTCTTATTATGAAGAGATGCCCCCACTTTTGCATCCCTGGAGCCATATATAATAGGAAGAAAAGCAAGTGAGGCTGCAAAAAACATCTGTAGTGCTCTTGGTCAAGATGCAGTTAGCGCCAGAAAATGCCAGCGTTGGTTTGAGAAATTTTGCGAGGGAAATTTTTCATTAGATGACAAGAGTGGTCGAGGCCGTGTGTCCAATTTTGATCAAGAAGCTCTTCAAGCTCTTTTGGTGCAAAATCCTCAAATTACCCAACAAGAGCTTGCGACGACTTTAAATTGTTCACAAAAAACAATTCCCAATCAATTGCGTGCACTTGGCAAAGTCCAAAAGTTTGGAAAATGGGTTCCTCATGAGTTGACCGACAACAACCGTAATCAAAGAGTCACAATTTGCAGTTCGCTCCTCTCTCGTCAAAACCGTTTGCCGTTTTTAGAGCAAATTGTTACCGGAGATGAAAAATGGGTGCTGTATGTTAATTTGAAAAGGCGGCCTCAATGGTTGGACAAAAATGAGGCTCCGCAGCCCACGCCAAAACCTGACTTGCATGCGAAAAAAGTGATGTTGTGTGTTTGGTGGAATTTTAAAGGAATTCTTCATTATGAACTTTTACCATCTACCCAAACCATTACAAGTGCAGTGTATAGTGCCCAATTGGAAAGGTTAGCCCAAGCTTTAAGAGAAAAAGAACCCGCACTGATTAATCGGAAGGGCGTAATTCTTCACCACGATATCACATGACCACATACTTCAAGAATCACTGCTAAAAAACTGCTCCAGTTGGAATGGGAAGTTCTCCCTCAACCTGCATATTCTCCTGATATTGCCCCTTCCGATTACCATTTGTTTTGTTCTTTGGAAAAAATTTAATAATGAAGAATGCCTCAAAAATGCATTGACCGAATTTTTTGCATCAAAATCACAAGAATTTTACAACAGAGGGATTAAAATGCTTCCTGAGCGTTGGGCACAAGTATTAGAAAACAACGGCAACTATATTGTTTATTAAATTTTGTTGTATTGTTTAAATAAATTCGATTTAAAAAAGTATTAGAAAACGACATTAATTATTGCTAGACCTAATAGCATTGTCACCACTCTCGGTTGCTACCACCTTGCCCAGGTGCGCTGTTCCATCTCTCAAAGGCATGCTTGGGTGGCCTGTTTGTCTATTATTCTTTGACTTAAGTTCTTCCATTTGGAATCACTTGCATTAACCTCGAAGATGGATGTAGGAAGATTCTCTGAAACTTCAGAGTTCAAAGTCTGAATATGAGTAAATAGCTTAGGAAAATAATGCTAGCAAAGAGTTTATATTTTAAAAAATCAGGGCCTTTTAAGATGTCTTCTTTACCTCTTCAAATGCATACCTTTTTTTTTTTTTTTTTTTTAATTGATGTAAAAAATGCTTACAACTCCAAGTACTTCTCCTATTCTTTGGTTTTCTCTTATTCTGAGAGTCATCCTGAAATCAGACAGGGGCTTAGATTTCTGACCACTTATGTCTGCAGTGTACCAGGCTGGTACTAGTCTCATGTCTGATTTCAGTTCCTCTCTGTGGGATCTAGGTGTTAAGTCAGCAGAGGGAAAAGAGCAGCCAGGTCTTTTCCTTCTTAAAAATTAACAGATACTTACATCTAGTGTATGCAAAGTGCTTTTACAGCTATTGTTATATTTGCTTCTTAAGACTAAGGATATTTGAAAGAATTATCCCATTTTACAGGGAGAAAAGTAAGGTTCAGTGATTTTGAATGATCCCCTCATGATCACACAGCTTATAGTGATGGAGTTGTGACTTCTGCCAGGTTTTCTGGGACTAGTATTTAGTGTCCCTTCTGACAGGACTGAAATCTGCTGATGATTCCAATCCAACACTCCTTTAAACACCTCCTTTCTATCTCCTTCTTATCTGTAAACACCCATCTTGTATCCTTCATCACAGCTGTCAGCTAGCCTATGGAAGGTGACAATGGCTGAAAACAGCTTATGGTGTGATACCTCCTAAAGAGATTTAAATTCCGTGCCCTAGAATTAACAGAACAGAAGTTTATGTGGGGAGTTTGAGTTTGATGACAGATGGATTGTGGAGATGTTTGATAGCCAAGGGGTCTTCTTGGTGTCCCTTATGTCAACCACATAACAAGCACACATTTTCCTGGGTCTGAGCCCCAGTGTTGATGGCACAAGAGAAAAGGAAGGAGGAAAAGCTGATGGGGTGACTTGTAAACAGTTTCACACGATGGGCCTCAGGAGGTCCCGGGGGGTGAGACCCTCAAGTCCCCCTGTTAGGTAGCCTACAAGATAGTCTGGATTCAGAAACACAGCATGGCTTTCAGAGACTTTTCTGTATTCTCTCACCCACTTGGATGGGGCCAAAGGAAAAACAACGAGCTGTTTCTTTATTAATGATGCTTTCTGCAGAGTTAGATTAAGCACTGATTAAAGGCAGATGCTTCCAACGTATAAATGTAAGTACCATCTCAGTCACTTCTCCGGTTACAGGGTTTCCTTTACGATTCTTTAAAATCATTTTGGCTCTCTTCCCATTTGCCTTCCTCCATGCTCTCCACCCAGCTTCTGAGCCGCTCCTCCCAGAAGGGCTCCGACTGCTTGAGAGCAGGAGCTCAGACTCGGAGAGAGACTTGCTTTGAGGAGAGAGCTTTGAGAGGGGCCACGGAGGCTGCTGTCTGGAGCCACCTCACCAAAAGGCAGGTAAGTCTGAGTTGGGGACTTCCGTATCCTCTGTTCTTTCAAGTCTGGGACTTGCTGTGTGTGTGTGTGTGTGTGTGTGTGTGTGTGTGTGTGTGTGTGTTTTCCCATCAGGATAGACTATAGGTGTCTGTAACCATTTTCTGCTCAAATTAGAGGCAGAGACCAGGTGACTCAGTGATGGGATCCACCAGGTAGTGCTCCTTTTAGATGCTCTGAGAGGGGCAGGGGGCAGGAGAGGGCTTACCACATGAACTTGGTGTTAGGAATTGAACTTGGCTAATAAAGCTGTGCTTAAGTCTTATCTCCATTATGCTGTGGTAAAAATCATCTAGATATTTTCTGAATTCCCTGTGGCCAGGTGACTTAATCAGAAATTAATGTATACTTTTTCTTTTCTCTGAAGAGCTAACACACTAATCTTGGGATTCGTTTTAGATTGAGATCAATTGTGCTCCAGTCTGTTCCTGCTCCTTTGCTTTCTCATTTTCTTATGGGATCTAAGCAAGAGGAAGCGGGTATTGTTTTTTGTTACCCACTTTAATGAACATGGTCACCAAAGTTAAGAACTTGCTGTTCAGACCACCACCCAGAACAAACAGGGACCATCTTACAGGGTACATTTTTCATTGGGCTATCTGCTTGGGAGGGAGGGAGGTCTCACGGTGGGGCCAGTGGAATGCCTCTGGGAGTGAGATGTGATTGGGGAGGCAGCAGAGAAGCTGATGTCCTGGGAAGCATGTCGCACTCAGTGAGGGTGCTGTAGACCCAGCCCAGCTGGAAGCTATGTGTCTTTCTTCTCCTGATTCCCTTCTCTCACCTCCTTGGGATGTCTTAGCTTTGAGTCTGAAGAACTAGGCAGGTAGGTGGGTTGCGGGAATGCCCCAGCACTTACCTATGTGATCATAGGCAAGTATCTCAATTTCTCTAAATTCCAATGTTTTCTTCTGTAAATGTGGATGGTTTAATATCCACTTCGTATATTTCTTGGAAAATTATGCGAGATAATCCATTTAAAGCCTTAGACACAGTGCTTAGCCCATAGCTTATAGCTGTACGAACCTCAGGGTAGACCTTTGGCATTTTGAGTTGTGTGGACCAGGTCCATGCTAACCAGTTTGGCTCCTTACCAAGAGAGAAACCTGGAGGGAAATTCTAGTCAGGAAGATATAAAACCTCTGCCTCTTAAAAGAAGGTTACAAATAATTCACCCTAATTCCAGATGAAGGATAATTTTAATCTCACGAGATTATCCCGAGAATTAAATTTTACCTGGACCAGGGTTGGTCATTAAATGACACTTATTATAGTAAAAATGTTTGTAATAAAGCATTGATTGAAAAGTTCGTGATGCACATGTATTACAATGATAGCTTACAAATTATACACAATAACACTATGGAAAAGAAATATTCCAAAATGTCAAAACTTGCATGTGTTGGGTGGCTTTAGTGTGTGGGTAATCATTTCCTTTGATTGTTTTCTAAATTTTGCTTAATGGATGACTCTATTAGCCAGGGACCTGGCAGGAAACAGATGGCACATTCAAACTGGGCATTTCGAGGATGTTTTATTAAAGGGACATTTTACAAAAGAATGGGCAGAGCTCAGTAACAGAATCAATGAGGATGCAGTTCTCAAATGTGGTGAGAGTGGGTGCCATTACGCCCCACATCTGCAGGGCTAGGGGAAGGAGGTTTTATGGAACCTGAAAGAGAGCTGAGTGGGTGGGCCATCTGACAGCTGCTATGGTCCATGGCCACAGTCAGGCAGAGAGTTGGGGAGGAAAAACCTGACCTCACTCTCCACCATTCTCTGGTCTCTTGCTGGTGCCTCCCATTGACCAAATCCAACCAGAAGCCAAAGTTCAAGGGACCCCAAAGAGAGTTCCATATGTATCAGCTTCATGGGCACTGAGCAAGGTGGAGAAGGATGGGGACAAGTCTGGAGGGCAAGCTGACAATGCCCAGCACACAAGGTTATGTCATTTTTATAATTGTGGGGAAAATCATAAATATGAAACAAAAGCCCTTGGCTATGCTTCGTGCTTTCACACCTGCATATACTTCCCTTTTTCCTCCCAGATCAGTATTTTGGATTCTTCATAACCATGCCTTTTTCGGACCCCCACAGTATCCAGTGCTTCCCCCTTGTGTACCCATACTCATCATGTGGTTTTACTTTCCATCCTTGACTTACCTGATCCCCCACACCACTACAAGACTCTGAGGGCTGGGAATGGTGTTTTATATCACTTTGCAATCCCAGAAGCATAGGAATGAATGAACAATTGGAGTTAAGATCTATATCTATATATATAAAAGCCTAAATTACCTTTATGATGGAATGACCAGAATGACCAGTCATTATGACGTGCACTGACCACCAGGGGACAGATACTCAATGCAGGAGCTGCTCCCAGCCCACAGGCCCCAATCACTGATGGTGCCTGCTGGCCAACCTCTTGATTCTCACCTCCCGCAACCCCCACCCCCCAAAAAGGCTGGCAGATCCAGATTGCCCAATCGGGGCTGGGCCCCAGGCTGGGACAGGGAACAAGAGGTAGGTGGCTATGGATGCTGGAGGCAAGGAAAGGAGAAGAGGTGGGGTGGTAGGGAGAGGGGAACCTGATCAGCCCTGATCAACGGCCAGGCCCAGAGACCACACCTGTGCACGAATTTTATGCACAAGGTCTCTAATATCTCTATAAATCTTATAGACTTGAAGTAAGGCCTGCAGCTACCTAATCTTAACTGCAAGTAAATTCCTGAGGAATTTAGGAACCCTGCTTAGGGAAGTGAAGCCTTGGTCCGCTTTCCGAGGTGTTTGTTTTCTGTCTATTCAGAGCGAGCAGGCCCATGAGCTGGCTAGGCCAGTCCTCAGAGGAGTATGAGCAGAGCCTTCTCTGACAGGCAGCTCCCACCTCTCTTGCGAATCTAGTTCATCACATCACAGAGGTCTCCCAGAGCCTTCTCCCGTCCTTCCAGTCTCTATGATTCCCATGTCAAATCACAATTCACATGTTTTAGGATGGCAAGTTGAGATTATGCTTGCTTCCTTTACAACTCAAGAAGATTTTGAGCATGTCACTATACCTGGTATTTCGACTCTGTTTTGAATCAGAGGATGTTTTGAGCCCTCAAAGGATTTTTACATTCCCTTTGCAATCCTATAAAAGTAACATGTACATGCACTAAATCAAATAGCTCAGGAGGAAAGTATGTTTGGAAGGATATAACATGAAAAATAAAATGTCTCAAACTTCACCTATATACTCAGTCCTAGTTTTAACTCTTTCAGTTTTTCAGTGTTCTAGTCATTGTTGGTTACTTCTAAATAATTCTCTTAAGACATTTCTTGATTTATGAAGTTTAAGCAGGAGTTATTGAATTGTCCCTATGTGAGATGAGGAATTTATCTTACTGATAGTAATGGTGCTGTTCTCATGATTCTTCCAATTCTTGTTATTTATATTTTTAATTGGGTTTCACACTCACTTTTCTGCATAATTTTATGGGATAGACTTATAGTTGCATTCCTTGGTTCTCCAAGTGTTTAGGATGAGGAAGTTGGTACCTCTGACCTTTCCTTTGTCTTTTCAACTCCAGCTTGCAATACAATTTTATAGCATTAATCACATTTTGATTTTATTTTGTAATTGTGATGAATTCTGCTTTATTCATAAGGGTGATTACTAAAATAAAAAAGTAGTTTATAACTTTTATGATATAATAATTTTATAGCTGCTGTTCTCTAAAACCAACCACCATATTTGGACCCATTGAGAAGGAGGTGAACTCTGATGTCTCTGTCCTTCTGCTAATGGAGAATGCTCTTAGTGTCAAGGTCAAGTGAACTCTCTTTTTTTCTAACTATACCATACTAGATGCCTGGTGCATAAAATTCATGCGTGGTGGGGGCGTGGTCCCTCAGCTTGGCCTGCAGTGATACAAGTGTTTTATGCCCGGCCTGGCCAGAGGCCCTCCGTGGCTGTGGTGGAATGCTTGCCCCATCACCACAGCAAAGAAGCAAGCATTTCACCAGGCCACTCACAATGCTTGCTCTCAGCAGCTGCTCCCCTGAGACTGGGAGACTCTGTTGGGGCTGAAAGAACTGGAAGCCACCAGCTTTGTGGTGGGGTGACAGTTAATTTGCATATTATCCTTTTATTAGATAGGATTGTATTGTGTCAGCTGTTCAAACCATTTAGTTGGCTTCATATGTAAAACATGACTTTCTGAAAAAATGATGTATTTTGATGGAATTTCTAATTACCTTTCTTTTTTTACCTAATAAGAAACTATTTTCTTATTCTTTGGTATTAATGGCTTACTTTATTCTTGAAGGATTTTTCTGAGGGCTCACTGTCTTTTAATTCTAGACAAATCAATTGCTTTTTAAGCCGATTGAAATGCAGGGATCCTTAAGTTCATTTTATTGCACTCATGTTAGGTACATTATATCTTGGATTCGATGCATATACTTCATTTTTTGATTCTCATTTTATTGTTTGGGATCATATACTCAAGTAATTTTTTTCTAAAGAGTCATTTAGTATCTGAAACATTTGCCTTCATGCTTGATTATAGTAAGGCTTGGAAAATAACTGTACTTAGCCAATTTAATTCTTCAAGCAATTTCCCATGCAATGTAATCTATTTTCTGTGCAGAAAAATGTCCAGATTAAGTATTTTTGCTATAAACTTCACAATGAAGATTTGAACAATTTCAAATTTTATCAAGTATAGTTTGTGCCGTATTGATTTTTATTAAATTTAGTTAATTTTGCATGTGCAGCCTCTGTTTCTGCAGTTCAATTTTCCTGAGTGAACTTTCATTAAAAATATTTGATTCTCCTATTAGTTTTTTCAGTTACTAACAAAATTTTATTGCATGTAATTCTATTTTGTCAGATTTATTTGAGTTGATAATTTTTATAAAGTCCTCTTTTTCCTAGGTTAGTTTTGCAGTATTCAGTGTTACTTTTAAAATGCAGTTCTTTAATTATCTCATCATCTATAACAAACTTTAATGTGTGCAGTTTCAGGGGCTGTCAGTTTTATTTTGTGTTATTTATTCTTGTCAAGACTCTTTCCCTCAAGAACTCATGCAAAATATCCCCTGATCAGAACAGCAGGGGCAGGTATCAGTTTCTTTTCTACTAGTCTCATTATTATGGCAGTAGTGTCCATTTGATTCCTTGCTGTAACTTAGAAGGTCCAGTTTTTGCATCCACAGTCTTTCTCAGCTCTTCCATTCTATATGATCAGCTAGCATACACATGTCTTTGAGTGCAAAATATTTCATCCCTATCTTGAATGTCTTTCATGAGCTATAGAGCCAAATATAATAGAGTCTCATAATATGCCCATTTCATTTATACAAATTAGATTATGTATGTTTATGAGAGACAGAAGGATGGGGTGGAAGAGAAGAAGAATGGAGGGGACACGAAGGGAGAGAGAATAAATTAAATAGTATCACCAATTCCATCATCCAGACAAATCTATGAATATAATGAATGAATGGAGCAGAATGCAGTGAATCTACAGCTCACTTGTCTCATTTCAGTTCACATACGCTTGAACCTGAATGAATGGATAGAATACAGTGAATCTAGGGTTCAGTGTTTCATTCCCTTGCACTAGGATGGCATGACTATAGGACTAGGAGGAGGGATTGTGGTTTTCTTCACCTTTGGTGCCTAGCACTGTGCCTAGAACAGACACTGAGCACAATGGTTGTTGAATGAACAAACCAATTCTATCTTGGATTCCCCTTCAGAATTCCCTGGAGTGTTTGGGAGTCAATCCTAGATTGGCATTCAGTAAATAAAAAAGGAGAGAATGGTTGACATGGGGAAATAAAGGCATTCAGCCTGAGCACTATTGCTTTTTCTCAGAATCTAGTTTTAAGACTGGGCCTGAAGAGAAAGTCCTTGTAGAAAGGCTATCAGGGATAGGGCTGTTTGGGAAAGCTATCATCACATGGTTCGATAAATCTTAATTTCTTGGGGTCTTGTTTCTGCCAGTTCTGGGTTTCAGAAGTAAAGGAGCTGGCATAGAATCATAGATGCTAGTGTAAATGTTCATGCCTCTGTTCCATGCTGATCAGAAGTGATTAAACACACATGTAATTGGTTTTGATTTTGCAAACCACTGCTATGGGCCACTTGATTCCCTATATCTTCCTCTTCCATTTACACGATGGCCACTTGACAACCATCTGCAGGCCTCACTTCAATAGTTCCACTGGTTGGGTCTTATTGTCTTACCCTATGCTAGGGTCTGAATTTTAGAGACTGCGATTATTCTGCCTCTTGTTCCAAATTCAACCTCCCACTTAGCCCTAGATTCTCCAGGAACATGTTCCTCCTTCGGTCATGCCTGTGCCCAAAGTTTCTACTTTATTTACAGTGGTGGTCACTTCTTCTGACCTGTCCCACAGCCAATAAGCTTCCAAGGCCCCTCATCTGAGTTTCAACTCTTCTAGATCCATTGATATTGTCCTTAGAGAGAGGAATTCCAGGGCAGGCTGTATGATCTTTACCTCCCAGAGCTCTCTTAGGATCTGCTACTTGTCTTTGTCTCAAGGGTGAAGATGGATGACTGGTGCTATCCAGTAATTTTCCCAGATGCGCGGAACTTCCGCCCCTTCACTTCTGATTCTCTGGCTAAAATCGAGAAGCGGATTGCCATCCAAAAGGAGAAAAAGAAGCTGAAAGACCATACAGCGGCAGAACCCCAACCTCGACCTCAACTTGACCTAAAGGCCTCCAGAAAGTTGCCCAAGCTCTATGGTGACATTCCCCGTGAACTGATAGCAAAGCCCCTGGAAGACTTGGACCCATTCTACAGAAATCATAAGGTAGTTCCATAGGGAGGCTGGGCGTTCTAAGCATGCAGCTGAAACTGGTATTACAAGGAACTCCCAACACCAATCTTGGGGTTTGAAGGGAGCAGGTTGTACTTCTCCTTTGCTATCACCCCCTATTATTGCCTTCACAATCCTGAGAACTCCTTTCAGTCTCCATTTTCTCTTTGTAATGTGTGTAATGGAGAAGAACATGAAGACTAGAAGCAGCAGAAAGGTTAAAATGAGAACAGGTTAAAATGTCAGGAAAGAGGACGGGAATAAGCAGTTAGAAAAGTTGGATGTAGGCCATTACAATGATTGGCTTTATGACTTTGGATAAATCACTTCACTGATCCTCATTTTTAATCTATAAAATGGGAATGATGCCTTCTTTCCCTACTCTACAGCATAGACATGCTATGGAAGCACTTTATAAACTGTAAAGAATACCCATGTGGAGGATTAGTATTGCTGTCTAAGATTGTCCAGTTCAGCAACAAGAGTTTACTTTGAAAACTTTTTAGTGTTAACCTTCTGAAGGTCAACACCCTAAACCAACACTTGACATATAATCAGAGCTCCATAAGTGAAGTCTAAGAATATGGTAATCAAGTGGACACATGTAGATTATACAGGGTATCCACCAAAAATGTTTACATACTTTTTTCCTGATAGCTCAATTGATTTTTCTTTTCAGATGTAACCCATTGCAATTAATTATTCAAAGTGTATATACATTTTTGGAGAGATACCCTATATAACCCCATGCCAATATGTGATAGGCTTGCTGTTTCATCTACCTGGATATAGTTCTTACAGGAAAATTCTAGTAAAAGTTCCTTAAAAAGTTTCCCAGGTGAGGAAATGTGAATTCCGGACTCCTCTGATGGCTGTTAGAAAGCCTAGGTGGGCAGTGAGGACAGTTCTCAGCAGACCATCCCTTTCAGGAAAGTCCCAGAAGATCTTGCCATTATCACCTCACTGTGGGACCCAACGAAGTGTGGAAAACCCACCTAACAGACTGAGGTCAGGGAGGAAGGAGGCTGGGGAGTTTGAGGGAAGTCCTAAGAGTATCCTTCACTAGCAACCAAGAGAAAGTCAACTCTCCGAAGAAATATTGCCTGGTTCATAAGTCCTTGAATTGGGATAGACTTAGGATTACCAGGCAAAATGAGGACTGTGTGTATAGAGGAAAGTAGGGTAAAAATGGGAAAAAGAAAGAGGAAGATAAATGAAGGAGCAAAAACAGTCTAATATTTCTCCTTCTCCGATGCCCCTGAATTCAGGGCTTCTTGAAGGCATATTGTTGGATGTGAGTTAACTGCCTCCTTCTGCCTCAAGGATGGTAGGAGACCCATGAGGCAGGCAGCAGCCTGGTGTGTTGTGGACAGTCCTAGAGGCTAGGTTCTGTTCTAGCCTGAATGGATGTTCTGGAAGTGTCTTTTCTCAGCCTGGGTCCTCCCTTCAAATCAGAAGACATGATCCTTGTTTAGAGCTCTACAGAACCATGACCTCATATGACCAGTTCTCTCAGCAGTCATGTGAGGTACGTCTAGTAGTCATTAACATGCCACCTCACAGGTGAGGAAACCATAGACCATATGGGGAAGTGTCTTATGCCAGGTCAAACAGCCAGTGAGGGGTGGACCTGGGCCTCAAATCCAAGGGCTCTTCCCATGGTCGCAGGCTACTTCCTTTCTAGGAGCTTCTATTTTGAAGAGCTACAGGGAAAGGGGTGGAAATGTGTCAGCAAGCAGGCAGGAGTCGGTACATATCATTTTAATCATTAAAACCCTGGCAAGTATAGTTAAATATACCATTAGTTGAAATACTTAAAGTAGGCAGAGGAAACATTAATAAAATATCAAAATCAAAGGGCACAGAAACAGAGCCATATCATGCCACCTACTAATTTGGAATGAGCTCCCTTAAGGATAGGTTTGCTCTCTGCCCTGAAATTGTCTTTCTATCCAAAGGAAGGGCACAGAATCCCCAAAATGGGTCTTGGGCTCCTGCACTCATTCATAGATTTTCAAGAACCCTGCATCCCATTTCATTTTATTTTAGAGGAAACAGAATATATCCTACCCATATGGTCAGCAGACAAGTTCCAGCAACTCAGTGAAATAGCTGCGGTCAGCCAAGGTACCCCTGCCCTGGGGTCTTGGGCTTTGGTGACAAGGCCTGTTTTTCCTGCCTGAGAACATGCTGGATTACATGTCAAACAGTACTTTTTACACATATGAATGGGGCAGTGATTTGGGGAGACAGGAATTACCCTTGTTCTGTGAATACTTTTATAACAGCCTAAGGACACATAAAGGAACAGCTAGATTACAATTAAATGGAAAGAGAGAGGTCTGGTGTTGATGTTAGAATCCTTCGAGTGAAGCTTGTGCAGGGGCTGCTTCATTCCCAGAGCCCAGGAGGATGTGCTCGGAGGAAATGGGTACAGGTTTGGTATTCTTTAGTGGGGCCCTATTGGGGATTGTGAGGGAGACAGTGCACCATGGAATATGTCTGTGCTGGGTTTGGCATCCCACTAAAGACCAGTGGAACTCCCAGTCATTGTGACAGACAACCAAAAAACACCACCATGCCTTTCCAGATGCCTTCTGTGGGGCTCCCCTGCCAGTTGAGTACCACAGGCAGATTTGGACATAGGGATGTCCATGGAGGGAATTGAAAAACAAACCTGGGAACCTTGATGCGTTTCTTTACTGAAGATTCTCAAGGTTAGAATTGATTGGCAGACTATCTCATGTCAAAGTGCTCAGGCATAGCAACATGGACTCTGTAGGTCCCTGACTATTCTAAGATTCATTACAAAGTTTTTATTAGTCACCAAAATAATTTAAAATCATCTGCTTAATGTGAATGTTCAATTCTGCTTCCATCTCTTGCAGTCCTGTTCTAATTCTTGTCTCTGTAGATACATGCCCTAGAGTAGGGGTGTCGAACTCAATCAGAGAAGGGGCCAAAATCTAAAATCCAGCCTAAATCGCGGGCCGAATGGTTTACTGAACAGTCATAAACTGTCATTGTGATGGAAACGCAGCGGAGTGCAGTGATGACAGCGCGGTGCAGGCCACATTGCAAGGCCTGGCGGGACGGATTTGGCCCGCGGGCCTTGTGTTTGACACATGTGCCCTAGAGCAATGATCGCCAACCTTTTGGACCTCCTGGACCACCACTGGCCCATGGACCACTGGTTGGCGACCGCTGCTCCAAAAGTGGTCCGCTAAACTTTTGGACTTCACGAGCCACCAGTGGTAGGTGACTGTTGCCCTAGAGTACAGCACGAAGAGCTTTGTTTGGCTCAGCTATTACTCTTCACACCTCTTTTCTGTATTTGCAGGGCCCATGTGTTCCATCTCTGGGGCCTCCGGAGTATTCCACTAGGTGAATAGGCGGTAGCATAAAGCTTATTTTAGGCTCTGAGTGAGACCCAGGCCACTGGGGACACCTGTCGGCTTCCAGAGTAACAGTGTTGGCTGGTCAGAAAGTGCCCCAGGCTTTAGAGTGCTAGCTGTCTAATCAGAAGCTGTAGTTATAACAAATAAGCCTAAGCCAATACCTCAATGCATGGTTCCGCTGAATTTTCTCGAAATGAACTCATGATAAATACTATTTTGTCACAGTGTTGTAATTCCTGTGTGTGTTTGGTCTTTTGCAGACGTTTATGGTGCTGAACAAAAAGAGAATAATCTACCGCTTCAGTGCCAAACGCGCCTTGTTCATTTTGGGCCCTTTCAATTCAGTACGAAGCTTAGCCATCAGAATCTCTGTCCATTCATATCCTTTTGTTGCATCTTTTATGAGGTCCAGGTCAAGTGAAAAGTGCATGCGCGCCAGGGCGTTTGCATGTTTCTTGAGTGGAAACAGCTCATTTTTTCAATAAATACGTACTGGTCGAGGGCAGCAGTGTGCTAGTGTTGGGTGTGAACAAGGCGTGGCCCCTGCCCTGGGAAGGAGCCAAGTCAAAGGCAGTCAGTTTCTTTAGTGAGATGGGTGGTTTGGAAGTGGTATTGTGGAGAGGCACCCACTGCTTTGGAGGCATCAGCAATGGCCTCCTGGAGAAAGGAACATCTCAGTTGAGACTCAAACAAAGGTTGTAAACTGCCAACCTGTGCTTAGCTGATAAGTGTGTTGCACCTACACAATGTTTAAAACTTCTCAGAAACACCCTCTAATGTTAAATGTCCGGGTTTCAGTGGAACCTGTTAAGCTGGACTTGCATTCCCATCTGTCCAAGTCGTTGTAGTGAGAAACTGGAGCCTCTTTCAGAGGGGCGTGTGCACTCTATTTCACCACATGTTCACACCCCCCCCCCCTCCCACCCTGCAGCCCAGCATTTCACCTAGTTATGTGACTTTCCAGGCTCTGGAGACTGAGTTTACACCCTCAGTCTTAAGGATAAAGACGGGGAGGAATCATTGGTATTGCGGATATGTGCATGGGTGGTGGAGTTTTAGACTAGGGGAGGTGTGAGAAACATGGATTGATAGACAGAATGCAGTGCTGGAGAGAAAGAGAAGAAATAACTCTTTAGGTTGGTTTCCCTAGAAGCAGAGCCTGAGAGAGGGATTTTTACTTGGGTGCTTTAGTAGAGGAGTGCTCTCTAGAGAAGGGGAAAGGGAAGCAGGATGGAGCAAAAGGAGAAATCAAACAAGGACGGGGTCTCAGCTGAGTTTGAGAGCTCTGGGGCACCAATTGTACCCCAGAACTGCCACGCCTGGAGGCAAGGGCCTGTTTTTTGAGTGAGTCTCAAGTCAACCAGACAGCCCTCTGTGTGCGGAGTCTGCCATTCCCCTAAGGAAGGGAATAGATAACTATGAGCTGTTGTCAGCCAACATTCCGTTAGGTGCAGCTGCAGAGAAGGGGACCTGGAGGGGCACCCGTGGCTCCACTATGTTAACTACTAGCACTTGCCATCCTGCAGTGTACCTGCCTTAACAGATGCTGGTCACATTGTTCAGCATGTTCATCATTTGCACTGTCATCATCAACTGCATATTCATGGCCACGACTCATCGGAAAGACAACATTATTATAGATACCGAACTTGCTGAGTAAGTGTCTGCCCTGTTTTTAAACAAGTACATCTAAAAAAAAAAAAAAGTTATAACTTTTTAGCTATATAATATATATATAGAGATTTTAGCTATATAGAGAAAGAAAAAGTCACCCATAAACCCAATTCCCCAAAACAGTGGTGGGACAGTCCATTTTATTTTTGTATATTTGTGTTTTTTATGTCTTTAAAGGCCTTTTAAAACACATTGGTAATTAACAGCATACATATGAATTTTATACGTAGCTTTTAAGTGGGTTTCTTTGTCTTACAAGGGCTTTATGAGAATCTATTTTGATAGCTATATTATGTTTGGTCAGGTTAATAAACCATAAATTACTTAACCATTTCAGCATTTTTGCTACTATAAATAGTATTGCAACAAGCATTTTTTTTGCATAAAACTTCCTTTCAAAAGCTATTATTTTCTTAGAATAGAGTCTTAAAAATGCATTCACTAGATCAAAAGGTACATTTTAGTGCTTAAAAATATGTATTGACAAAATATTTCCTCAAAAGTGTATAGCAATTTAATCTGCCTTCAGTAGTATATTCTGACAACCAGTTGTACTACATTCTTGCTAGCATTACATTTTTTTCTTCATTAATTTATGAAGTTAAAATTACTTGCATTTCATTAATTTCCAGATGGGTTGAATTTTTTGTTGTTGTGTTATTTGTGAATTGTGTATTTCCATCTTTGCCCATGTGTCATTTTTTTTTTTTTTTTTCTGGTCAGTTTGAGTGAGCTTTTTGTATAGTTAAAATAACAACTTCTTGTACTTTTTAATTGCTTATTCAGACATAAAAGTTAATTTTTTTTAACTTAGAAAGTTCTGTATTTTGATAAATATTCTTTTATATGTTGTCCTAATTTTTCTGGATTTGACATATTTACTGCTTTCATCTTTCAGGAATATATTGAATAATAAATTGAATAAATAATATGACTATTCATTTTTTTAAAAATATATTTTTATTGATTTTGTACAGAGAGGAAGGGAGAGAGATAAAGAGTTAGAAACATCGATGAGAGAGAGTCATCGACCAGCTGCCTCTTGCACACCCCCCACTGGGGATATGCACGCAACTAAGGTACATGCCCTTGACCGGAATCGAACCCGGGACCTTTCAGTCCCCAAGCCGACGCTCTATCCATTGAGCCAAACTGGTTTCGGCTGACTATTCATTTTTATCACATATTTAACTATGTGATTAAAACCACTGCACTCAATATGTGGAACATTCCAAATACCCCCCAGAGTTTTCTCATGTCTCTTTGAGGTTCAGTCTTCTGCCCACCACTCCCAGCCCTAAGCAAATGCTGAACTGCATTTTGTCACTCTAGACTCGTTTTGCCTCTCCTAGAATTTTATATAAATGGAACCATATAGTATTATGATACTATACTTTTGTGCCTGGCTTCTTTTACTTAGTGTAATGTTTTGAGGTGCATTTATGCTGTTGTATGTTTCACTAGCATTTTTATTTTCACTGCTGAGTTGTATCCCATTGTATGGCTGCACCACAATTGGTTGTCCCATTCACCTGTTGAGGATTGTTTCCAGTTTTTGTACATACAAAGTTGTTATGAATATTTCTGTATGAAAGTCTTTTTGTGGATATATGTTTGCATTTCTCTTGGAGAAGTATCTAGTAGTGGAATTGTTGAGTCTTAAAATAATTATATTTTAAGTAATTTTGTAAGAAACTGACACCGTTTTCCAAAGTGGCTGTGCTGCTTTACATTCTTGCCAGCAATATATGAGAGGTTTAAAGCCCTTATTAATTTTCTCCCTCAATTTAATTTAATTTTTAATTTGCTCTTCTATGTCTAGCTTCTTAAGGTAGAAAATTAAATACTTGGTTTTAGATCTTTCTACTTTTCTTATATAAATGTATAAAGTTATAAATTTCCATGTAAGCATTGCTTTAGTTGTACCCCACAGATTTTGATAGTTATGTTTTCATTACCTTTCAGTTCAAAATATCGTCCACTTATCTTGTGATTTCTTCTTTGTCCTAATGTGTTATTTAGAAGTGTGTTTTGAAATCTCTAATTATTTCACCTTTTTCTAGTTGTCTTATTGTTATTGATTTATAATTTAACTCTGTTGAGGTTAGAGAATATACTTTTCTCAAAGATTTTAGTCTTTTGAAATCAAGAGAAACTTGTTTTATGGTCAACCTTGGGAATGGTTCATGTGTACTTGAAAAGAGTGTAGATTTTGGAGTTGTTTGGTCTGATATTCTGTAAATGGCTCATTAAGTTAGGGTGTTCAATATGTTATTTTGACCTTTTATAACTTTCCTGCTTCTATTAGTGCTCCTATGAATCACTGAAGAGAGGCTTGGCCTTTCCATCTGTGGTTATGGATTTGTTCATTCTCCCTTTCTTTTTTGTTAAATTTTGGTTCATGTATTTGCAGCACTGTTATTAGGCACATGAACATGGATGATTATCTTCCTGGTATATGCATTCTTTTATCACTATGAAATGTTCTTTGTCTCTATAATACTCCTTTTAACATTTGTTTTGTTTGATATTACTATAGCTACTTAAGCTTTCTTATGCTCATTGTTTGGATGGTATATCTTTTTCTATCCTTTTTATTTTCCACACTTTTGTTCTTTTATATTTAAAGTGTATCTCTTGTAAAGAACACATAGTTGGTTTTGTGGAGTTTTTTTAAACAATCTATCAATCCAATCTCTGTGGGCTTTTTTGTTTTGTTTTGTTTGTTTGTTTTTGTTAATCCTCACCCAAAGATATTTTTCCGTTGGTATTTAGGGAGAGTGGAAGAGAAAGGGAAAGGCATAGAGGAATATCTATGTGAGGGAAACACATTGATTGGTTGCCTTCTGCATGAGCCCCAACCAGGGCTTGGGCTGGGGAGGAGCCTGCAACCGAGGTACGTGTCCTTGACAGGAATTGAACCTGGGACCCTTTGGTCCACAGGCCAACGTTCCTAAACACTGAGTAAAACTGGCCAATCTCTGTTGTGTGTGTTTTTTTTTTTAAACTGGAATATTTAGTTCACTTGCATTTAATGTAATTTTGGGTAGGCTTGAATTTAGGCCTATTGTTTTTCTATTGATCTTACTTTTTATGTTGTTCACGTGCTCTTCTGTTCTCTATTCTTATCTTCCTTTGTGTTAATCAGGGATGGTTAATGTGTCTTTTTAATTCTCTACTGGCTTTTTAGCTTTACTTCTTTGTGTTATTTTTTAGTGGTTGTGCCCTCTCTGATGGTGAGCTGCCAGCCAGCTCAAGGGCAGTGCCCTGGAACAGGGGGCATGTATACCCCTGGAATAGCAACCATCTTGTCAGTATCACTGGGGAAAATGGTTTTCCCTCCAAGAGTTGCTGTTCCATGTGAGGAGCTAACTGAATGCAGGGGCTACTGCTCATTGTTTACAGCAGTGCCCCTGGAAGCTTCTGTGGGGAAGACTGGGACCTGTGGAGCAAACAGTCCCAGGAGGTCGAATTGCTCCAGGCCTAGCAGTGGTTTGCCCAGCCCTGCACTTCTGCAGAGATGTAATGAGTCCTCCCTTCCCATTAAGGAGAAGCAGTGGCCCAACTGAAAGCTAATTTGCTCAAGGCCATTTTCACCACTAAAAGACCCATAAGGCAGAGATATGGAAAAACAAAAAACAAACCTTGTCTAGGCTGTAGGGAAGCAGAGAAGCTAGAGGTAGGGATGGGAGGTGGGGAAAGCTGCTGCTGTCCCCTGGTGGCATTTGGAGCGGTAGTGGATGCATGAAAGTGGGGCTGGGAGGAGGGTGTTGAAAATGTCCTCAGAAAAGGAAGCGTGTAGTTGAGTGGTTAGACCAATGGGAGAGAGTTTCTTCAGCATTCTTTGGTTAGAAAAATATTAAATGGAGGAGATTAAATCCAAGTTAATAGCTCTCAGAGAATGAATGCAGAAGTCCTCCAGGACCAGGCAATGGTATCCTGATAAGCTATTTGGACAGCACCTATGGCCCTGCTGGATACTCTAGCTATGCTTGGATTGACAGTGGCACACTCTAAAGGTCTGATGAGTTGGGATCTCCCTGTTTAAGGATCTTCTAAGCCCTGCTTCATACTGGTGAGCATAGCTCTTACTCCATATCACATGACATCTTGGTCTGCTTGTCCCACCATTTGGCCAGGCTCCTGCAGAAAAGAGAGAACAATGGGGTCAGGAGATGGGAGGCTACATAATCAGGTTGAAATGACAGTCATGGGCTGCTGTCTCTTTTGCTTGAGATCTAAATGAAGATTTTAAAAAATCCCTCAAATCTGCAATTACAGCCTTTTCCAAAATACTTATAACTTCATAAATTATATTTGAGTTTAAAAAATGGTATTTCAAAACAGACATTAATCTTTAATGTTCATCTATTACTAAAAGGTGGTCAGTTTAGAAAAGGGCCGAAGCTTACCTGTGGCAGCCTCATGACCATTTCTTCTCTTGGTCTTGGCTGCTTTGGGATTTTTCAAGTTCTCAAGACCTTAGTTCTATAGCTTTGAGGGCTAACAATGGCTGGATATTCTACCAGAAAAGGTCCACTTTTAATCTGAACAGATTGTTTGCATGGATTGTTTGACCCCAAAAGTGGAACTAGTGTGCTTGTGCATGTGTGTGTGTGGGGGGGGGGGGGAGAGGAAGGAAGAGAAAGAGAGAGAGAGAGAGAGAGAGAGAGAGAGAGAGAGAGAGAGAGAGAGAGCAAGCATGTAGACCCAGTATTTTTGATACTTTGGGATTATAACAAGAGAAATAAGGTATTATGTTTTGGTTTTTTTGGAGGAGGAAGGTGAAGAAGGGAAAAAAAATAGACATGGTGAAGGACTCAGGGAAGAAAATGAAAATGGTTTAGCCCAGACAGCATGGCTCAGTGGTTGACCATCGACCTATGAACCAGGAGGTTACAGTTTGATTTCCCTATCAGGGCACATGCCCGGACTGCAAGCTTGATCTTCAGTGTGGGGTGTGCAAGAGGCAGCTGATCAATGACTTTCTCTCATCATTGATGTTTCTATCTCTCCCTCTTCTTTTCAGAAATCAATAAAAAGAAAAGAAAAGAAAATAGTTAACAAAAAAAGTGGTTCTCTAGCTGGTTTGGCTCAGGAGATATTGTGTTGACCCTTGGACTGAAGGTCCTGGTTTGATTCAGGTCAAGGGCATGTACCTTGGTTGTAGGCTCAATTCCCAGTTCCAGTAAGGGCTTGTGCAGGAGATAACCAATTGATGTGTCTCTCTCACATAAAAGTTTTTCTCTCTCTGCCTCTCCCCATCCTTTCCACTTTCTCTAAAAAAATCAATGGAAAAATATCCTCAGGTGAGGATTAACAAAGAAAAAATGTGGCAAAATACGCATTACATAAAATATACCATATATATATTTTTAAAATATATTTTATTGATTTTGTACAGAAAGGAAGGGAGAGAGATAGAGAATTAGAAACATCGATGAGAGAGAGTCATCGATCAGCTGCCTCTTGCACACCCCCTACTGGGGATATGCCCGCAACCAAGGTACATGCCCTTGACCGGAATCGAATCTGGGACCTTTCAGTCCCCAAGCCGACGCTCTATCCATTGAGCCAAACCGTATTCAGCAAATATACCATCTTAACCATTTTAAGTGTACAGTTCACTGGTATTAAGTTACATTCACATGGTTGTGCAACCATTACCACCATTCATATCTAGAAATCTTTTCAAAGCTGAAACTCTGTACCCATCCTTTACAATCCTATATAATAAAAACCTAATATGCTAAGCAACTAGTCGTCTGATCATCCATTCAACCAACCAGAGCTTAATATGCTAATGATATGCTAATGTACCTCAACTACTTGCCATGACATGCACTGACTACCAGGGGGCAGATATTCCAACCAGTATGTTAGCTTGCTGCTGGGGTCCAGCCTATCAGGACTGTACAAGATGGGCCAGATACACCCTGGAGCCCTCCTGCGGTCCCTCCCTGGCTGGGGTAACCTCCTGCATCCTTCCCCAGCCCGATTGTGCACCAGTGGGGTCCCTTGGCCTGGCCTGCTCCCTCTCGCAATCCAGGACACCTCAGGGGACCCCACTGGTGCACAAATTCGTGCACTGGGCCTCTAGTTAAAACAATAACTCCCCATTCTGCCCTCCCCTTCATTTCCTGGCAAACACCATTCTACTTTCCATCTCTGTGTGGTATTTGACTGCTCTAGATGCCTTATATAAGTGGAATTATACAGTGTTTGCCTTTTTGTAACTGGTTTATTTCCCTTACCATAATGACCTTAAGCTTCATCCATGTTGTAACATGTGACAGGATTTCCTTCCTTTTAAAGAATGAATAATACGCCCTGGCTGGTTTGGCTCAGTGGATAGAGCATTGGCCTGCGGACTAAAGGGTCCCAGATTTGATTCCAGTAAGGGGCATGTGCCTTGGTTGCAGGCACATTCCCAGTAAGAGGTGTGCAGGAAGCAGCTGATCGATGTTTCTCTCTCATCAATTTTTCTGACTCTCTCTTCCTCTCTGTAAAAAATCAAGAAAATACATTAAAAAGAAAATAAAGGATTAATACTATCCCATTGTGTATACCACATTTTCTTGATCTATTCATCTGTATCAATGGATATTTGGGTTGCTTCCACTTCTTGACTATTGTGAATAGTGCTGCTATAAACATGGGTGTAGAAATATCTCTTCAAGACTGTGCTTTCAACAATATATATATATCTCCAAATGTAGGATTGCTGGATCACATGGCAATTCTATTTTACAGTTTTTACAGTTTTTAAAGAACCTCCATACTATTTTCCATTTTACAATCCCACCTATGGTGCACAAGGGTTTCAGTTTTTCCATATTCTTGTAAACACTTGTATTTTCTGTTTTTTGTTTTTTGTTTTTAAGTAGCCATCCTAATGGATACAAAGTAATAAATCACGATGGTTTTGGTTTGCATTTCCCTGATGATTTGTAATATTGAGCATCTCTTCATATTCTCGCTGGCCTTTTGTATATCATCCTTAGAGAAATATCTTATTAATTTTAGTGAGAGGAAGGGAGGGGAAGAGAGAGAGAGAAAATTAAATGATGAGAATCATTGGTCAGCTGTCTCCTGAAAGCCCCCTACTGGGGATCGAGCCCACAACCCAGCATGTGCTCTGACCGGGAATCAAATTGGGACCTCCTGGTTCTTGGGTTAACGCCCAACCACTGAACCACACCGGCTGGGCAGTTTGACCATTTTTAAATTGTATTATTTGTTTTTGTTGTTGTTGAGTCATAGAAATTCTTTATGTAATCTGGATATTAACCTCTCATCAGATAAATGATTTTAAAATATCTTATTCTCAGAGTTTTATGCTTTCTGGTTGTATGTTTAGTTTTTTAATCTATTTTGAGTTAATTTTTGTACATGATATAAGATAAGGGTCCTACTTTATCCTTTTGCATGTGGATATTGAACTTCCCCAGCATCATTTTGTTGAAGAGACTGTTCTTTTTATGTTTAATAGTCTTGGCACCCTTGTTGAAAATCATTTGACCATATATGTGAGGACATATTTCTGGGCTTTCTATTCCAGTTTTGATTTTTTTTTGATTTTGTGATAAGTTTTTATATAATGATGTGTGAGACCTCAGACTTTGTTATTTTCCAAGATTCTTTAGGCTATTCATGGTTCCTTGAGATAGTTACATGATTTCAGGATGCATTTATTTTTATTTCTGTAAAAAATGTTATTGAGATTTTGATAGGGATTGCATTAAATCTATAGATCACTTTGAGTATGAACACCTTAACAACATTAACTCTTTCAATCTATGAAAATGGGATGTGGAAAGATTTAGGTTTTAGCCTTATGATTTTCTTTCTTTTTTCTTTGCCATCATCTCCTTCTGTACATGAGTAACAACTGCAGAAAAGCCATGACAAACTATATTCCCAAGTCCAAGGGCCCCATCTTGGCTGAAACTCTTGCTCAAGAATAGCTGTGAAGCTAGGCATTGTAAAGTGGCTTTACAACTTTATCCATGGGCCCGTTTTTCAGAAATTCTAACTACCGGAACTTGCTTAAAGAGCTTGCCTTTCTGAACTCTGGTTTGCTAAAGATTAGATTGTTAAATGTCACACTGAAATGGATAAAACCTAATCAAGACCAGATGAGACAGGAAGGCTCTCTGCTTTTCACATCATTTATATTCCTTCTTATTCTGAATGATATTTGATATTTACTTTATAGGTATATATTCACTGGGATTTATGTTTTTGAAGCTTTGATAAAAATATTGGCAAGAGGTTTTATCCTGGATGAGTTTTCTTTTCTTCGAGATCCATGGAACTGGCTGGACTCCGTCGTCATTGCAACAGCGTAAGAATGCTAAAGATTTTTATTGAAGAGTCTTGGGGCTTCGTGTGAATCCACATGTGTAGCTAAGTGTGGTCTAATAATGCCTTAGAGCTCTGAGGACAGTGTTGGTTGACCCTAAACAGCACCATGTAGTCAATTGGCGAGAGGCCTCCATGTACAAAGCCATTTCTAGGCCAACCCTCATGTTCTCATTCCTTCAGTCATTAATTCACCAAACACTGGCCTACCATGGGCCAGGTTCTGTGTAAGATACAGGGCTTGCGATAATAAAAAAACAAAACAAACACACCTCATTCTCAGTCCGGATGAGAAGAGAAACAATTAGTGACCATTACAAAAACAAAACAAACACACCTCATTCTCAGTCCGGATGAGAAGAGAAACAATTAGTGACCATTACAATCAGGCACAGTGAGTGTTAAGATAGGAGTGGTGCATGTATTAGGCTGTCAGAGCATGTATCAGGCTGTCAGAGCATGTATGGAGCTGTCAAAGTATGTATCAGGCTGCCAAGACATGTATGGGGCTGTCAGCACATGTATTGGGCTGCTAGAGCATGTATGGGGCTGTCAGAGTATATATCAGGCTGTCAGAGCATATATGGGGCTGTCAAAGTATGTATCAGGCTGTCAGAGCATGTAGGAGGAACCAAGGAATCTAAAAAATCTTTAGCTACTACAAGGTCACAAAGAGTTTCTCTCATGTTGCCTTCTGGCATTTTTATAGTTGTGACTCTTACGTTGAAGTCCATGGTCCATTTTGAGTTCAATATTGTGTATATTGTATATGACAGGTGAAAATGGAAGTTTTTCCTGAAGGAAGGGACATCAGTTTGGCATCTGAGTGATGAGGCAGAGTCAGCAAAATAAAAAGCAAGAAAAGAAATGGTTTATTGCAGGCACAGTAACAACAAACCTTTAATTAAGTTGTCAAGCCAGCCATTATTTTAAGTACTTGCATATATTTTCATATTTAGTATTCACAAAAGCCCTTTGAGGTAATTGTTATTCATTTCAGAGTTTTACATTTGAAGGTCTACAATCGGATGCTCAAGGCTATTGAAAGGTGGTGTAGTAAAGCAGTGAATAGTGCCGGCCCAAGGAGACAGACCATCTGTGTACCTTATAGGCTTGGCCACATATTGAGACCTTAGCGTAGTGCGTGGGGCCAATCAATAAATGTTTCAATTGTTTTATAATAACCATGGATATAGCCACAACTATTTCAAGGTATCCTTACCTTTATCCAGATATCAAGATTAGTTGAGAACAGCCTCCTGTACAATCTCTGGTGCATAGCAAAAGAGAATATCACGAGACCCTGAGATGAAAGTGGGCTTGGGAAGGTGAGGCCCAGATTCCATTTCTGTGGACCCAGGGCCCACGCTATGCTTACTTGTGCCTTATGGAGGTGTGCAGTGCAACTGCAGGACTGAGCAAGCCCAGGCTTTTCCTGTGCCTTGTCTTGTAGGTTTGTGCCATTATTACCATTTATCAAGGTCAACAGCATCAGTCTGTCATCCCTGCGTACCTTCCGAGTGTTCAGAGCTTTGAAAGCCATTTCAGTAGTTTCAGGTAAGTCACTCTAACTTTCAACATTGATTCTTAGTGGGAGAGAATATTCTTTTATATTTATAATTTCTCCAAATGTCATATAAACCAAAATCAAACAAACAAACAAACAAACAAACTCTTCTTTTACTTTTCATTTGAGTGTTCAACAAGTATGTATTGCACAGGCACTATGCTAGCTGCCTGGGATATATCAGTGAGCAAACAGACAAAGATCCCTGCCCTCATGGAGTTTATATTTTTTCCTTTTTTCTCTCTTTACAAAAAAAAAAATCAAAAAAAAAATCCCTTTCTGGAGTTCTTTCCTTCCATCTTTCCTACCCCTCTATACCTTATGTTAATAGCTTAGCTACTGTATCAGAACTACAGGCAATTTGGGTCTTTTCAAACGGAGCAATGGGTTAGATTTTGAAACTCCATAAAAGTAATTACACTGTGATAAGGAAACTGGCAGTCACAGGACAATTATGTAGAATTTGTTTCTCTTCCTCCTCCTCTTCTTCTTTTGCAAAGTGGACCTTGGTTTCCCAGATGGATTTAGGGGCTTTCTGCATGAGCTGAGTCTCTCGTATTATCATGCAAGTAACAATAGAATTTCACTTACTAGTAGTGGCCTTATTGTTTCCTTTTCCATCTCTAAGCAGGTGACTGTAGTCTCCCTTCTGATTCATGAGCACGTGGGATCCCTGAATGTTTTTTGGAAGTGAAGGTGTAAGGCACAATCTTTCTAAGGGACTATGTAAAAATTATTCAGGAATCACAATCATCTTCTTTCATTCAATTCTTCTTGCACTGGAGAAGACTCAGGTCTCTTATAGATTAAATTTGGACTTGGATGAGGTTGTAGCAATTTCTTGTTTGGCTGCAATTGGGGACATAACAAATGCCCCAGGTTGGCCTCATGGCTTCTCCCCATGTGACATTACACGTTGTGGGAAGGTTATCTATGGAGGATGCTGCTGCCTTGTATTCTCAAGTCTACCATGTATGGTTTATACAAATCAATTGAAACTTTGTCAGGTAGTGTCATCCCACATGCTATAGTTCACATCTGGTTATCTCTCCAGCTATGTTGAGAGCAGAGCCCCTGACTCAGTTGTGAGCTAGGCTGACTTGTGGCTCCTCACCAGATTGTGCACATCTTTTCCAACTGGTACACCATGGTGGTAACTTGAAACCAGGGGGAGAGAGGTATATGGAGGAAGAGGAATCTACACTACAGAATTCAGCAAAGAAGGAAATCTATAAACGCTTTAAATGAAGAGTTTCCCATACCATCCTTGCCCTCCCCCCACTCCAGCCTTCCCTAGGAATTGATTTTAAATATTTGCCAGCACACTATAAGACTATGTTCTTATTTGTAGCTTTGGCATTCTAACAGTGTGCCATGGACACTGTAGGTGCTCAATAGATTTTTTTTTGAATGAATGAAAAAAAAAATTGAGTTTTTTTTTTTTTTTTTTCCTAGGACAGCTTTCTTATTTGAGTCCACACAAGGCTCCTCTTTCAGCTTACTGCCCTGACACCTCATATACCTTGTAGTAGGTAGTGACTACTAAATGTTAAATATAACCGTGCTCCTTTTCTTGGATGGCCTCATTCTAACCTTAATGATATATGTGCCTCCCCTCCAGCTGTGGTAGTGCCTACACAGTTGTCATAGTTACTCCCATATGGCATATTTCTGCTCAAAGTCTTCTCATTTATTTTCATAGCATCCCCGTGGCAGACCTAGGGCAGGGATGGGGAGCTGAGTCCTAGACATGTGGAGTACTCTGATGTCACACAACCTCTAAGGCACAGAGTTGGAACTAGAACTCATGGCATCAGAATCCTAGGCCAGGCCCATTTCCTGTTCCAGCCTGCAATCAGATAGCTTCTGAGGCCATGGCTGCTCCCTCCCGTGTCTGCCTCTAGCCTGCGACTGAGTGGGGGCTTCTCTCCACACCTGTCCTCCTCCTCAGGTCTGAAGGTCATTGTGGGGGCCTTGCTGCGCTCTGTGAAGAAGCTTGTCGACGTGTTGATCCTGACTCTCTTTTGCCTCAGCATCTTCGCCCTGGTAGGTCAGCAGCTCTTCATGGGAAGTCTGAATCTGAAATGTGTCAAGAAGGACTGCTTGAACATCAGTAACCGTGACGGTAAATACCCTGCTTTTCATTCCTTAGTTTGAGCATAGTTAACTATTTTTATTCCCACTCATACCATTTATATGTGTGTATTACAGAGTCTCTTAGGAGCAGGGCGTAACCTCATTCACCCAGGGTTCTCCTGTGGGCAGATGCATGTCTTAGAGAATTGCCTTATTCTGAGGGTTTCTATGGGGGGGAGGGGGAGAAGCCCAAAGTCACATCCTTAAGAACAGTGTTAGCTCCCATCCTTTCCACAGAGATTTCCACCCACTTCTTTAACATGTTTTGCCCAGATTTGGCCAAAGCAAACTAGCCAGTGCCCAGCCCTCAGCTCTGAGTATGTTCTCCAACGGTATCGTTTCTTTCTGCCTTGTGCCCTCTGCACACTGGGGCTGATCCTACTCTCATTTCATGTGGCGAATCTCATGTGGCCCCACTTTCTCCATGTTTGTCTGGGCTTATGAGCTACTCATGGGCTGAGTCTGTGACCACTTCATGGGGTGGTCTCACCAGTTTTATGTCCCAAGGAGCAAAGTGGTGGTGATGTCACTGCTTTCCCTCCTCTGGCTTCTTTCCTTTCCCTCCTTTTCTCTTGCTATTTTCTGATGGCCTGGGTTCCCTATAGTTCCTCTCTAGACACCCATTTTAATCATTTTAGAGGGTTCTGAACCATCTATTTTAAGTATAACATGGCATATTTGCTTCTCCCTTTCATTTTTAAAAAAATCTGAGTTTAATATTCTTTTCTTCTCAGACTATTGCTTTGAAAAGAAAGATTCCACTGAATTCAGGATGTGTGGCACCTGGTGGGGTGACAAGTAAGAAGATTATATTCTCCATTTTTCTCTCAAGCAGAGCAACTCTAGACCTTTTAAAGTGATGTGGCAAGCAGTCTTCACCTAATGATTTGTGGAAGCTAGTGATGGCAGTTCTCAAACAGTACTGATTTTTTCATATGTCTAAGCAATTTTAGATGTGCATTGTTAAATTAAAAAAATAATACAATTACAAAAATCATTAGTAGCATTAAAAGATAAAGTTGAGGAAATAGCAGCAACAAAAGACAGAGATAGAAATATCACAATAAATACCAATCCAAAAGTTCTTTTGACAAAGTAGGAATTCAAGAAATATAACATAGAAAAAACAAAAAGGAAGAAATTATCAGAGAAATAATACAGAAAATTTCCTTGGGATTAACAATGCAACTCCCTTGGTATCCCATAAAGTGCCCAGTACAACAAATGAATAAGACCATGCCAAGTACATTACTGTGGCATTGCAGAATCTTTGAGGAGTGGGGGAAACCAAAGAGAAAAAGGTAATGGACAAATAATGAAAATTAATATGAGATCAGAATTCCCACTAGCAACACAGGATAGTAGCTGAGCAGTACCTTTGTATTTCTAAGGAAAAATAATTTTCAACCCAGAATTCTATTTCTGGCCAAACTATCAATCAACTATGAAGATAGAATAAAGTTATACTCATATATGCAAAACCACTCAGCCTTCTTAGGAAGCTACTTGAGATCTGCTCCAGAAAAATGAGGAAGTAAAACTTGGAAAGGGAAACAACACAAGAGTCAAGAAAAAATATATTCAACTCAAGAGAGACATTGACATGGGCCACAGTATTTTTCTATAAAGAGAAATACAAATAGTGATGAAGCAGGATGAGATTAACCACCATAGTAGGAAGTTAATCAACAAGTATCAATGTATCAATTCAATATTAGCATAAGTATTATATTTAGAGATGTGGATGTAAAATGCTTAAAAGTTGTTGAATTTGAGATGTGTAAGTGATGATTACAGAATGATAGCATGGTTTTTATTATAAGCATAGATGTCATGTGATTTTTTAAATCACATATGCTTTAATTTGATAAAATACTGTATTTATTAAAAATTAAGAAAGCGCATGCCCTGGCGGGGTGGCTCAGTAGGTTTAGTGTTGTCCCATACACCAAAAGGTTGTATTAGAAAATAGAACCTGGGTTCTTCCAGGTCAGGGCACTCACATACCTAGGTTGTGGGTTTGATTCCCGGTTGGAGTGAGTACAGGAGGCAACTGGTTGATGATTCTCGCTCTCTCTCTTCCTCCCTTCTCCTTATCTCTCTAAAAATCAATAAAAGCATATCCTCAGGTGCTGTTTAAATAAAAAAGGAAGTGCATATCCTTAGTATATCATCAAGATACACTTAATGATGTGTGCTTTGGTGATGTGGGTAAAGACCTATGTGCACCATATCCATTGTTTGTAGAGTAAAACCCCAATGTTTGTAAAGGCAAAAGAGTGTTAACTGAAATGTCAATATTCATCATTACTAGAGCAGTTAGATTCATCATGGGATTATAAGACATGAAAATAAATGGGGTATCTCCATTTCTTCATATCCCAAATGAGATATGCTGATATGGAAAGATCTTCAAGATACATTGCTCCATGAAAAAAAGCAAGACTCATGAGAATGTTTAAAGAATGCTTCCAATGTATTATAGACGATATGTGTTGATATATATATGTGCTTCTACAATCATAGAAAACTTCTGGAAAGTCACAAAATAAGTTAAGCTGTTGCCTCTAGGAAGTAGAACTGGGGGTTGGAGGAGAGAGAGAGACTTGATATTTATTGTATGACCTTTGCTACTGTTAATTGCCCACTATGTTATTGCACTTAAATTTTCAAAGAAAAAATAGCTAATATGAATTTCCTAATCAACCTATTTGAAAAGAGTTGATGGGTACCCACAATAAGGTATAGGTGGGGAGGGTTGACAGACAGGGATGGCCACTCTACAAATACTGACTTCACCTAGGACTTTTGTGTGTGAGCCCATGGCCCTCAGATGAGCCAGTGCTATGCAGTGGAGTGAAGTTTTGTTCTTTCTCTGTTCCCTTGTTTCCCATATCTAGTACCTGTTCCCAACAGTTTGTATGCGACCACACCCACAAGAATCCAGACTACAACTTTACAAATTTCGATAACTTTGGCTGGTCTTTTCTTGCCATGTTCCGGCTTATGACCCAAGATTCCTGGGAGAAGCTTTATCGACAGGTTATCTATTTTTTTTTATTCTTTAAATTTCTGTCATTTATTTATAACCTTCCATCTGTTCTTCTCCTTTGTCACCTATTCTCCACCTTAACAGTGGTACTGTTACATTATGCTGTATAAATTCTATTAGGAACATAAAATGAAAGACATAATACCGTATTTTCCGGCGTATAAGACGACTTTTGAAATGAAAAAGTCAACCAAAAAAAAAATATATATATATATATATATATATATATATATATATATATATATATATATATATATTGGGTCGGCAGCTAAGTAATTGCGGATTTTTTAAAGAAAATCAAAGACAATTTTTTCATGGAACTAAATAACTTTATTCTGTAATGTATTGCCCATTTTGATCAATGACCTCTTGCCATCTTTCAGGCAGCATCATAATCCCACGTTCAAAAAACTTCTGGTTTTTATTAGCAAAAAACTGAATCAGGTACGATTTGACATCATCATCATTATTGAAATTTTTACCATTCAAGGAGTTTTGTAAAGATCGAAACAAAAAGTAATCAGATGGTGCAAGGTCAGGACTATATGGTGGATGTGGCAAAACATCCCATCCAAGCTCCATTAATTTTTGCCGAGTGACCAAAGATGTGTGTGGCCTTGCATTGTCATGATGGAATACAACACCTTTTCAATTTGTCAATTCGGGCCGCTTTTCTTCAACTGCATTGTTTAATTTCGTTAGTTGTTCAATGTAGACATCAGAATTGATCGTTCGGTTGGGTGGTAAGAGTTCAAAGTAGACAATTCCTTTGTAATCCTACCAAACTGATAACAAAACCTTCTTTTGATGAATATCAGCTTTTGATGTTGTTTGAGTTGGTTCACCTGGCCTGCTCCACGATCTTTTCCGCTTGATATTGTTGTAAACAACCCATTTTTCATCGCCAGTTATCAGTCGTTTTAAAAATGGACCATTTTCATTACGTTTCTTTAGCAAATCGCAGCTGCTAATGCGTTGCGTTAACTGTGATTCTTTCAGTTCGCGAGGAACCCATGTATCGAGTTTTTGAACATAGCCAAGTTGTTTTAAGTGATTTTCAATGCATGTATGTGATACATGAAGCTTCTCTGCAATCTCACGTGTTGTACTGTGACAGTCCGAATTGATTATTGCTTTGATTAGGGCGTCATCAACTTCAACTGGACGACCAGAGCGTTTTTCATCTTTGAGTGAAAAATCACCAGAACGAAATTTGGCAAACCAATTTTGACACTGCTGTTATTTTAAGGCTTCGTCACCATAAACAGCACATAACTTTTTATGAGCTTGCGATGCGTTTTTCCCTTTGCGGAAATAAAAAAGCAAAATATGACGAAAATGTTCCTTTTGATTTTCCATTTTTCAACGAACGCCAAACGAAAACTACAAAACAGATCAAAAAACTTTTTTTACTGATTAACAGCTGAATAGCCAACTATCAAATAACAAAATGTGTTTTACATTTGTACTACGTCTGCAAACCTAAAAATTCAACTGAAGCCATATATGTGTGAAACCAGCAATTACTTAGTTGCCGACCCAATATATATATTGGAGGGTCATCTTATATGCCGAGTATATCCCGAAAATAGGCGAATATAGGCCTAAACCTATGTTTTAACTGTAAAATTAGGGGGTCGTCTTATACACCCGGTCGTCTTTTTCGGTTGACTTTTTTTGTTTCAAAGGTCATATTATACGCCGGAAAATGCGGTATATGAAAGAATAGTGCACACGCCTTTCTCTTCCTAGAAATATGACAGTTCTCCATATCTCCTCCTGCCTGAAGTTCCACCACTAGTTCTTCAGTTTCCATGAAGCATTGCTGTCGTTCTTGCCTGTTTAATATTAAAATGCAAATACTCTGGAGAAATTCATAGGAAATTCACTGGGATTTCCATGGGAATGGATGGATGGCATCTTCTCCCTGAGAGATAGGGCATCAGGAGTCCCTGGGTAACTGAGGAGGCTGTAGATGAGGCTGTGGGCAGCTGAGCCAACTACTGCTGGGGAAGACCAATTGGTGCTGTACAATTTCTACTTGAAATGATGGTCACCGCTACGTGGAAGAAGGCTTCAGATGCCAGCGTGTGCTTTGTCCCTTGCAGACCTTGCGTACCTCGGGGCCCTTTGCAGTCTTCTTCTTTGTGGTGGTCATCTTCCTGGGCTCTTTCTACCTCATTAACTTAACCCTGGCTGTTGTCACCATGGCTTATGAGGAACAGAACAAGAATGTAGCTGCGGAGACGGAGGCCAAGGAGAAGATGTTCCAGGAAGCCCAGCAACTGTTAAGAGAGGAAAAGGAGGTAGGAGCTTCTGGGGTCAGATTGTGGGCTCTACTTAGGGAAACTCCAGAGGCCATGGGGCCTGAGGCTCGGGCCTCTGGTCACAGCACTTGTCCTACTGGTGCTTTGCTGAGTATTTAAACCCCTTGCAGACTGGCTCTGCTGCTATCTCTCACTAAGATGTCTAGACACAGGGCTCTTGGGAACAGGGAACCTTTGGTTTAGTTACTCTTTGACCTTCTGAAACCTGAGCCTTCTAGGACAGATTCCAAATTGCTGGCTAGAAGAGATATAGATATAGATATAGATATAGATATAGATATAGATATAGATATAGATATAGATATAGATAAATATAGAATCTCCAGGTTTTGCTTTAGACTTTATTGTGGGAATCTGGAAATGTTTATGTTCTGGACCTTGCTTGAGAGGGTCTGGGTAGCTCTAGAGACAACAGCCATAAACATCTCTCCCTTCTTCAAATTCCTGTCTCATAGAGAAGCCATTCTCATTGCTTTCCTGGTATCCTTACATTTTTCCAGTTCAATTCTAAGATTTTCAGGGCAGGGACCATGTTTTATACTCCTTCTCACCTTCCATAGATATATCTCAGGGGGAAACCTATTGTACCTCCTTAATATCTACATCACAGGCACATACATTTATTGAGTTCCTAGCAATATGGACACTGTGCTAAGGGTTAGTGACACAAACATATGAAAGAGTCTACTCTGCCGCTGAGAGCTGCAATCTCTGTGGACAAACAGGATGTGTTCCCCAGATAAATAATGACAAGGCTAGCATATTCCAATTAGGTGATGAGCAATCTGCATGGCACAGTGCTACCAGAAAAGGGGAGAGAATGCTCACAAAGGCTGGGTTCATTTGCAGTGTTTCATAGGGAGGTATAACCTGTTTATTAATTACTTTTCCCTTTCTAAGGCTCTGGTTGCCATGGGAATTGACAGAAGTTCGCTCAATTCTCTTGAAGCATCATCTTTTTCCCCAAAGAAGAGAAAGCTATTTGGCAATAAGAAAAGGAAGTCCTTCTTTTTCAGAGAGCCTGGGAAAGAACAGGTTCCAGGATCAGATTCTGACGAAGATTCCCCCAAAAAGGTAAGTGTTGGCCAAGGAATTAATGATGGGTCACTCTAATTGAAAGGATTCATTCATTTATTTACTCGTTTATCCACTCTTCCATTTGTACATACTTTCCTTCACCCATGTGTCTGTCTATTCAGTTACCAATTATTTACAAATATCTATTTAAAATGTTGACAGTTTACTATCTGAGTGCACTGGGGTCGGTTACAGGGGATACATGAGATGTGTAAGACAAACAACTAATGATGAAGATATACTACACTGCAGACAGTTGCTGTTCAGTGTGATGACTGATGTGATGATTGCTGTGGGAGAACAGTGTTCCCTTCCAAGCAAACCCTGAGACATCTGAGTGCAAGTAGATTCCTTGGAAAGTGATCCCAGGAAGCACTGAGAGGGGAGGAGAGAAGTAATACATGGAGGGTAGCCAATGGAAGTGCCTTATCAAGCCATTTGCCACAGAAGATACTTGTGGTTTAACTTCCCTATAGTGGGGGTGCTAGGATATGTATATACCAACTTTGGTCCATCATTGGTTAAAGACTGCTAAGGTGAAAAGACAGTAATTTTTTGGTATTTTTAACTTGCTGTGTAGTAGGGCAGAGAAAGCCTTTAGGTGAGGCCCAAGGACATATGGATGGGACCAAAAACAGCATCTGCTTCAGATAACCAACCCAATGACAGTGGCTTAAACTGTGGTGAGAGCAGGGAGGATGAGGCGAGATGAACAGATTAACAGAGTACCGTGATCTGAAGAAGGTAAAATTTGGCAATTGACTAGATATAGAGAGTAGGGATGATGCCCACTTTATGGCTTTGGTGGTTGACTTGATGGAAGGTAATTTACTGAGACAGAAAAGGAACTTGTCCTGGAGATGTTGAAGATGGCAAGTTCAGTTTTGGAGTGTCAAGTTTGATGTACTTATGGATCATCCAAGCAGAGTAGCCAATTGGATATACAGAAATGAAGTTATTGGGGAATGTGCAATAGAAAATACTAGTAAAAAGCGATTCTTATCATTAAGGTAGGAGATGTTGAAACATGTTTTACTTGTAGACAAAGGAATCAGAAACAGGGGAAATATTGAAGATAAGGCTATGGAATAATGGCTATGGCCACTTTCCTGGGATGGGAGGGAGAGGATGCAGGCAGCAGGTGTATGTGCATATCTGAGGACCTGGAGGTGTCGGAGGGAAGGAGTTGAGGGGCCTTTGCAGAAGTAGATGAACAGATATCATCTACTGCTGCGAGTAGTTCTCTGGTGGAGTGACAGAGTGTAGAGGCTTCTTTCCTGTCAGAACATAGCATATTGAAGAGACTGCAAATACTTTTTTTTTTTTTAATTCCTCACCCGAGGACATTTTTCCATTGATTTTTAGAGAGAGTGGAAGAGAGAGAGGGAAAGGCAGAGAAAAATATCAATGTGAAAGAAACACTTCAATTGGTTGCCACCTGCACGAGGAGACTGGGAAGGAGACTGCAACCTAGGTATGTGCCCTTGACCAGAATCAAACCTGAGAGCGCTGGTCTTCAGGCCAAAGCTTTAACGACCGAGCCAAACTGGCTAGGGTTTCAAATACTTTTTTTTTTCTTTCTTTTTTTTCCTTTCAGTATTTTGAAAGTTTCTCCTTGTTCTACAAAGACAAAGACCCGGACACCTAATATAAAGGGTCTTTGCCCTTCAATTAGAACAGGAGATAGCCACATAAAGATTACAGTTTGCCTTTAGAACAGGTGATCACAGAAAAATAGTTCCCTTTGGGGCTCTGGTTGGTCAGAACTTCGGGGAAATAAATCATTGTGTATACTCGAGGTTCCTGGATAGCTGAAGGTTTATGTTCTTTAATCTCCAGAGAATTTAGGATTATAGGTAAGTAAGCTCTTGAGCACAGCCTGAGAGACTGCTTGCAGATCAGTACATAGGTCTTATGATATTTATTTTGATTGTTCTCTTCCAAAATAGTTACTGTTTCCAAATCTATTTAGGTAGCCATTTAAGGCACTTCACTCTCTGGCTCCAATCCACTTTTCTAAATTTATCTCTCCCTCTCAAGCATTGTTTCCAAATTAGATTTTTTTTTATTGCTTTCATATCCAGAATCACTGATCATTAGTGTTTTTGTTTTTGTTTTGTTTTTCCCTTTTTAAAACAACAACAACAAATGTTTATTGTTACATAGCTCTTTGAGTTTGAAATCCAAAATAAAGTTGTTGGTAGGACCAAACTTCCTCTGAAGCCTCTAAGGCAAACTCTTCCTTGCCCATTCTTAGCTTTTGATGGGTTGCCAGCAATCATTGGTATGTTGATTAGTTTTTATAAATTTTTGTTTGCTTTTGTTGACAATGAATAAATCACAGAGGAAAAAAAATTTCTGTAGATAGGCCTATAGAAATGTGCACCCATAAGAAACATGAGTGGTCAAAGCATATTTCTCTTATTTATTATATATGAAATAAGAGAACTGAACATCTGTCATGATCTTGAAATGAGTCATCCTTTGTAAAATATTGAACACCTTTGTTGATGTAGTATTGAAACTCAGTAATTTGTGAACTTTTGAAGAGAGGTGTCCCCTTCCCTTAGAAGAGCCATTATGTCCTCTTTTATAGCCACACCTCCTAGAGCAAACCAAACGACTGTCTCAGAACCTGTCAGTGGACTTCTATGAGGACCATAGAGACCCCTTTCAAAGGCAGAGGGCGCTCAGTGCTGTCAGCATCCTCACCATCACCATGCAGGGTAAGTTCTGCCTCCCAACCCAAGGGAGAGCGTAACTTCAATCGTGTCCTTCCATTCTTCCTCTCTTCAGTGTCCCCCCAAGTCCTCTGCAACCCATGTACTTCTTGCAGTGATTTCCTGTGCCTTTTTGGAGCATGTAAGCCAAATTATTTGGAAGAAGGAGACTTTCCTGTAGGCCCACCCTGAGTTGGCACTTGGATTGGACCAAGAGCACACACAGAACCTCTTGATTAGGCGAGGCAGTCACAGGAGGTCTTGGTGACAATGATACTCAGCCTAGAAGAGCAGACATAGAAGTTTCTATCCTGTTTCCCCAAAAACAAGACAGTGTCTTATATTAATTTTTGCTCCCAAAGATGCACTAGGTCTTATTTTCAGGGGATGTCTTATCTCTCCATGCGCTAGGTCTTATTTTTGGAGGATGTCTTATTTTTGGGGAAACAATGGCAGTTGTCATTGATGTTAGAGTTAGGAATGTGGCATGGACAATAGGAGACCTGTGTAAACAGGCTGAATCCATCTGATGGACCTGGTTAACAACAGGTAATAAGGGTTGGTGTTCAAGGACAGGGTCATATGGGTCACTTAGCACTTTTGTGCCTATTGAATCACCTCATTTGGCCTGTATGAGTTTCTGAAATGGTTCCAGGGAAATCAGAGCTACAGCTGCTTTCAGACCTGAACTCAACCAGCTTATAGAATGCTGCTTATCTCTGAGTAAAGATGCTCCTGTCTGAATATCTCTCCTGCCCCCGAGCCCTGAAAGCTCTTGTGCCTCTGTTACAGTTGTCAGCATGGTCTGCCCTGAGTGAACATAGCATGGGCTTGAGTCTCTCTCTCCCAGGGGTTCACAATATAATGACTTGTATACAAGCATAAAGACTCAATGTACTTGATTATACCACAAGCAAGTTGTATGTGAAAAACCTTTCTGGCTACACCAATCAAGTCTTCTTGGCTGGTCATGTTGTGTCACAAGAGATCCTGGGGAAGAGGAAGAAAGGAATACAGAGAGCAGTCAGACCAGTTCAGAGATCACTCCTCAACTGCTCTTTCATTCTCCTTCTCCAGAACAAGAAAAATCCCAGGAGCCTTGCCTCCCATGTGGGAAAAATCTGGCATCCAAATACCTCATTTGGGATTGTAGCCCCCAGTGGCTACGCTTTAAGAAGACCTTGAGAACTGTGATGACCGACCCCTTTACTGAGCTGATCATCACCACCTGCATCATAATCAACACTGTCTTCTTGGCCATGGAGCATCACAACATGAAGAAGAGTTTTGAGTTGATGTTGCAAACAGGAAATTTGGTAACTTTAGGCTTTTTATAATATAAAACACATTTCAGACTTTGAATTCTCTCTTTCAAAGTCTAAGCATTTTGTAAGTGGCCCAACCTAACCTCGATCTTTGGTCCTCTTATGTGGAAAAGAGTGAAAAGGTAACTTTTAGGATTTTGCATTTACCCAGTTCAGTAATTCCCCATGGTCTCTGTGCTGACCCCTCTAGTATATTAAGGTGTCTTTTAAGTCATCCAGAATCACCCAGTGGTAAGCCAGAAGCAAGTAAACATCTTAAAATGTCAACCATTTGGGATGATTAAGAAAACATTAACTATATCCAGAGTCCCTTTGTAATGGTGGTCCCTGGTGATACTGATGACATCATTTGTCACAAAATAATGTGATTGCCATTACTAGGCATTATTCCCCTGGAAAGATGAGTCAGGGTCTGGCAGCTGTGGGAGGTTTGCTTTCTGGGAAAGAGGTGTCTGGAGCTGGAGGGGTGGGGTGGGGTAGGGTTTCATGTTTCCATTTGGATGAATCTAGTCTTAGTTAGATTGGGTAAACTGAAATAAGAGAGTGTACTGCATAATTCCTGCAGAAGGCATTTTCTCCCAAAGGAAAATTAGTCTTCCAAATATCATAAATAACAAATAATTACTCATTGAATGATCTACCTTAATTAGTTCATGAGTTAATAGGCTAAAACTCTTACCAAAATGTCTAGTCCTTTCTTCTTAAAGCTTTATTTTATTTTTTTTCAATTAAAAAAGCAACACATCCTTTTAAAAATTTTAAAAATAAGGGAAAATACAAAGAAAAATATAAAGAGAGTCATTTCCAATGGTTCTACTAGCAAAGATAATAATTATTTAGCATTGCAGAGTGCTTCCAGGCAATATGTGTGTGTGTGTATATATATATATGCATGTATTTTAATTCTTTTTTTTACATTGATGAGAACCCACTGTACCTGTTGAATCAGAAGTTGGCCCACAGAGCTACTTCTATGCATCAAATTTAGGATGGGGTAGAACTGGAGATGGGAAACCTCTCATCCTCAGTCCCACATTCCTCCTAGGAGGATCAGGGCTCCAGTGAGACTACAATGCAGGATCACGGTGGCTCTCCTTAGAGACAGTCTGTCTCTAAGTTCCTTTCCCCATACTGCCTTTCAGAAGAAATGCCCTGTGAGTGTGCATGAATCACATTCGATTCCATGCTACATGATAAACCTAACACATACTGTACCTTCTGACAGGTGGGTTCTAGGCTAGTGTATTCAGCTAGTTCCTGCTCAGGTACTCCAAAAATGGGCTGATGGTATTGTTTCACTTGGAAGCTGAATGCTGTACCTTCATAGCCATGCTTCCTACCTCAACAGTCAGCAGACCCATCTTTCAGCACCTCCTCATGATGGATGGTTATTGGATAAGTTCCAGAGAATGCCCAAAGAACCCAGAGTTACCGCCCTGGACCGGGCTTTGCAATTGCAGAGGTGGTCTGTCCATCACTTTATCAGCTGGTCCAACTATGGAGAGTGACAAAAGCCCCCTCTCAGATTTCCCACTGGCAAGGCATCCTGGATTTTGAGATGAAGCTGCATTTTTTAGTCAGAAGCTGGCTCATTAAATCACTTTCTTCTTCACTCTGTCCAGAGGCAGAAAGAAGCACAGGGACATTGTTGGTGTCTGAGGACACGGGCAGCACCTGCACCCCAACTCCTGAAAATTGATGAGAAACATAGCGCTGGCCACCTTGCCTGTGTTCCATTTCATGTGCACTATGCCCCAACACAAAGGTGGCAGCCACCCATCTATTATATCCCTATGTTGCTGATAGCATGTGAACCTTGAGTTCCAAAGAACACATCTACACCTCCCTCCTCTGATGGGTAGACTTATAGGACTGGACTTGGAAATGGACTCTCTAGATTCCAGGATTGCTCGAATCAAGGGAGTACATTAAGATCAAGAGCCCACCCATAGCGGTGGAACTGGACTGCAAAACCAATGATCCCAAGGCATCAGGGAGACTATAGTCTAGATACCTACCGGTAAAGCCTGAAGGCACAGGAGGAAGAGGAGTGTGTCAAAAGGGGACAGGGATCAGTCCAGCATAGTGAACTAGAACAGGCAACACTGCCTGCCTTTAGGTATTGGGTGTGGCATTGGGCAGGGGTCAACAGCAATATTTAAAGGGAAAAGATCCCTTGATTTCTTTTTATTTGCCTATTATGGATTTATCTGTTCCTATCCTTTTAACTTATGTCATTTTATTTTAGGGATTAAAAAAAAATAAATCATAAGTAATTATTTATAAAAAATAGATCATGTTACTTTTAATAGGGAGATTTAATCATTAATGGGTTGTTGTTGTTTTTCCCAGAATTGTAGAGGAGAGTCTTATAACTGACAGCATTTTTAAAGACTTTAACCTTTTTATATTACCTTGTCATTTTCATACTGTTGTTTTTCTCCTTTTTATTTCTGTGTGTGTGTGAGATGGAGAATGTGCTGTTTGCTATCAGGATAGGCTTTGATTTATCTTCTGAAAGATAGTTTTGAATTTAGCTACTACTTATTCAACATTGTGCAGGTTCCTTAAGCCTGTATTTACCTGATTATCAAAAATAAGGCAAAAATTATTTTTGTCTATGGTGGTATAATTTAGCATTTTTAAAAACTGTTACTTCTCCTTTTGATTCTTTGATGTTTTGTTCTGGAATGAAGAGCCCTGCATTCCAAATGAGTTTTTAGGGTTATGTTCCAACTCACCAATCCTCCTTTCAACTATATTCAACCTCAGGTTTATCCTGTGAGTTGCCCAAAGGTACTTTTCTGTCCCTAGTAATGTTTTTAGTTCTCTGTTCTGGGCCCCTTTTACATTTTTCTTTCTTTTCTGATCGAGGTACTAAGATTGAGTGGTCAGGTGAGCTCCTCCTGGATTCTGGTTTATAGAGGTTATCTGTCTTTAATTCATAGAGCTGTTGTGTAGTTCCCCTTTTTAGAGTTCTTACCCCCTGGTATTTTTAAAGAATTTAATGGAATTGATACTTGCTATCATTCTGCCATCTACCAAGAAGCCAGCTTTGCTTTAATTTCAACAGAATGAGAAATATTTTTTCTCCATCCTGAGGTGTCTGTGAGCTTGGTAACACTGAACTGGGCACTATGGAAGGGGATGGAGAGAGAGCAAAGGTAGAGTAAGGTTCATGCTATAGCAGTTAAATATTTCTTTTAACATTGTGCAACCAGGAGAATGCATTATATTTCTTTGTAACTCCTGTAATTCCTTGGAACCATTTTTCCCCCCTGGAACCATTCTTAACGTGTGTGTGTATCCAAGAAGAGGTGGCTTCCTTTCCCCACTTTTCTTTGTCTCAATATAGGTTTTCACCGGCATTTTTATAGCAGAAATGTGCCTAAAAATCATTGCGCTCGATCCCTACCACTACTTTCGCCGAGGCTGGAACATTTTTGACTTCATTGTTGCTCTTCTGAGTTTTGTAGATGTGATGATGCCAAAAAGTTTGCCAGTTTTCCGTTCCTTCAGAGTGGTAAGGCACTTACTTTCTTATTTTGCTGAATAACTTAGCATCCAGGATTGAAAAGAGTCTTCAGTGAGTTCAGTGGTTAATTTGGATTAATGAGTTCATCTTCCTTTAATCAGAGAACCCAAAATGTACTCCTCTTCCTACTCAGGTCTTTAATAAATGCCCTCGGGAGTCCCAGGGGCCTTCTCGCAAATGAACCCCTACTCTCCCCTCCACCCTTCCAAGATGAGCCTTTAGGCAACCAGTTGCAAAGTGTGGCTTACAGTGTCAGGCCTCTGCCCTTTGTCACCCTAACGATCTCTTTCTCCACGGAGCTCTCAGCTAGACACCCTCACTTCAGGGCTCACCAAGGGGGTTTAGAATCCAGAGCCCAGGAAGGGGATGGGCAGTGCTGGTGGCAGGTGCTTTCTCACAAGTCCCTCCTCAGGGCTGCCAGTGCCACATTCCACATGTCACAGCCATTGAAGGCATCCTGGCAACCTGAGCAGAGTATCTAGTATTAACTGACACAGGAAATGCTCAGACATGAGGAAAGCACTATCTTCAAGGAGTTATAGTCTAGGGATGATGCAAGACAGGCCCAGGAATGACCATGAAGCAAAGTAGAGTGTGACCAAGCCCACAAGAGGTAGGATAGAAATCATAGAGAAATCACATCTGAGCGGGAAATATGGAACCACAAAAGGTGGCCTTTTGTCCTCTCTCAAAGGTTAATTTGGCATGGATAGGATTTCTAAGTCTATAGAGTGAGACCTTTGGTTCTGTTACTTACGTAAGTGTGCATTTGATACTTGGGATTTATCAGGAGAGCACACTGCTCAAAGTCAGGCATTCTTAGGCTGCTCTGCTAAAGTTTCATGGGTGCTCAGGTGAGCAAAATAGGCTTATTATCGATACATCCACACACTTAGCGAGGAACTCTGGCGTTGTCTGCATATGAGACACAGTTTCTCCCAGCTCCCCTCTGAGCAGACAGTCTTTCTCTTGGGACATAAGACTTTCTGACCTGCAATATTTCCACCCCCAGATAGTTGATACCTAACAAAATTATACTTTGGACTTAAACCACAGTTTATATTGAAAGTTAATATAAAAATAACCCATGAAACTAATTGCTGTGTTTTCTCCAAGGTTAATGTCTCTAACATATCTGTAAGGTTTCATGGAGGAAATTCCTCTTTGGAAAAAAGTGTGTGTGTTTTGAGTAACCGATTGCCAGTCCTCTCCTGAGTAAAAACATTATATGACATTCATCATTGTCATAAAGTTTAGATTTAGAGTTGTGATCTGAATAATATAGTGCAGGAGTTTGCAAAACTTTGCTTTAAAAGGCCAAATGGTAAATATCTTTGACCTCATAGGTCATGTGGTCTCTGTGAAAACCATTCTGCTTTGTCATTGTAATACAAATGTAGTCCTAGATGTTGGAAAATGAATGGACATGGCTGTGTTCCAATAAAACTTTACAAGTGTGGAAATTTGAACTTCATATAATTTTTATGTGTAATAAAATTATCCTTCTCTTGATTATTTTTCAACCATTTAAAAATGTAAAAAATGTCCTTATCCCTCAGTTCGTATAAAAACAGGCAATGGGATGGATTTGATCCTCAGGCCTGAGATTTTTGCCTCTGATACATATTTTATAAAATAAGCATGTATGTACATGTCCATCTTTAAATGATAAAGACCCCAAAGTCTTTATCATTTAAAAATAACTAGAACAAAATATTTTCATTTTTAAAACCAAATTAGATACAGGAGAGTGTCAGATTGGGATATGGAGTTGGTGGCAATGTTTGGTATGGATTGGCTTTGAAAAGATTTTTGAAAGTCATAAATGCTGTGGCTTGAGCCCATGCCATTTGTTTTGTGACTGAACAGATAGAATTCGTCCTTACCTGGCTTTTCTTCCATTTGTGTTCATTGTCTGTATCTACAGCTGAGAGTCTTCAAGTTGGCCAAATCTTGGCCGACTTTAAACACACTGATTAAGATCATCGGCCACTCTGTTGGAGCCCTTGGAAACCTGACTGTGGTCCTGGCCATTGTGATCTTCATTTTCTCCGTAGTTGGCATGCAGCTGTTTGGCTCCAGTTTCAGTTGTGTAAAGAAAAATCCAATAGCCTGCAATGCTACGACAGACCCATGTCTTCGACGCTGGCACATGGGGGATTTCTACCACTCCTTCCTGGTGGTGTTCCGCATCCTCTGCGGGGAATGGATCGAGAACATGTGGGAATGTATGCTAGAAGCTGATAAATACCTGTGCATTGTTGTCTTCTTGTTGATCATGGTGATAGGAAAACTCGTGGTAAGTGTCTTAGACTTTTTAACATGAAAGTACATGAACTAAAGAAACACATTAGCTTGTTTTGCAACATTTCACTAGTGACATTCTTTTATTTTATTTTATATTTTATTGATTTTTTACAGAGAGGAAGGGAGAAGGATAGATAGTTAGAAACATCGATGAGAGAGAATCATCGATCAGCTGCCTCTTGCACACCCCCTACTGGATATGTGCCCGCAACCAAGGTACATGCCCTTGACCGGAATCGAACCCAGGACCTTTTGGTCCACAGGCCAACATTCTATCCACTGAGCCAAACTGGTTTCGGCGACTAGTGACATTCTTATTCTAAACAGAATATGATGATGTTATATAATATTAGTAATTTGTGTTTGAATTTGGCTTGAGGCAAGTATGATAAGCATGAAACAAAACCTCCTTGTCACAATAGTGCTTGTGTTGACTGATGTCCCAAAAGCTATTTTACCCCAGGTGATAGTATTCTAAGATAATCATCATATTCTCTTTGCCAGTGGTTGGCTGAGGGAGGGGTTTGTGACTAAATTTGGTCAATATGATGTAAAGGGATGTCCACTAGGTTTCTTATTCTTAAAAAAAAAAAAAAAAAAGTGATACAAAGTTGAGAAGAGCAGGACACCACCAATGGGAATAAGGAAGGGATTAGTAAAAAAGGATTTGTGTAAGATATGGCATTTAAAAGGCAAGGAGACCTGAGCAGATGGAGGAGAGCTTGAGCAAAGATCCAGAGTTGGTAGTTCTCATGGTGAAGGTGAAAAATATTGGCTCTATCCATTCACATTCACCAAGATACTTCTCCCCAAAGGATGTATATTTTTGAGCTGGTGAGAGCCACAGATGAGTTTGAGGAGGTAAAGATGATGAATTAGGGGTGTGTGAATGTAAGCAAAAATCCCAAGTAGGGAGCTGTGGAGATGATCTGAATTTAAAGGGATATGTGCTTCAATAGAAGAGTTGTAGATATTTGATTCAAATCCTCCTGCCTCAGTGCCAGTACTTACTGCAGTTCAGGCAGTGGGATCTAAAGAGCCTGCACAAAGTACATCAAGTCTCCAATTTTGCAAACAGAAGAGGACCCCACAGCAGTCTTAGACATCAGGCCCATGTCCCTGTGGGCAGTTCCAACAAGTGTCAAAGCTTATGATTCTGGCTGATTCACAAGGAATATACTTTTGATTATACTACATGGTCACACTGTTCTGCTTTACTCTGGCCAGAGTCTACAATAGGTATTGCTTATATGTAGATAAGTTGGATTTGGATTTGGCTGTTTGTACCCCTTAACATCAGTTTTTCTTTTGTCTTATCTAGCTATCTCAATTACTCCTCAATCTCTTCTCCTTTTAATTATTTTATAGATGAAATTTCTTGGGAAATAGAAGGACATAGAAATTTCATTTGATTTGGTTTTGGGTCTTGGGGAAAATTGTTCTGGAAATCCTACTGTATCCTTTTGTTTGCTAAATTGTCCATTCTGCTTGTGCTCCCCACTCCAACCCTTCCCCAGGTACTCAACCTCTTCATTGCCTTGCTGCTCAATTCCTTCAGCAATGAGGAGAAGGATGGAAACTCGGATGTAGAGGCCAGGAAAACCAAAGTCCAGCTAGCCCTGGATCGCTTCCATCGGGCTTTCCATTTTGTGTTATGTACTCTGGAGCAATTTTGTCGCAAACGATGCAGGAGGCAAAAGTCACCAAAGCAAAAAGAGGTGGAAGAGGGCTCTTCTGCAGAGAACAAAGATGTCATTCCCATGGTCGTGGAGATTAAAAAAGGCCCAGAGATCTGGGAAGAGTCCAGTGTACTAACTCCTGCACCAAAACCCTTGCGTGCTGGGCCCGATCGGACTTGGTTGGCCCCACTCGCAGAGGAAGAAGATGTTCAGTCTCCTGTAGACAAGGAACAGAATGGCACACAATCTGAGGCTGAGAAGCAGGTATGAAGGTTCACACATAGACTTAGAGGTTGTGCAGAGCTACAGTTGCTACAGAGCACTGGTTGCCATGGGGCACTGGTTGCACTATGCATGGATTATAAGGGTAGAATAGGTGGTGGCCATATGCCCATCCCAGGGCTGTGCTGATCATGGCCCTATACATGTGACACGGATGAGAGGTGTCAGAGAAGTTCAGAGGGGAGCGAGATGAGCGTACCCTAGGGCAACGGGAGAATCAAGTGCCTTTAGTTGGGCCCTAAAAGAATTTGGGTTGGATAAAGATGAGGAAAGAGTGCGGAAGGTGACGTGAATAGCATAGAAAAAGAGACAGTGACAGGAAAAAACTCAGAAGGGTCTTGGGGAAATTGTTCAGGAAACCTACTGTATCCTTTCATTTGCTAAATTGGCCATTCTGCTTGTGCCCCACTCCAACCCCTCCCCAGGTACTCAACCTCTTCGTTGCCTTGCTGATCTCTTCAGGGATCAGTGGTGGGGCTCATGGGTGAGGAGTAGTGGGAGATGAGGGCTGTCAATTTCTTTTACCCGTATGCTGCACCTTTATAATTGCACCATGGGTCTTGGGTATTCCCTTCTGGGTTATTTTTCCTCCATATTTTTCTCTTTGCTTTTTAGTTTTGGAGGTTTCTGTGCAGATATCCTCAGCTGTGTCCAGTCTACTAAAGCCCATCAGTGGCATTCTTAAATTTTGTTACATTTTTTACCTCTAGAGTTTCTTTTTTGTTCTTTCTTAGAATTTCCATTGCTCTGATTAAATTGCCTGTGTATTCTCACATGCTGTCCACTGCATCCATTAGAGCCCTTAGCATTTTAATCATGTTGTTTTAAATTCCTGGTCTGATTAATTTGAATGTCCTTGCCATATTGAGTCTGGTTCTGATGCCTGCTCTGCCTCTTTAAATGACATTTTTTGCCTTTTAGTATTGTTGGAACTTTTTTTTTCTTCATACTTGGACATGATGTATTGGTAATGAAACTGCTGTAAACAGGCCTTTAGTTATATGTTGGTGAGGTGTGGGGGGGTACAGAAGAGTTCTATCGGAGAGAAAAAGGGAGAGGAAAGAATTCACAAGTATATGGAAATTAAGGAAAACATTCTTAAATAACCAAGTCAAAGGAGAAATCACAAAAATATTTTAAATACTTAAAGATAAATAGAAATGAAAATATAATATGCCAAAATTGTTGGCTGCAGTTGGCTGCTCTCCCTCTTTTTCTCCCTCTCCTTCCTCTATGTTGAGGTCTCAGGCTTTCAGTGAGCCTGAGCTTCTGGACTCTGGACTCCACAGTGCCTCTCAGTAGCCCTGTCCTTAGGTGGGACAGAATGGCTAGAGTAAGCTGGAGTTGGCTATTTCCTTCCTTCCACTTGGAAATCTAGAGCTGGCTGGAATCAGGTATTATCTTTCCCCCAGGTCAGTAAGACCGTGATAAAACCCAGCAGGTTAGGTTCTGATTAACTAATTTCTCTTGGGGGCAAGGCTTGTTAGGAAGAACAGAATACTCTCATACCTTTCAAAATGATTTCTTTTACCCTGCCCCTGCTGAAAACATAAGCGGATTTTTCTTCAATATTCACTCTGGGAACCTGCTAGAGCTCCAAGAGGTAAAACTCACAAAAGGGGCCCCACCTGCAGATAGCCCTACGAGCTTTTATCTCTTAAACTTGTCCACACTTAGCCTGCAGTTTGTGGAAAAACTCAACATAAAACAAATCTGGAGAAAATACTATAGAAAACAGTGCAGCCATCTTGTGGTGGTCATCTTATGATGATGTCTTGTGATGTCACCTAGGCTTTTATTATATAGAATTATTTCTGAGTAAATTTTATTAGCAGTTTGTCAATTATAGTTCAGGTTTCCCTACTCTAACACTGTTTTTATGGAGTGTTTTTTTTTTTTTTTCTTCTCCCTGGGCTTCTGCTCTAATAAGTTGTGGTTTGGGGCTGAGGTCAGCATTTGCCCTCAACCTCACTTTTCTTGTGGACATAAAAAGGGTTGTTAATCTTCTAGTTTGTACAGCTTTTTACTTGTTAGGATGGAGTGTTGAAACCTCCAGATATCAGACTACAACTGGAAGTTTCTGGGAAGTTTCTAAATTATAAATTCAATCTCTTTACTTGCTATAGGGCTATTCAGGTTTTCTATTTCTGATGGGTCTGTTGTGGTAGAGTTTTTATTTTTTTTCTAGAAATATGTCTGTTTTATTAAAGTTATCTAATTTGTTGACATAGAGTTTTTTTGTTTGTTTTTTCTTGAGTAAATTCACCTCCCACTAGTTACTTTGGAGATGGGGAGCAGCTATTTATTTTATGGTTATCTCATACTAGGTGTACCGGTTAAAAATGCGGTTTTGTTTTTTTCACTAGATGGAGTTACACATATGTTGATATATATACTGTATATGTGATTTGATATGTATGCAATTTTGTTGTATTGACAACAAGCTTCAATACTTCATATGTTACATTTGCTGAAGGCGTTAACATCATAGATAGTTTTACACTTAAAAATATTGAATTTTGTGCCAAAAAAAATTTGTGGATAGAACTTTTTGGATATCCCTGCAAGTCATTGGATACAATATTTATTTATTTATAATTTATTTTATGTAATAATACATTTTCATATTTTCTTTTATGCCTTTTGATTTTGATAAACCAACCTATTTTCCAAAAATTTCTTTTCACTTCTTTACTCATCTGTTTTTACATCAAGTTAAGAATTTTATTTTTACTATATTCTGGTACTGTATTAATTTTTCAGGGGTAGATAATTATACCAATACCATTTATTAAATAATCTATTATTTAGTTGTGAATTGAAAGGTCACAATAAGTTTTACCTCTAAATTTTTTGATAAGTATTGTGCCAGAACCATATTATGATTATATTAGAGGTTCAGTGCATGAAATTCATGCATGGGAGGGATGTCCCTCAACCCGGCCTGAACCCTGTCCTATCTAAGACAACTCTGGGGATGTCTGACTTCCAGTTTACAGTCAGACATCCCTCTCACAATCCAGGACCACTGGCTCCTAACCGCTCTCCTGCCTGATTGCCCCCAACTGCCTTCCCCTGCTGGCCTCATGGCCCTCAACTATCCTCTCCTGCCAGCCTGATCACCCACAACTGCCCTTCCCTACCACTACCTGCCTCCTCTGTTCGAAGTGGCAGAGACACCGAGAACGCCTCCTCTGTGCCACACAGAGCCGCAAGACCCCCAGGCCTCACCATGCAGAGAGGCAACTGGGCCCTGCCTCCACTGTGCATGCGGCCATCTTGTGGTGGCCATCTTGTGATGATGTCGTGTGATGCCCCCTAGGCTTTTATTATATAGGATTGTTTCTGAGTAAATTTTGTTACCTGTTTTCTATAGTATTTTCTCCAGATTTGTTTTATGTTGAGTTTTTCCACAAACAATTTTAAAAACTAAAAAGAAAAAGAATAACAATGTCACAATTTTCATAACAAATAGAAAACCAAAGAGACTGCAGTATTGTTTAATCTCAAGCGAGATTTCCATGAGGAATGTTAACTCTACTCTGGGCTTCTCTGTATTCAGGTCTATGAGCTTAATCAGGAAGACAAGTCCACCAGTCCAAGAGTTCAAAATGTGGAAATTGAGTTGTTCTCTGAAGATGATACTAATGTATCAGCACAGAATGCCCGAAAGGTAATTTCCCCAGCATGTTCCCAGATCATCCATACTCTTTTTCTAAGAGAGCCATTATGGAAAAATATCAAGGCTAGTGCAGAGAAAACTTCGAGGGTCACATCTTAAGCAAAGGTATACCAAGGTTTCTCAACTTCTCCACTATGACATTTGGGGCAGGATAATTCTTTGTTGTGGTGGGCTGTTCTGTGTATTTTAGGATGCTATATCCCAGTAGCATTCCCCAGTTGTGAAAATAAAAGATTTCTCTAGGTTTTGCCAAAATATATCCTGGAGGGGGAAATCATTGAGAACCACTGGTATAGGCCTGTTATTGCAGGAGTTGGGATAGCTGAATATTACAGTCTCAGGAAAGTAGTCTTCTCCTCATCACCTGTTTCCCTGTGTGGGGTTAGGCAGCTGACCGGGGTATGATTTGAAGGGAGGAAAAGGTTGAGATACTATGTCTTTATACTCCTTCGCTTTACTCCACCAGGGAAGAGCAATTAGAGAATTCTCTCCTGAAGTCAGGGCTGGTCAGAGCATTTGGAAAAGGACCCAATAAGAGGGATACTTTCTTTTTTTTAAAATTTAATATATTATATTATTTTTTTTACAGAGAGGAAGAGAGTGGGATAGAGAGTTAGAAACACTGATGAGAGAGAAAATCATCGATCAGCTGCCTCTCGCACCCCCCCAACTGGGGATGTGCCCACAACCAAGGTACATGCCCTTGACCAGAATCAAACCTGGGACCTTTCAGTCTGCAGGCCAACGCTCTATCCACTGAGCCAAACCAGTTTCGGTGAGGGATACTTTCTTGATGCCCCTCATACCTACAGGCCTTTGCCTGGTTATTTTCATACCTAAAAAGTCATACTTTTTATAAGGTATTAGGTACCACAATGGTGAGAGAGGGTGTTGATAAATGATTCTCCCTTTCCTTTGCTCTGATGTACAGAAGTCTGATGCTATCAGTGTGCTTTCGGAATGTAGCACCATCGACCCGCAAGATCCCTTTCGGCGGAAACCTGAAATGGTTCCCCAAAAGGAACCAGAGAGATGTTTTCCCAAAGGTGAGTGGTAGTATTCCTGCGTCCAACTCACAGAATACTTGGATGGGATTCTGTTATTCTTTGAAGCTCTATGGTTTTAATACATTTATTCTTCCTACTTCTACTGGAGACAAAAGTGAAGAGAGGTCACTCACAGGTTCTTGGGGTCATTATCAGCTGTAGTCTTAATTTGGGTAAGCTCAGCTTACAGAGACCAACAACCGGGGTAGAAACTCCAGAAAACTTTCCAGAAAGCCCACTGAGCCAATATGCCCACCACTTTGTAGAGTCCCCTGTACATCAGTTGTAGGATACACTTGAGTCATGGACTAAAAGAACTTGACTGTAAGTTTAGGGTTGACTGAAACCCCTGCCAGGCCTCCAACTCATTCCTCAAGATTCTTCTCTGAACACAGGATAACACTGTAGCTAAGAGCTTTGTCTCAGGAGCCAGACCACCTGAGCTCAAATTCTGGCTTCTCAGTGTTTAGCTTCTTTAACCTCTCTGTGCCTCATTTACAAAATGGTACAGTAATAGTACCTGCCAAAAAGGGTTGTTATCAGTATGAAATGAATGAATGTAAATCACTTAGAAGAGTGCCTGGCACATAATAAGCAATCAACAAATGCAGCATTTTATGATTCCTTGAGTGGATGTAGTGGTTTCTTCCTCTGTGCTTTCATTATTTTCTGTATTCACTGAAGGGAATTTATTTCTGTCCATCTCTCCCATGAGGTTCTTAAACACAAAAGCAATAACTTACTCAATATTGTATATCTAGTGCGAGATTAGAACCTGCCCAGATTATGGGCTCAATAAATGTTAAGCACATAAACAAGTAATGTACAAATGAATAAATGAATCTAAAAATTAAAAATTTCTCCATCAGTTTGGGACTAGATTGGGTTCAGAAGGAACACTAAGAATGAGTTTTCGTGTTGTTTGACAGCTCTAAAGCTGCCCAGGGGGTCAGGGGTTAGGCTAGGGCTAGATTGCTATTCTATTTACTTACATTTGGACTGGTCTTTGAGGTATGGCCAGAATGTCAGCAATGGAGATGAAGGCAAAAGGGGAGGATGGTTCTAGAAGAAGAGGGGAGTAGGGTAAGAGAAATACACTTTTAGGAAAATTAATTTATTGATGTTCTGAAAGATGGAGAGAGGTAAGGGACAGACTGAGGAAACCTCACAGTGATTTAGGAAGATGATGAGAAAAGGAGTAGAATGCTATAGTCACCATGAAGTATGTACCCACAGAATTTAGGAGGAGATCAGGAGACAAGGTGAAAGGTGATGTGATTCATCTGGCTTGAGTATGTTGGGACCAAATGCTCAGTTATTTGTAAGTATCTTGACAAATGATCAAACTCTCCCATGGGTGGTTGACAAAGCCTGTGTCCATCCACGCCTCATCCCCTACAGTTCTCAGGACACTTTTTACTATTGCCAAAAACATTACTGCATAACCAACAACCACGAGACCTCAGTAGCATACAGTGATAAACATGATTCAGCTCATCTAGGCTGACTACCTCTGCTGATCTTGGCTGGCTTTATTCATGTGAGTGGTACTAACTAGGAGTTGGTTGATCTAGCCTGGGTTTAACTGCAATTTGGCTTTGTGTAACATGTCCTCTTCCTGGAACCAGTTAGCTGACCTGAATGCACCTTTCTTTAAAAAAAAGGGGGGTGGGTGGTGAGGCAGGGGTGAGGGTGGGGGGCTTATTGATTTCAGAGAGGAAGGGTGAGGGAGAGAGAGTTAGGAGCATCAACGATGAGAGAAAAATCATTGATCAGCTGCCTCCTGCACACTCCACTGGGGATTGAGCCCAGAACCCGAGCATGTGCCCTGCCTGGGAATTGGAAATGTGACCTCCTGGATCATAGGTTGACACTCACCACTGAGCCACACCGGTCTGGCATATACACCTTTTTTTATGGAGATGATGGAGGAGAGTGATAGAAACATGCAAGGCTGCTTAGGGTCTAGGCTCAGAACTGGCTCCCTCTGCTCTGTTGGCCAAATCAAATTACATGACTGAGCCCAGATTCAAAGGGTTGGAAAAAAGACTCTACATCTTTAGTGTGAGGAATTGCAAAATCACAGAGCAAGGGGCACGTGTACAGGGAGGGGTGAAGAGCCGGGTTGTTAATGTACTTTACCTCAGACACTAACGGCAGCGCTACTGCCCGTTCCTTATAGGCCTGGCTTGCTGCTTCCCATGCTGTGCTGTGAACAAGAGAAAGTCCCCCTGGATCTTATGGTGGAACCTGCGGAAAACCTGCTACCAAATAGTGAAACACAGCTGGTTTGAGAGCTTTATTATCTTTGTGATTCTGCTGAGCAGTGGGGCATTGGTAAATTATCACGTCGTGTGGGGACATTGGGGAACAAGGCAGCTGGGGGAGCTGCATTCTGACTTCACCTTTATGGGGCTGTGAACGTGGGGGGAATAGACACTAGTGGGCTCTTTACTGCTGGCTCCCCTTGGGGATAGGATTTTGCAGAACAACCTCTGGAGTCATGCTGCACGTGGGAAGCCCCCAAGCCAAAGGCACTTTACCTCCAGGGAATCGTGACCCAGCCTAGCACTCTAACGTGGCCCCTGAAGTCCGGCCCTTTACCCCAGGTCTGTCTGACATTCTTGGAGGATTTCTAGACATTTTCACTATATCCTACCAGTTTCCTCCTTTAGACAGCAACACTCCTACTCTCTCTTTCCTTGAAGACCATAATGCTGCTTTCTAAAAGATAAAATGTGAGAAGGCTACAGGGACCCAGAGGAGGGTATGCTAAGTTGTCTTAGTGTTTTCCATCACTTATAATCCCTTGAGAGGAGAGACAAAGAAATGCCGCTTTATGTACATGGCAGATCCTTCCAAACCGAGGTGTCTTGTGTGAGGTCTGGAAATAACTGAATCCATCAGCCTCCAGAACCACATAGTCATAAACTCCTTCCAGCTCTCTATCCTCACATTTTGGTCCTTTTTGCTCCCCTGCTTCACCTCCCCCTTTGCTCTTATCACCAATCTCTCTCTCTCTCATTTTTCCTTCTCTCTTTCTCCTTGCTTCCCTGCTTCCCTCCCTCCTTCTACCTTGTGTCTTCCCTTAAAATGGCCATACTATAGAACCAAATTGTCTTCCTACTTGATATGTCAAGTAAATGGAGCCCTGGGCTCCTCCTTTTGAATTTGGAGTGACAGACATCTTGCAGTATGTTCCTAGCAAATAGAATGGGACAAGGAACTGTCTAGCTTCTTTACCTCTGCCATTCTGGTTAGTGCCTACACCTGTGCAATCTCTGGGTCAAAGGACATGAGCACATCCTGGGGCCCATCATAGGCTATGACCAACGGTGTCCTCATTTATCTGCTCACCACAATGTAAATTATTCCTCCATCAAAAGAGCAGATCTCTCTAAAGCTATCAAGAGAAGTTCCTTGATTAATTTCTATTGCTAGTCCTTGGCCTTTGGTTTCCTATAGTCTTCTGGTGATTATAATCTCACTAGCTGACTACTCATTCAAGTGGTAAGGGGTTATAATTTACCCCACAAATGGTACTGGGTGTCTACCAAGCCCTGTGCTAGTCAGTGGGAAAGCAGTGGTGTTATCAAAAGGCCACACATGCCCCATGGCACCATGTGAAAAAAGGTATAATCAGAAAAGTAGCAGGGAACACACAATCCTCCTCTTTCTCATCTGCTTTCAGCTGAGGCAAGAGTAGGCAGGACAGAGAGAGTTAAACACACAAGCAGAGGTTCTGGAGAGGGACCCATGCCCTATTTCACTATACATTATTTGCAGAGAAATAGAGAAAAGAAACACCTTGTTGATTGCCAGCGGCCTTAGTTATCACATGGAAGTTTATTAAAAATGCAGAGTCTTGAGCCCAGCCCAGACTTGCTAAATCAGAACCTAGGTGATTTGGGGCTCACTAGAGTTTGAGAAGCTCTGGTGTGGGAACCTATGTAATAATGGGAGCTTCCTGGGTTAGTAAATGGCCTCATGATAATGTGGAAGCCCCCAAAGAGCAGATGCTGATTATCAGCTTACTCTTCCATTGAGCTAACTCAGACCTGCGGAGCCAGCTTGTGCCAAGTTTCCAAAATGAGAGAGAAAATGAGCTTCCAAAGCCATTTATGCTTGACTCTCTTGAAGAGACAAACACACGGATAAGTTCCTGACTTCCAGGAGCTTGGAGTTCAGTAGGAAAGACATAATTGCCAGACCCCCCATGACATATGGGGTCTGGCAATTATAGACCAGGACTATAGTGTTATACTCAGAGAAGCATTGAGCAACATGGGGCTGTGTAGGGTCGCAGCTAACCCAATCTCAGTGGAAGGATAGTTTCCTATGGAAAAGATCAGCTAATATAAGATCGAAGGGCTGACAAGGACTATGGAGCAGAGGCAGAACAGAGATGGAGGCCCTTCCCTAGTCAGTTCCACTGGGGAGTTGGAAGCAAGACTTACTCTTTTGATTTCTTTTCCCCCAGAGCCTTGGGACTGTGGAAATCTCAGTCCTGACAGCAGGGCTGCTTGCTTTCTTGCTTTCTGTGTTTGCCCAAATGTCCTGGCAGATTTATTTATTTATTATTATTGTTTTTTTAAATGACAACTTTCTTTAGGCATTTTCTTTTCGTTCTTTCTTTTTTTTTTTTTTCTTTTTTCTTTTTTCTTTTTTTTTTTTTAAATATTTTATTGATTTTTCTTACAGAGAGGAAAAAAGAGAGATAGAGAGCTAGAAACGTCAATGAGAGAGAAACATTGACCAGCTGCCTCTTGCACAACCCCTACCGGGGATGTGTCCGCAATAAATGTACATGCCCTTGACCTGAATTGAACCTGGGACCTTTAAGTCCGCAGACCGACGCTTTACCGCTGAGCCAAACCGGTTTCAGCTGTCCTGGCAGATTTAGTGGCAAGACCCTTCTCTCCTTCCTTTCATCTTCAGTAACTCTGTGAAGGCCCAAAAAACCCCCCAAAAAACAAACAACAGTGTGCATCCTCATTCTATAGACCCCAAAGATGCACACACACATCTGAGGTGAAGGAAATATTTGTACGTAGCATGAAAATGGGTCTCTCTGAAAGCTAGAGTGTCTTGCTTTCATAGTCACAATTAATGAATGTTTAGTTTTCAAAGCAATTTACATTGGGAGCTCTAGCCCATAGCATCTCGAACTTTTGCATGTTATGGAGCACACACAAAATGATCATGTGTGTAGGGAACACTGAGGCATGTAGATAAGGCTGTTTGTGGTAGGAGACGATGGGCCTTGGGGTGGGCCAGCTTAAGAATGCGGACTAAGATGTTTGAATTTGATGTTATAAGCAACAGAGAGCCACTGAATAGAGCCCCTAAGTAATTAGGAGGACATAAGAGATGGTGTGTGTGTGCCATTCAGTGGTTTTAGAAAAGTCAGCAGGAGAAGACAAGGAAATGGTATGGTGATTTGTTAGGAAGATGTTTTTATATTCCAGAAGCCAGTGACGAGAGCCTGGGGAACATAGTGGCAACAGAAGTTTAGAAATAGGATTTTTCTTCTTCCAGTTTTACTTAAAGAATTGATTCCATTGGAAAAATTCAGCCTTAATATCTGTTGAGCAAAACTTTATCCCCAGGAGAGATACTACTTTATTTGGAAAAGAAAAAGTAAAGTCAGCAAGGATACCTGTGCGAATATTCAGCCTGGCCTATGGCTTTATCATTTCAGATATTTGAAGATATTCACCTTAGTAAACAACCCAAAATCCAAGAATTACTTAATTGTACTGACAATATTTTCACATACATTTTTATCCTGGAGATGGGTCTGAAATGGGTGGCCTTTGGATTTCGGAAGTATTTCACCAGTGCCTGGTGCTGGCTTGATTTCATCATTGTGATTGTAAGTGTACCATCTCTCTTAAGGGCTAAAGGAGGGTGGTGTCTGCATCTTTATCTCCAGCAATTTAGGAAAAAAATAAGAGAGAAAATGACAAAGCTGATGGGGTGAAATGTTAATAATCAATGTGTATTTCTTTTATTTTTAAAAAAATATTTTTATTGATTTCAAAGAAGAAGGGAGAGGGAGAGATAGAAACATCAATGATAAGAGAGAATCATTGACTGGCTGCCTCCTTCACAACCCTGGCAGGTGCCCTTGACTAGAATCGAACCAGGGATCCTTCAGTTCGCAAGCCAATGCTCTATCCACTGAGCAAAACCAGCTAGGGCCATCAGTGTGTATTTATAAGAACAAAGATATTATCTCACATAGTCACGGTGCAATTCTGACATAAATTTAATAAGATCCAATACTAAAAAAAATCCATTTTCATATTTTGTCAATTGTTATAACAAATTCCTTTATAGTTAATTTTATGTATTCCACCCATCACTATCTCCCCTTTTCCATAACTCACCCCAATCCAGTATCCAATTCAGGACCCCACATGACACATCATTGACATGATTCTTTGGTTTCCTTTAATTCACAACAATTTTACTTGTGAACTCAACTTTACTTTTCATTAAACAACTAATGCAAATGCATCATTCTTACCTGCATGAACTATAGTTTTGCCAGACAAGGAGGAAAGAGCCTCTCCATCTGTTCTTTCCCTTCCAGCAGTGTCTATGTGTCTAGATAAGCCACCTGCCTCTTAGAATGAAGGCTATTAACCCTACATTGTCTTCTCTGAGCATTCAGCAGGCATACTACCCAGCAGGCTTCTCTTCCCACCAGGTGTCTGTGACCAGTCTCATTGACTTAAAGGCCTTGAAATCCTTCCGGACTCTTCGCGCACTGAGGCCCCTGCGAGCTCTGTCCCAGTTTGAAGGCATGAAGGTACATTCTTCAAGTGCATGGGAGGTACTTCCTTCAGCTAGCAGGGAAAGGTGGAGCATTTCTCTCTGGGCCAAGAGGGCTTTCCTTAAATTGCCAAGCTTTTCTTGGATTCCTTCCCATCCAGCCCATTGCTTAGAATGTGAGAAATGGAGAAAAGTGTAAGATAAAGCCACCATCCTAAAAGAGCTTCTGTGATGTGGACTATGGCTTCCCTTGAATGCTAGGGCAGGTGTCCCATGCGTCTCCAATACCATCATCAGAGGACACTTCTCAAGAGATCCTTAATGGCAATGAAAGGACCCGTTACCTATGCAGTTGAGAGCAGGGCTTGTCGTGGAATTTGGGGAGGACCAGGGTGGCGGGTAGAAACAGGAGTTCCAGGAGCCTCAGGCCTATCCTGGGACAAACAAGAGCATGACGAGTCTTACACATCTGTTGTTTTTCTTCTGTTTTGTTTCCTTAAGGTGGTAGTTAATGCTCTCATAGGTGCCATACCTGCCATTCTGAATGTTTTGCTTGTCTGCCTCATTTTCTGGCTTATATTTTGTATCCTGGGAGTAAACTTGTTTTCCGGAAGATTTGGAAGATGCATGAATACAACTAACCCAGCTTTACTTATAAATTACACCATTATCGCAAACCGAAGTCAATGTATAAGTGAAAATCTCACCTGGGACAACCTGAGAGTCAACTTTGACAATGTGGGAATGGCTTACCTCGCCCTGCTGCAAGTGGTAAGTGCTGTCAGCATGTTTGTCACTCAGGAAAATCATAAATTATTTTTCGATGAATAAAAATACAGTGACTCCTGAGGCAACAGAATCAAATCCCAATTTCTCATGTGAGAGCCAGTGGAATTGCTCGTCACTAAGCATCCCCAATTTGATTTTCTACTGAGCCTCAACCTTCAAGTGATGCCTCTGTAGGGTCTGTCCCTCCTACTCTGCCATGAGTGATGCCTTGTTCTTCAGAGCTCCAATCAGAGAGGAGAGGAGCCTCCGAGGCCCTGCTGCACCATGAGTAACAGTTTCTTGTGGGAAGTCAGTCCCAGGCCAAGCCACAGCTGCCAGGTCTTGGACTGACAGTGAAGACAGATGTGGCATCAGGAGAGAGCCTTAAACAGGCTCTTTTCAGAAATTGATTTGTAGCTCCGCTAGCAATTTTTAAGGCAGAACTTTCTTGTTTCTAAACTTTCTATTTTGTATAAATTAAGAAGAAGAAAAATCCAAGACACCCATCCTTGCATTCCTTTCTACTGTCCTTTTATTTGGACATTCTGTCCTGGAAGAACATGGTGGTACATCATCTTACACACATCTGCCCACTGGCCTTGCTTGCTTTTGCCTGGGACCTATATGTTGATGGCAAGTCTATAATTGTGTTCATGTTTACTTACTTTTTTGTTGCAGGCAACATTTAAGGGCTGGACAGATATTATGCATGCAGCTGTCGATGCCAGAGAGGTGAGCTTGTGTTCTACCATGTTCTCGAGTGCTGGGGTCAAAACAGGGATGTTATGACTACATCCTAGCATGCTCCAAAGTCCAGTCCTCTTTCTCCATAGTGGCCAAACAGAAACCACTCATGTAGGAGATGGAGCCAGAAACAGCAACAGAATCACAGGATGCCTTGATTTTCTTCTCACACCTTTTCTCCAAATGAGTGGGTAGTCAGAAGCCATTTTTCAAAAGGGTACTTGCCCTTGACTAGGAAAATTGTAAGATGGGACTAGGTGTGAGCATGACAGCCCCTCTCATGGCTTCAGGCTCTCCCAAGACTAAAGGGGTTTCTGATGGTTGTCAACATTTGAATTCTAGTTAAATAGAAAGTGATCATGGATTCCCAAAATTAGACAAATACTCAGCGATCTCTTTTATTTCTATTTCCCAATTGGAAAATTGAGGAATTGAAAGGATAAGTGTTGTCCAAAGTCATATTGTGAACAGATGGTTGAATCAAGAAAGGAATCAGCATTGTTTGATTTTTTTTTTTATCATCACACACGTGTGTGTGATGTTCCATTTGAGAGTCTTTAGAGTTGATGTCTGGCACATAGCAGGTGTTCAGTATATGTGAGCTGTAGTAGCAATAGAAGTGCTATGAGTAGTTATATGAGTGGTAGAGCCAATTTATAACCAAGGAAATATTTAAAAATATTAATGTGCTCATTTTCTTTTTGGTCTGAGTATATCTAAGTCACATGAGAACTGAAAAAAGTTTGAGACCCTCTCTCTTTCTGTGGCATCTGATGCTTTGAGTCACACTTTGAGCCGGGGATCTTGGTTTTAAATAATTTGTGTCCATTCTGGAGCTTGATCATTCATTCATTCATTCATTCATTCATTCGTGATATGCTACATGTCACAAGGTATGCTAGGCATCAGGGATTCAAGAGTGACAGGACATACGCATAAATTAAATACGATGAGGGCTCTGTATGAAGGATGTAATTGTTCAGCAGGAGTTGGCAGTTAGTCTGCCTCTGGTAGTCTCACCTCCAGTCTGGCTCCCTCCCACTGCATGTTACCCTGAGCTAGGGGAAACTGAGGGGCTTTCTGCAAGCACCATGGCTGTCTGGAGTGGGCTGAGGAGTTAATGCTGATGCTGAGAAATACTTGGTCTTCTAGATGAGATAGTTAATATGGCTTATATTTCTCTCCAGTAATTATTTTCTTCTCTCATTAAAAAAATCCCTAGAAAGAAGCCCAGCCAGCATTTGAGACGAACATATACATGTACCTTTACTTTGTATTTTTTATCATATTTGGCTCATTCTTCACTCTGAATCTCTTTATTGGCGTTATAATTGATAACTTCAACCATCAGCAGAAAAAGATAAGTATCGGGGTTGCCCTGGTTTGGTATTTTACTTCTCTTCTCCAAAGCACTTGAGTGAAACATAATCCTGGTCTAGGTTGTTGTGCAGAGTAGCCTTTATCATCAGCATGAGAACAAAGAGGGGGCCATTTGGAGATGGAGCTTGAAGATGTGGCTAAAAAGGGACTTAAAAGAGCTGGGTTTTATTAAAGTTTAATAATTAAACCATTGTTTTTTTAAAATATATTTTTATTGATTTTTTACAGAGAGGAAGAGAGAGGGATAGAAAGCTAGAAACATCGATGAGAGTCAGTCAATCAGCTGCCTCTTGCACACCCCCTACTGGGGATATGCCCGCAACCAAGGTACATGCCCCTTGACCGGAATCGAACCTGTGACCCTTCAGTCCGCAGGCCGACCCTCTATCCATTGTGCCAAACCAGTTTTCGGCTTAAACCATTGTTTTATCTCTCCATTCCTCTCTTTAACACAAAGGACATTGTTGAACCCTGATAAAAAGGCAACTACCAGAATCAGTATTTATGACACTACAGTGATATATTAGTAATCTTTCAAGTGTAACTTGTTACCCAGAATAAAAAGAATACTCTCTATAAAAACAAACAAATAAATAAGTAAGTAAATAAGTAAATAAATAATTTTAAAAAGCCCTAACTGGTTTGGCTTAGTGAATAGAGCATAAGCCTGGGACTGAAGAGTCCCAGGTTCAATTGTGGTCAAGGGCATATACCTGGCTTGTGGGCTCAATCCCCAGTAGGGGGCATGCAGGAGGCAGCCAATCAATGATTCTCTCATTGATGTTTTCTATCTCTCCCTCTTGCTTCTTCTCTGAAATCAATAAAAATAAATACGAAGAAGGAAGGAGGGAAGGAAAGAGGGAAGGGAGAAGGGAAGGAAGGGAGGAAGGAAGGAAGGAAGGAAGGAAGGAAGGAAGGAAGGAAGGAAGGAGGGAGGGAGGGAGGGAGGGAGGGAGGAGGGAGGGAGGGAGGGAGGGAGGGAGGGAAGGGAAAGAAAGAATACTTTTCCCTATAGCAAACTGTGTCCTGGCACCCAACACCCAAACTCTGCAGATTAATTGGAACAACTAGAAAAGAAGATGGTTGGGAAAGAGGCAGATTGTTTTAGGGAAATTTCCTATGCACTGTAACAAACAAGCTTTTTTTCTGATTTTACCGTTCATAGTAAATGTGGAAGATAAAAAAAAATGTAAATCATCCAAAAGGTGACCACCAAATGATAGCCATTTTGGGATTAGCCTCATCTTTTTGGTACAATCCATCCCAGTTACTTCCCAACTAAATATGTATTCCTTTTACGCAGTTGAGATTGCATGGTATTTTAAATTTTATAGAGCCCCCCCCCCTTCCCATTAGTCATGGGTCATGAAATCATCTTTGTTGTAAGAATTTTGGACACTGAATTACATCCCATACTATGGATAGATCATAATTTATCCTGATCATTCTCCCCTTTCCTAGACATTTAGTTCAGTTCTAAATTTCTTGCTCTCCTAAAACTGTCACAAACATTCTTGAACTTCTCTCTGTGTATCTGATTATTTCCTCAGGATAAGTTCTTAAATTTAAGGCATTAAAGATATACTATCAAATAACTTTCAGAAATAGTGCTGGGTATGCTCCTTTTGCTAGATAACAAAATGCTTCTTTGTTCTTTTCTTATCACTCTGGCTTTTATAATTTTTTAAAATCTTTTCTAGCTTGATGAATAACAGTGTTATCTCATTGCTTTATATTCACTTACATGATCATTTGTGAGGTTATATATGGTTTCACAGGATGGTGGCCATAAGCATTTTTCTCTTAAGAATTCTGTTTTTAGCCTTTGTCTCTTTTTAAAATTGAGATTTTTCATATTTTTCTTATATTTTTATATAGTTAGTCCACTTTGTGACTTGTTTCTTGTATTTTTGTAGTGACCTTTTTGACTTACAGACATTTAGCATATTCATGGAGTCAAACTCCCAATCTTAACCTTTTTGACTTCTTTTGTATTTCTGAATTCTAAAAACAGGTAACTAAATATTATTCACCTTTGGTTTTCCCAGTTTGGGGGGGCTCTTTTTTATTTTTCCTGTTAAACTCTTTTAACCCATCTAGAATATACCTTGATACTGATGAGCCTTCCTAGTATCTGCAGGGAGAGCCATTCACCACCCTTACGCAACTATTAGTCACTGCTGTTAGTCGGGAGTGTGCTATATGGAGTCACCTCTGCAATATGCAGCTTGATTGCAATCAATACCTGCAATTTAGGTGTCAGGCCTTATGATTTTAGGTTTCAGCTTACATTTGAAATCACTATTCTGATTAGTCTATAGCAATTTTGTTTTGTTTCATGTTTATTACAGAAAATTTCAAACATGCACAAGAGCATACTAAAATGAACCAAACTACCTATCACCCATCACAATATTTATTGATTTAAGAGCATCCTTATGCTATCTGGCCTCACCCAAACCTGCCACCAGGTTTTTTTGTTTTGGTTTTTTTGTTTTGTTTTGTTTTATTTTGTTGTTGTTTTTGTAGCACTAACCAGATACATCATACCATTTCACCCACAGGTTTTGAGAACATATAATAGCTCTATTTAAGCATAACCACAAATCAGTTATCTCACCTAAAAAGATGAATATGAATTCTTTAAATTTGTCAAATATCCAGACCAGGTTCAAATTTCTCCCAGTCTTTCATTTTCTTAAAATACTTATTTGTTCTTTCATTGATTAATTCGTGTGTATTAAATTTACTTTCTTTTCAAATCAAGATTCAAATAAGGCCCTCCCACTTGATGGCTTCCTTGCTCTCTGGAATAATGAGATGTGCCAGGCCTAGTCAGACCCTTCCTGTCCCAGATCTGGAATCAGCCGTTCTCTAAGGAGCGCTGGGTTTGTTGTGTGAGGTGGTGTTCCAAGACCGCAGTTTGGAATGCTCATTGTCATTGTTTCGAGGCTTTTTCAGTGGACAGAGCTACTTCACATTTAGGGCTCCTGGGAGATATATGTGGAAATATGAATACTGACCATTCAAATTCAGGACTCTGAGGTTTCCATTTAACCGATACATCTGTATCTCCTCCTTTCTACACTGGTTCTCATGGGCACAGGAGATGACAGCAGTACCATTTCCCATACTTACTCATTTTCTTTATCCCACAACCCACACTTAGGACAGGCTCAGAAAAAACAGTGTTAATACTATCATAATGCATATCATTACTAAAGACACTTGTGTCTGCCAGGCATCCTGAAACAACCTGATTAACTTCTAAGGCTCTATTTTTATTTTATTTTTACTTTGGTACCATACACATAGCACAAAATTGACCATCTTAACCATTTTTATCATACAGTTCAGTGGTATTAAATACATTCATCACTACTATCTCTCTTAATAACTCTTTTCATCTTGTAACACGGAAACTCGGTACCCATTAAACAATAACTCCCATTCTTCTTCCCCAGCCCCTGGCAACTACCCTTCTACTTCCTATCTCTATGACTTTCACTACTCTAAATATTTCATATAAGTGAAATCTTACAGTATTTGTCTTTTCGTGACTGGCTTGTTTCATTTAGCATTATATTCTTGAGTTCATTTTGTTAGTTTATTTGTCTTATTTGTTGCTTTCTGTTTTATATTTACACTAGACTGTAGGGGTGTCGAACTCAGTCAGAGAAGGGGCCAAAATCTAAAATCCAGCCTAAATCGCGGGCCGAATGGTTTACTGAACAGTCATAAACTGTCATTGTGATGGAAACGCAGCGGAGTGCAGTGATGACAGCGCGGTGCGGGCCACATTGCAAGGCCTGGCGGGATGGATTTGGCCCGCGGGCCTTGTGTTTGACACATGTGCACTAGAGGAACAGTGCACAAAAGTTGTGCACTTGGAGTGGGTGTGTCCCTCAGCTTGGACTGCACTCTCTCACAGTCTGGGAGCCCTGAGGGGATGTCTGGCTGATGGCTTAGGCCTGCTCCCTACAGGAGCAGAGGCAGGAAAGACTCCCTCCACTGCTGCTGCACTAGCCATCCATGAGCCTGGCTTCTGGCTGAGTGGCACTCTCCCTGTGGGAGCACACTGCCCACCAGGGGGCAGCTCTTGCATTGAGCATCTGTCCCCTGGTGGTCGATGTGGATCATAGCAACTGATCGTTCTGCTGTTTGGTTGATTTGCATATTAGCCTTTTATTATATAGAATAATGCCTTATTATGGGCAAGGCCTCTAATTCAATTTTTTTGGTAGTTAAAGGGAGGGGCAGAATTTTCACTTGAACCTGAAGCTAAAATTGCCCTCAGGTAAAAAATCTGCATAACACTGAGACACATCTTGGTGAGGCTCATTCTGAACACTCAAACTGTTTTATTATGTGTATAAGTATTGGGAATCATCTTATCTCTTTAGCGAAAGGAACCTTTTGTTTTGTTACAATGACTAACTTTATCTCATGAATTGTATTTTGGCTTTAAGCTTGTTTCCAGTATTCACACGGGAATGTAAATTGGTACAGCACTATGGAAAACAGCATGGAGGTTCCTCAAAAAATTAAGAATAGGGCACCATATGACCCAGCAATCCTTCTTCTGGGTATCTACCCCCAAAATTTGAAAAAATTTATTCATAAAGATATATGTTTCTTTGTTCATTGCAGCATTTTTCATGCTTGCTAAGACACAGAAACAACCTAAATGTCCTTTGATGATGCACTAAATTTTTGTGAAGTTTAATTTATTTTTTCTTCTGTCTTTGGTGCAATACTAAAGAAATTATTGCCAAATCCAATGTAATGAAGCTTTTGTCTTATTTTCTTCTTAGAGTTTTGCTGTTTTAGATTTTATATTTATGTCTTTGTTCCATTTTGAGTTAATTTTTTATATATGTAGTCAAGTAAGGATTTATTTTTATTCTTTTGCATGCAGATATCCATTTTCCCAGTGCTAGCTTTCCTAGTCTTTGAAAAGGCTGTCCCAGGGCTGTATATTTTTGGTCCATACTGGTAGTGTAAATTCAAATCCCATACCCACATCAAGGCAGGCCTGGATTCACAAATTATCAGGGAAGATTGGGTATGCACACTGAGACAGCTTCCTAGTTGTCTCTCATTGCCAACAAATTCTGTCATCTTCATCTTTTCATTGGCAGCACTTGGAAAGTTCAGGTTCATACAGGACTTCAGCAGAAGCCCATGTCGTTTCTCCCATGACCCCTTGTGGTTATTAAAGTCCAAGGTTCTAGTTTTTACAGAGATTAGAAAATGCTCCTACACCAACTGTGGCTTTAGAATTAATTTACTGCTCTGTCTTATTTTTTAAAATCTCTCTTGATTTTTAGACCCTAGAGATTTTCCTTACTTTGGTAAGGAAAATTGAATTGTTCAACTATACAATTTAAAGGAATTCTCTTCTGTTTTATCCATCTAAAATGTCTATATATTTTACTTAAAGTCCCTTAAAACTTTCAGAAATGAAAAATCTAGTTCATTTTTCTATTCTTTCTTGCTCAGTAGTGAAAACCCTTAAAGCTATCTATTATAATTTTTACTTCTGAAAATGGCTCTGGTCAGATTCTGTGAAATTTTATTAGTAGTGAGTTATATATTCATTCATTTAAGAGAATTTTAATTGCCACTGAGTGGGATTTTTTTTTTTAAATTGTGTCACTCATTTATATTTTTGTTGCACTGTGGTTTGATTTATGCAACCTGAAATATTTCCAGTTTTGTAAAGATTCTTTAGATGTTTGCAAATAATTTATCTTTGTTTATATTCTAAAAATTATATATAATTGATAAAAAGTAATATTTTTCCCCTATTCCTTAATTTAAACCCGGTTTCCTTTCAGCCCTCCCATAGAGTTCAGCTTCTTTTGCTTCCCATTGAAATTTTAAGAATTAATGATAGAAGTGAAATATAACTTTATTTCTGACAATTCAGAATATGTTCCTAAAACTGTTAATAATAACTCGCCTCTTCTTCATATACTTAGGTGGCCAAGACATTTTTATGACAGAAGAACAGAAGAAATACTATAATGCAATGAAAAAGTTAGGATCCAAAAAACCTCAAAAGCCCATTCCAAGGCCTCTGGTAAGAGAAGTCATTGTTTCTAAATACACAGCTCATTACGTGGTTATGAGGAACTCAGATGTCAACACTCCTGCTCTTCTTTAATTTTTAAAATTTACAGACTTTTCCAAGAACAATAAAAACCCAGATGCACAGGTGTATGTCTCAAGTCCTTAGGAAAATTAGACCCTCATATTCAATAGTAAGAGTCTGGGTAACAACTTTTCTTGCTTTTTCGTGAGCACACAACAGGTGCTTAGTATATACTCATTGCAATGACGAGAAGTTAGCAGACTTTTTTTTTTTCATTGAATTTATTGGGGTAACATTGGTTCACAAAACCATCCAGGCTTTGAGTGTACAACTCAACAAAACATCACCTGCACACTGCATCATGCACCCATCCCCCCGAGCAAAGTCTCCTTCCGTCTCCATCTCCTCACCGCCTGTGCCACCTTCACCTCACCAACCCCCTTTCCCTTCGACTGTCACTATGCTGTTGTCTGTGTCTGTTAACAGACCGTTTTAATTTCATCTTGACCAGTTTAAAATGTATTTATAATATATTTAGTCAACTTTTTCAGCTGTGAAGTTGAGGCCATGCATACTCACCTTCACTTCACAAATGTTTATGATAAACTTTCTCTGTCAGGCTCTGGCAAACATTTCCTGAGAAAGGTCAGGCAGTAAATATTTTCGGCTTTGCAGGCCTTATGGTCTCGGCTGCTACTGCTCTGTCTGCCATTGTGCCAGAAAAGTAGCCACAGACGACACAGAACATATGTGTGTGACTGTATTCCAGTACACCTTGATGTAGAGACATTGATGTTTGGGTTTCATATATGTTTCATATGTCAAAACGTTATTCTTCTTTCGAGGTTTTTCTCAAACATTTAAAAGACATAAAATCCATTCTGAGCTCCCAGGTTATATAAAAACAGCCGGTGGGCCAGATTTGGTCTATGGGTGTAGTTTACTGATCCTGCTTTAACTGGTATGAAAGGGCGGCTCAGTGCTCACAGTCTAATCGAAGGGCTGGCATTTGAGAGCATTCAATTATAAAGTCATACAACAAGCACCGTTGGTAGCTCTGACAAGTGAGTTTGAAGACTTTCAAGGTGGAGAGGGTCAGCGGGGACAGCAGAATGGAAGAAGGGCTTGAGAACTGAAGTGTGCGGAGGATTTTGAGATTTTCATTTGAACATATAATAGGTTCCAAAGGATGTTAAGTTTACTGCTGTTCCCAGCATGCAGAATGGAGACTGGCATCAAATGTGTCCTCTGTATAGTTTGTTTGTTTTTGCTTTTCAGATCACGTGTATTTATTTAATTGTTTAAAGTTTTACATATGCCTCCTTTTCTCTCAGTTGACCTCCTTTCCCCCAGCCATTCCCACCCTGGGCAACCCCTCACTGCTCTAGTGTCTGTGTCCATTGGTTATATTAATATGCATGCATATAAGTCCTTCAGTTGCTCTCTAATGCCACCCCCATCACTTGCCATTTGTCTCTGGATCAATTCTCGTTCATCAAATTACTATGTTGATCATTATATCCCACATATGAGTAAGATCATGTGATATTTATTTTTTCCAATGAGCTTATTTCACTTAGCATAATGCTCTCCAGTTTCATCCATGCTGTTGCAAATGATAAAAGTTCCTTCTTTTTTACAGCGACATAGTGTTCTATTGTGTAGATGTACCACAGTTTTTTAATTTCCTCATCTGCTGATGGGCGCTTAGGCTGTTTCCAAATCTTAGTCATTGTAAATGCTGCTGCTATGAACATAGGGGTACATATATCCTTTCTGATTGGTGTTTCTGGTTTCTTGGGATATGTTCTAGAAGTGGGATCACTGGGTCAAATGCGAGTTCCATGAAAGAATGTTTTAGGGCACATGCACACAGCCCATCCCAGTAGGATTAAGTATTTGTGTTGCACTAAAAATGTCTGAGAATGGCAGGGCTCAGTATCTAGAGTTTATATAATGAAGAATTTTTGACCAAGGAGTTAATGATGGAATTCTATTTGGGGAGATTAAATCTGTCAACAGTAAGTGTCAACTCCCCTAAATCTAGCTTTTAGGTACCAATCTCACCTACTGGCACTAATTTCACTTTGAAATTTTTATCTGAACTTGAGCCGACACAAAAGACACAGATAATTTTTACTTACATGTATGTGCTATACAATCACTAACTCAACACCAGTTGGTCCCAGATTTGGAATTAATTCTACTCATGAGACACAGTATGTTTCCCCATAATTACCAGTCTATTACATGAAGGATATGGAGCTAGCAATGCATCATACAGCTGGACAAAAGTTCCAATGACACAAATGCAGCGTCTAGGCCATCTATATACAAACAGTATACAAGTTCACTATTGGTAATAGCATCAAGTAAACAACTTTTCTGTTTCCTTGTTTAGTAATCATTGGATCAGAATCCTATTTACCTAACCTTATCTGCAGGTGGAACAAAAATTAGAAACTCGGCATCTAAGAATTGCTTGAATGTAGTTTTGGTTAAGAGTAAGGTTTGATTATTTTGAACTGACAAGTGGAGCCTTGGAGGTGATAATTCCATTTTGTCCAACATAATTATGTGAGCAGGTATTCTCTGCATTAATGGTATTGAAATAAAAATATAGAAACAGATGAAACATAGAGACCAAAGTTTATCTTTTTATTATTAAATCCAACATGAGCTGTTTTATTTTGCAAAACATCTTCCATCACATCAAAATTACATTGTTACTAAGAATTTTATTTATTTATACTTTTTTGTTTTAAAATAAAATTAAAGCTATAAGCCTAAAGCTTAAAAACCAATTATTTAATTTAATTTAAAGAAATGAAAATATTATAAAGAATATTTTGCTCTTTAAAAAGAGTTTGTGCATTTTCCAAGAAGCTGCTTTAATTGTAAGAGAAAATATATTCTATTGTATATGCCTTTTTTGTTTGTTATTTCATCCTTACAACTCCAAGTGATCTATGATACCTTTCTTTTTCTCTCTCAGAACAAATGCCAGGGTCTCGTATTTGACATGGTCACAAACCAGCTCTTTGATGTCTTCATCATCGTCTTCATTCTCCTCAACATGGTTACCATGATGGCTGAGTCAGATGGCCAGTCTAAATACATGAAATCCATCCTTGAGCATCTCAACCTGGCCTTTGTGGTCATCTTCACAATTGAGTGTCTCATCAAAATCTTTGCTTTGAGGCAGTACTACTTCACCAATGGCTGGAATTTGTTTGATTGTTTGATCGTGGTCGTTTCTATTGTTAGTAAGTATAATCAGTAGCCAGAGGGGTGTTAATCTGAGAGCCAGGAGTAAATTTGTATTATTACTTGGAAGTATGTCCAAACTTTCCATAAAGCAAAAAATGAGGCTTAATGTGATTTCTGAAAACATAGGTGTGCTAATGCCATTCTTTACCGGGAAGTTGACAGGTGATAGAGTAATTTCCATTCCCTTGACTGTCTACCCAGTTGGAGTAGAGAGTTAAATAACAATGTGGGTCATTTAGTCAATGGAGATAGACAAAATTAAGGTGACTTAGAAGTCTCTGTGGGGTTACCTGGTTAATCTTGGTAACTGAGTCAGAGTTCTACCTTCCCTATGAAATTATAAGCCCTAACGAACATTTTATAATTTTAAGGATTGGCATTTAGTTTCCATATTTTTCTTTAGTTCAAAATCCATGAACTATGCTTATCTCTACTGCTTGGACCCCATTCACCAGCTAAGCTCACTCTATAACCAGTATATTTTTCCTAACCATAGGCAGAATTAACTATAAGGTTTATGAAAGAAGAATGGGTTGGGGGAGAGGGTTATTGCCATATACCTTTATTCTTCATGCTTAACCATCGAGTTTACTCTGAGTTTTTGAAGTCTGCTTTTAACTAAACCAACAATTTGACTTTTTATAATTGTGTAAAATTGCCCGGGGGCCTCTCTTATAATTCAAAAAGCAGTGGAAACAATAACAACTGATTTCACAGGTGGAAGCTTTTGTGCTATTTCAGAAAGGATGCATTAAACAGATATTTTGGATAAAAATATTTTGGTTCCTATCACTGCAGCAATGCCATTTTTCAGAGAGCAAGTTCATAGGCTATTCTGGCTTCTAAGCCATGTAGATAAAGTTTACAAATAGGTCCTTCCATGTGCTTACAGTTAAATAGATCTTTAATTTTTATTAGTCAGTTCCAATCATAAATTCTGGTGAAATTGACGGAGGCAACTGTGTTAGGAAGTGGTGGTTGGATGATTCTGGGGCAGCCCTCTTTTAGTTTACAGAGTCCTTTCTCCACTATGCAGAGAGCAACTCGTCCACTCAACTCTATTGAACTCCTTCCAGGAGGTGCCAGGCATCGTACAGTTTGTAGAAACATCTCTGACTTCCATCCCTTAAACAAATATTAGGCTATTGCAGTTAAACTGGAGAACATTTTTCACTGGAGAACTTTTTGCTCCAGTGGTTGAGGAAATATGCACATTGAGCCAAATCCTGCTTACCAAAGGCAGCATTTTAAAAAATTCTTTGGCAGTAGGTCTGCCATTCAACTCTTAGCCGCTACACTTTCTCAAGCTCTTTCCTAAGCTTCTAGAGAAATATACAAGGAGAGTGAGCCACAGTGAGTCTCTCTCTAGGAGTTAACAATCAAGTGATTAAGACCTACTCACCTTAAAGAGTCAGAAACAGAGAAATTAATTGAACACCAAAGTACATGGTACACAGACGATTGGTCTCAGCGATGGGACAGATTACTGTGGACTTGATTACTTAAAGTACTATTCCTGGAGGGGGTGGGCCTTAAAGGATGGACCTCCTCCAGTGGTTGCTAACTTGGTACTTAATGAATTCTACATCTCACCAGGGCAGGCTGCCCAAGTACAATAGCATGTGAATTAAACTTCTTGGGCACAATTGGGCAGTCAGTGAAATATGTCATAAATTAGTTCTTACTAGTCATTAAAAGGACTTTGGAGGACCACCAGAGCAAGGCCATGTCTTCACATTCCAACCATTCTATGATATAGAGGCCAGAAAGTGAGTTGTTTTAAATCTTTGTTTCACTTTCCCACAGAGTAGGCAATGAGAGAAGAGAGTGACATTTTAGGCCAAATATTAGGCAGTTTTCAGAAACCTCTGCTTGAGATGCCATTTCTGAGGTGTCTACCACAACAGAGAAAGTATCTCTAACTTAGTCCCTGAAATTTTTTGAGTTTGGACTCAGGAATCCTTAGAATTAACATATTAACAAACATATGAGAGATCCATGGCAGCTTTAGCCCAAAGATGAGCATCCTAACACTACCATCTCCTGGCCACACCTATGGCAAGCTGTGTTCAAATTCCTCTATACAAATAAGAACCTGTTACTTTAAGGAACTTTGAGGTTAGGTTTTCCACAATTTCCACTGAAACTCTTCCTCAAGCCAGCCTTCATTAGCAGAAATTTCTCTTTGTACTCTAATCTAAAAGTCTCTATCTGCAGTTCATCTGTTTTCCACTCTATACATCCAATAAAAGTGGAAAACTATTATATTATTACCCCACGAATGACTTTAAATGCCCAACATAGATTATATATTTCAAGTTCATGAAATAACTCACAAAGTAGCCTTTCATAAGCTACATTTTCTTTCCTTTCCTTGGGTCTTTAGGTCCCACCTAAAACTGTGTGGCCCTTGGAAATTGTTTTCCAAGTTAAGGTACAAATACATATTTCCCCTTATATGGGTAAAGAAAATTCTTAATTTTGTGCGTAAATTAAAAGGTATTGATAAAAGTCAGTCCCACTAAGATTCCAAGGCAGGAGAGACAGTCTGGTCTAAAACCGGATGCCTGCTAGAAATTGACGGGCTCTTCTCCTCTTCCTCAGGCACAATGATTTCTGCTTTAGAACACCAGGATCACATTCCTTTCCCTCCGACACTCTTCAGAATCGTCCGCTTGGCTCGGATTGGCAGGATCCTGAGGCTTGTCCGGGCGGCACGAGGAATCAGGACTCTCCTTTTTGCTCTGATGATGTCCCTTCCCTCCCTGTTCAACATCGGCCTTCTACTCTTCCTGGTTATGTTTATTTATGCCATTTTTGGTATGAACTCTTTCTGTACAGTGAAGGAAGACTCTGGGATTGATGACATATTTAACTTCAAAACTTTTGCAGGCAGCTTACTCTGTCTCTTCCAAATAACCACCTCAGCAGGTTGGGACACCCTCCTCAACCCCATGTTGAAATCTGAAGATCCAAGTAACTCCAACAAAGAGAACTATCACCTCCCTACCATAGCCATCATCTACTTTGTCAGTTACATCATCATCTCCTTTCTCATTGTTGTCAACATGTACATTGCTGTGATTCTAGAAAACTTCAATACAGCCACCGAAGAAAGTGAGGACCCTTTGGGTGAAGATGACTTTGAAATGTTCTACGAAGTCTGGGAAAAATTTGACCCGGAAGCCACACAATTTATCAAATATGCTGCCCTTTCTGACTTTGCTGATGCCCTTCCCGAACCGTTGCGTGTGGCAAAGCCAAATAAATATCAATTCCTCATCATGGACTTGCCCATGGTAAGCGGAGATCGCCTCCACTGCCTGGACATTCTCTTCGCTTTCACCACGAGGGTACTCGGCGACTCCACTGGCCTGGACAGCATGAAGACGATGATGGAGGAGAAGTTCATGGAAGCCAACCCTCTGAAGAAGTTATACGAACCCATAGTCACCACCACCAAGAGGACAGAGGAGGAGCGATGTGCTGCTGTCATTCAGAAGGCCTTTCGGAAGTACGTGGTGATGGTGAAGACGAACAAGTGTGCCTTGGAAGAGAGGCCACAGTCACCGCCCCAGACCCTCTGCAACGGAGACTTGTCTGGCTCCGGGGCAGCTGAGGGCAAGGTCCACTGTGACTGAGCCCCTCACTGCCACCCCTACCTTACAGCCTCACGGCCTCTGAGCACCGGGGACCCACAGCCCAGCGTGTGAACAAACAGTGGACTAATTGAACTAGTTATTCCATTTTTTTGGATAAAAGAAGTGCTATTTCAGGGCTCACTTCAAATGGTGTCTACAGTGCTATGAGATGAAGCTACCTGACTATAAGCACTGGTACTGTTTTAACCAGAAAGGGCTGGAGAGGACACACTAATGCTAGGATTGAAACACGGTTCGAATTATATCAAAACAAAAGAATAAGAAAGAAACAAAAAACATTAAAATTTTTAATTGTTTTTCCATATGCTTTGAGGTACATTATCTAATATCTTTGTTTAATGTTTTCCCCAATGCAAGTATGTGGCTTATCACATAGAGCTCTTTTGCATGCTAAGTAGTAAAAATTCAAAACCTGTCAATAAAAAAATAGCTCACTACAGGTATTTTTACCAACATTAGATAGTTGTTCATTTCAAACCCAAAAGCATGATCTTGACTTGTCAATTACCACCATATCTTTCACCAGCTGCAATCTCTGTTAAATATATTTGGATAAATAAACAAACAAACAAACAAACGAGGTTTTCCATTTTGCATTTTATTCAGAAAGTACACCAAAAAGCCTATTGTTTGGTGGTTGTGTAAGCAGTGGTTTAAATGTGGTGCTTTGCTTGGAATTAAAGGTGGAAGCAAGTGGTATACTAATAAGTGGTTACTAATAAGTAACAGTTGACTCTTCAGGAAAAAGAAAAGCCAGGATTTGTCGTATTTGCTGATCTCTGTGGCGAATACCTCCATTCCGGCTGCTTTAAGCTACTGACATGTCTCTGCAGATGGCGTTGGGAAGAAGTGTCCAGCATCCGGTCTCACAGGCTGGCCCCAGCCGGCTCCAGCACACCGCTGGCTGGAACCAATGAGAAAGGCTCGTGTGACTTTGGTAACAAATATGCAGAGGGCCCCTTCCATGGAGACAGCACCCTCTCAGCAGCACCTGGACCCTGGGATGTAGACGCCATGGGACACAGTGGTTAGCTGGTGACCTTAGCCACTGGATGGACCCTACACTTAGTTCTGGTTGGATGTCTGCTTGAAAAGCAGCCCAGAGAACAACTCAGGCCTATCAAGAGGGCCTGGCCCCAGGGCTAGCTCAGGACCTCCCTAAAAACTGGAGATACCCCGAGGCCAAATAAGACATTAGGCCAGCAGCCCCCAGAGACTGGACTGGGGGCACAGAACCTGCATTGTGATCATGTAAGTGTGAGGGAAACCCTGCAGAACTAGCCCTGGAGCCCTGTACCTCACCCGGCCTGGCAAAGCTGATGTTTCTACCAGCAGCCTGGGGTCTGAGGGTTGAGCCTCTGACTGTACCCTGGAGGCATGGCCAGTGCCGGACACTGTGGCACACTGAAGGGCGATCATTTTCAACATGTGCAAGGTCTAACCGTGACACAGTGTACTTGTGTCCAGGGCCTGGGTTTCCTGAGTTTTGTAGGCAGCCTTGTGTTCTGGAGAGTTGGCAAAACTAATAATAGCATTATCTAATCATTGTCAAGATCTAATTTTTACTTAGTGGTTGCTGGGCACCAGGCACTGGCTAAGCATTTGTCATGAGTAATCTCATTTGACCCTCACAATAACCCTGTGAGTGTGCGGTCACTAGCCTGGTGGAGCCTGAGTCTTTGTGCCCTGCTGGGAAGCGGGGGGGGGGGGGGGGGGGGGGTGTCCCACTAGCAGTAAACATTTGAGGCGCGGCCACAGGGCCCTCATCAAGAGCTACGGGGCCCGTGGAAGTCACCGTTCTAATGTTGTGGCCAGTTCTGCCTGCAGCATTGGGGATGGCCTATGTATTCCATAAAAGCTGCCTCGGATTACGAACTCTGGGTGTCTTACAGTTCCCGACCGAGTTATCTGAAAGAGATGGCTGGCCATCGCTCCAGCAGGGATACCTCCTGGGTGGAGGTAGGGGAGGGCCTGGGACAATACGATCGTGCCCATTCAGATAACAATTTAGGAGCTTAGATATGATCTCTTCTGCGCAGAAGCGTTGGCTCTCCCCGCAGACACATGTTCACCCCCCAGAAGGCAGCCTTTGGCGGGGGCTGGATTCCTGGAGCCAGCTCCTGGGGAGAGCACAAGGTCTGTTTGGCTTTTGAGAGAGGCTGAGCCACGCTCCGTTCACTAGAGGGCAGCAAACGCCCGACCACGGTCTTTTCTGAGAGCCGCACGGCATTTGTGTGAGCCTGGCGGTCTGAGAGCTCCTGCAGGGGGACAGGAAATGCTGAGTTATCCAAACCCTGGACGGGTGATAGAAAGCGCATACTCCCCAAAAGCAGCTCTCACTGTGCCGGACCCGGGATACCCCCAGGAGGCGGAGTGGCTGGGCTGAGCTCTGCCCTGCAGGGCCCTGTAGGGCCCTGCAAACCCTACAGCCCCTGACGCCAGTCCTCTTCTCAGAGCCTGCGCTTCTGCAGGCACACCAGCCTGCTCATGCCATCTACAGACGTGCCCGAGGGCCAGGTGGTACCACCTTGTATAAGCTGTTTCTCACCGCTGGTCCTTAACCTCAAGTGCATACATGCCTACGGGGGACTTAGACATGTGTTCATGGGATGATAATACAATGCAGTATGACTAGGGCCATCAACCACGGACAGGCCTCAGCTCTGTGAGGGTGAACGGAGGAGGCTCATGGGGACACCAGAGAGAGAGGCATGGATATGAGCTGAGTAGATGTGGGGGACTGTGATCGGGAGGGGTCCGGGGGTGTGTCTGAAGTGAAGGAGACAGTGCAGGGTGGAAGGAGTGTAGAAAATGAAGGAAGTGCAGCTGCAGAGTGAGGGGACAGGCCGCAGCCGAGTCTTAGCCAGAGAGCCCGGAAAGCCGGTGAGGAGTTACCATAGATTGCGGTACCAGGGAGGCACTGACGGTGGTTGGGGGGATGGGGGGAGAGTAAAGAGGAAAACCAGGCAGAGTACGAGGGCAGAGCAGAGGAGAGACCAGAACACTGCTGGGGAAGAGGCCTGAATGAGGAGGGAGGCAGGGGCACTGCTGTGACTAGGATGCTTGTGCTCAATGACTGGCTTGGGGGGAGGAGGCCAGGGGAACCTTTATTTTCATGGCAGCTAAGGGAAAATTAATTCATTTGGAAGGTTAACTGCCACCATATTTTGAATTTCATGAAGAAAGGCCTGCTGCTTACATCTGTAGCTGCTGATGGCGTACACACGGTCCATATGCCAGGCCCACATGACAATATCCAGCCAGACCTGGAACCTGAGGACAAGGCATGGACAGGACACAAAACGCCCCCAGCAGCAGATAAGATCAAGGAGGAGCAAGCATCGCCAGGCCCAGCAGGAGGCAGAGGGCTCTCCTGGGGGGCACACTCCTCAGGGACTAGAGAGGAGGAGGAGTGAGACCGTTCAGGGGCGGGTGTGGGGAGGTAAGTGAAGGTAAACACCCCCGCCATGCAGTGTGGGCACAGAGCAGGCTTCACTAGACATTCACCGCTGATAAGATGAGGTCCGCCCCCCCCCCCCCCCCCCTGCCTTTTCATCCTTCCCCCAAGGAGCGTGCAAGGAACCTGGGCACCAGCAGGGACCTGTTCCAGAAAAATCCCCACTCTCTTCCTTCACCTCTCTATTGAGCCAGCATGGGAGCTTGCCTCTTAAACAACTCAGGAGGCAGCTGCTCCTCCCCCCACCAACCACCCCTGGAGCTGTCCTGGAATGTCAGCTACCAGCCACCACTGCCCTTAAGGAAGTTGAAATCCTGTTACAGCTCCTCTGGCTCATGGAGGGGGAGCCACTGGGCCCAGATAGCTTGTTGCCTGGCAACCCAGGTAGACACTCCAGGGTCATTCAGTGGGCAGTCCCGTCCCTCACTGCACAGGCAGTAATCAAAGAGGCGTGAGGACACAAGGGCTAACATTTATTGAGCACTTACTCTGGGCTCGGTAGCCACTTTACCGGGATTGCCTTCTTTCATCTCCACGACAGCTCTGTTAAAGAAAACCCGACTTTTTTTTTTTTTTTTTTGATTTTTTTTAAAGAGAGGAAGGGAGAGGGATAGAGAGTTAGAAACATCGAGGAGAGAGAATCATCGACCAGCTGCCTCCTGCACACCCGCAACTAGGGATGTGCTCACAACCAAGGTACATGCCCTTGACCAGAACCGAACCTGGGACCTTTCAGTGGTGCTCTTTTCATATTTTAAAATCACTTCTGGAGCCAAGTCACACTGATGGCTCATACTCTGCTTTCCCCAGCTTTATGGAGGTGTAATGGACAAATAAAAATTGTCTATGTATAGGGTGTGCCATGTAATGGTTTGCTGTCCATATACATTGTGAAATAATTACTGCAATCATGTCAGCCCGCATATCCACCGTGTCTCATAGTGTGTTTGGGTTTGGGTGTGCTGACAAAACTTAAGCTCTACTCTCTTCGCAAATTTCTAGTACACAATACAGTATCTAGGGCAGTGGTCGGCAAACTCGTTAGTCCACAGAGCCAAATAGCAACAGGACAATGATTGAAATTTCTTTTTTGAGAGCCACATTTTTAAAACTTAAATTTCTTCTAATGCCACTTCTTCAAAATAGACTCGCCCAGGCCGTGGTATTTTGTGGAAGAGCCACACTCAAGGGGCCATAGAGCCGCATGTGGCTCACGAGCCATGGTTTGCCGACCACAGAATTAAGGTCACTGTACTGCACATTAGACGCCCCAGAACGTTTGTACCCTTTGACCAACATCTCCCCATTTTTCCCATTCCCTCCCCACCCCCTCGCTGCTGGTAACCGCCATTCTACTCTCTGTTTCCATGAGTTCAAGTTCTTTCGATTCCACACATCCCTGAGGTCATTCAGTGTTTGTGTCTGGCTTATTTCACTTAGCATAATGTCGCCCGGGTTTACCCACATTGTCCCAAATGACAGGATCTTCTTTTTCATAGATATTCCATCGTATATAATACATACTCTGCATTTTCTTCTTTATCATTTTAAAAATTGTTTTAATTGATTTTTATTGTTGAGAGTATTACAGATATCCCCCATTCCCACCCCCCACCATAGCCCTCTCCACCTGGCTCCCACTTCACCCCAGGCCTTCACTTCACTATTGCCTGAGTCCATGGGCTATGCATATCCTATATAATAAAAGGATAAAATGCAAATCAACCAAACGGTGGAATGACTGGTCACTATGATGCACACTGACCACTAGGGGGCAGGCGCTCAACACAGGAGCTGCCCTCTGGTGGTCAGTGCACTCCCACAGGGGGAGCTCTGCTCAGCTGGAGGCTGGGCTCATGGCTAGTGAGTGCAGCAGCAGTGGGGGGGAGCCTCTCCCACTTCCATAGTAGCACTAAGGATGTCCACCTGATGGCTCCAGGACTGCAAGAGGAGGGCACAGGCTGGGCTGAGGGACAACCCCAAGTGCATGAATATCATGCACTGGGCCTCTAGTATGCATATAAATTCTTTGGTTAATCTTGTCCCCTCCACCCTTTGAGATTTGTCAGTCTGTTTCCATGTCTCTGGACCTATTTTGTTCTTCAGTTTATTTTGTTCATTAGATTCCATATATAAGTGAAATCATGTGATGTTTGTCTTTCTCTATCTGGCTTATTTCATGTGGCATAATAATCTCCAGGTCCATCCATGTTGTCTCAAAGGGTAAAGTAGCCTTCCTTTTTTACAGCGGCATAGTGTTCCACAGTGTAAATGTACCACAGCCTTTTATCCACTTATCTACTGATGGGCACTTGGGCTGTTTCTAGATATTAACTATTGTAAGTAACACTGCTGTGGCTATTCAGGGTCTTTTCTGGTTCCAAATAAATTTTTGGAATAGTTGCTCTAGATCTGTGGAATATGCCTTTCGTATTTTCATGGAGGTTGTGTTAAATCTATACATTGCATTGAGTAGCATGGACACTTTTATGATGTTAATCCTTCCAACCTGTGAATACAGTACATGCTTCCGCTTGTTTGTATCTTCCTCTATTCCTTTTTTTCAATGTCCTATAGTTTTCCAAGCACAGGTCTTTTACCTCCTTGGTTAAATTTATTCCTAGGTATCTTATTTTGTTGTTATTGTTGCAATAATAAACGAGATTGTTTTCTTAGTTTCTCTTTCCAATGGGTCATTACTGGTGTTTTCATGTCCTTTTCTGTGCTGTTGAAGTCCTCACCAAGTTCCTCAAGCATCCTTATAACCATTGTTTTACAGAACTTCATATCTAGTCGTTTGCTTGTTTCGATTTAATTTAGTTCCTTTTCTGGAGATGACTCATGCTTTTTCATTTGGGACCTGTGTCCTTGTCCCCTCATTTTAGCTCCTCCCCTGTGTTTGTTTCTATGTATTAAGTAGAGCTGCTACATCTCCTGGACCTGGTAGAGTGGCCTTATGCAGCTGGTGTCTTGTAGGGCTCAGTCACCCAGCTTCCCATGTCACCCGTGCTGGGCACTCACTCCACGTGCACCCCCTGTGTAGGCTCTGTGCACCCTCCTGTTGTAGTTGAACCTTGATTGCTGTTGACACATCGCTGGGAGGGACTGACTCCCAGGCCAATCAACTACAAGGATCAGCTGCTACTACACTGGAGGAGCTGGTGTGCCGGGGCCAACCCCGGGAGCAGGACTTGCTTCAGGGGGGCTTTGGTCCCTACCAAGTCTTCCCCTTGAGTGTGTAGCTCACGGAAGTGGATGGGTTATAACCTGATATGGTCTGAAGCTGACCCGTGGGCACACTAGCTCTGGAGGGACCACTTGGCAAGAGGTTTGAGGTATGCCAAGGGCAGGTGCTGCTTGTTTGAGAGATTTTTAGAGAAGTCCAAAGCATGAGGCATGAGAGACCACTTGTATGGAAAAGCAATTAGAAACACCTGGGTTGGCCTGCAAATTGGGTGGAGCGGGGCTGACTGTGTTAGCAAGGTCAATGGAGACCCAAGTTTGGCGACTGCCTGCCAGCTCTGTAGGCGGAGGGCTCAGCAAAGCCACAATGGACCCTGCCAGCGCTTGTGTCTGGGAGAAAGCTGCCTCTCCAGTTCTCGCCCTGATGCCAGACAATTTCGTTTCTCCCCTGGGTCCCTGGGCCTCTGGCACCGCTGTCCCAGCGCTGGAACTTGGAGCAAGTGAGCGGAGTAAGTCCGTGCGTGGGCCCTTAAGAGCAACGCCTAGCATGGCAGCAGCCCGTCGTTGCACTCACCCACAGTCTGGTTTTTACTTCCAGAAGTCGTGGGGACTGTTCTCCCCAGCACCGGAACCTGGGCTGGGGCTCTGATGTGAGGCTGGGACCCCTGGCTCCTTAGCGGGGAGCTCCGCAGCAGAGATATTCCTCTCGATGTTTATCGTCCACATGTGGATGTGGGTCTCGACCCTTCCTGCCAGCCTCCATTTGGCTGCTTCTTTATCCTTCATGACTGGATCCCTGTGTAGCTAGATTTCAGACATTCTGAATGACGGTTTCCCAGTAATTTAGTTGTAATTTTGATGGGGTTGTGGGAGGTTCGAGCACCACATTTGCCTACGAGCTGCCACCTACATTTTCTTTAAGTATTCATTTATGGGTAGACACTTAGGTTGTCTGCATAACTTGTCTGTTGTGAATAGCGCTGCAGTGAACACTGGAGTTCAGATCTCTCTTTGAGATTTATATCCAGTGGTGGGTTTGCTGGGTTGTATAGTTGTCCTATTTTTTTTTTTTTTTTGAGGAAACTTCATACTGTTTTTCATAATGGCTGCATCAATTTACATTCCCATTCAACAGTGTACAAGATTCCCTTTGTTTCCTCATCCACATTTTATCATGCTAGTATCTTGTGTTTTTTGTAATAGTCATGCTAGTGATGTCACATTTAGTTATCTCATTTGCATTTCCCTGGTGATTGGTGATATTGAGCACTTTGTCATATACCTGTTGGCCATTTGTATGTCTTCTTCGAGGAAATATCTCCTCAGGCCCTTTTTTAATTGGGTTATTTAGATTTTTGCCATTGAGTTAAGAGTTCTTTATATTAACTCCTTATCTGATATATAGTTTGCAAATATTTTCTCCCATTCTATATGTTGCCTTTTCTTTTTATTGATTTTTTTTTTCCTTTGCAGAAGCTTTTGAGTTTGATGTAGTGCCATCTGTTTATTTTTACTTCTGTTGCCTTTGGTTTTGGTGTCATATCCAAAAAAAAATTATTGCCAAGGCCAATGTCAAGAGTTTTATGGTTTCTGGTTTTAGGTTTAAATCCTTAATCTATTGTGAGGTTTTTTGTTTGTTTGGTTTTTTTTTTTTGATCTTTTTTGATATGGTGTGAGATAAGAGTATAATGTCAATCTTTTGCAAGTGGATATTCAATTTTCCTAAAACCATTTATTCAAGTGACTACCCTTTCCCCATTGTCTATTCTTGGCACTCTTATCAGATTAATTGATTGAACATATGTGGATTTATTTTAGGACTCTAGATTCCCTTCCATTGGTCTATTATATGTCAGTGGTCGGCAAACCGCGACTCACGAGCCACATGTGGCTCTTTGGCCCCTTGAGTGTGGCTCTTCCACAAAATACCATGTGCGGGTGAGCATGTACAGTGCGATTGAAACTTCGTGGCCCATGCGCACAAGTCGCTTTTCAGCCTGGGTGTGTCTATTTTGAAGAAGTGGGTCTAACGCTGAGCCACATCCAAGGAGCCAAAGAGATGCATGTGGCTCGTGAGCCTGTTTGCCAACCACTGGTCTATGTGACTGTTTTTATGCTAGTACCATACTATTTTAAATATTATAACTTTGTAATATAGCTTGAAATTGGGAAGTGTTATGCCTCCAGCTTTGTTCTTCTTTCTTAAGATTGCTTTTGTTATTTGGAGTCTTTTGTAGTTTCATACAGACTTCAAGGTTACTTTTTCTGTTTCCGTGGGATCGATGCCATTGGAATTCTGATAGGGATTTCACTGAATCTGTAGCTTGCTTTGGGTAATGTGGACGTTTCCACAATATTAATTCTTCCCATCTGAGAAAAGAGGATATTTTTTCATTTAATTGTGTTTTCTTCCTTTTATTTCATCAATGTCTAATGCTTTTCAGTATACAATTCTTTCACCTCCTTCATTATATTTATTCCTAACTATTTTATTGCTTGTTGTATTATAAATGAAATTTTCTTAATTTCTTTTTTGGGCCGGGACCTGTTTGGCTCAATGAATAGAGCGTCGGCTTGGGGACTGAAGGGCCCCGGGTTCGATTCCGGTCAAGGGCATGTACCTTGGTTGCGGGCATATCTTCAGTAGGGGATGTGCAAGAGGCAGCTGATCGATGACTCTCTCTCATCGATGTTTCTAATTCTCTATCTCGCTCCTTTCCTCTCTGTACAACAATCAATAAAATATATTTTTTTAAAAATTTCTTTTTTGGGTAGTTTGTTGTTAGTGTATAGAAACACAGCTGATTTTTCTATGCTAATTTTGTAACCTGCAATTTTACTGAATTCATTTGTTAGTTCTAATAGTTTGAATTTTCTATATGTATGATTATGTCATCTGCAAACAGAGACGATTTAACTTCCTTTCTGATTTTGATGACTCTTATTTATTTTTTTCTTGCCTAATTGCTCTGGGTAGACCTTCAATACTGTGCTGAATAGAAGTGTTGAGATCGGGAAACCTAGTCTTGTTTCTGATCTTAAATAAAAAGCTTTCAGCTTTTTCTCATTGAGTATGATGTTAATTGTAGGCTTGTCATATATGGCCTTTATTCTCTTAAGGTACATTCCTTCCATACCTAGTTTGTTAAGAGTTATTATCATGAAAGGATGTTGAATTTTTCAAATGCTTTTTCTGCATCTATTTCGATGATGATATGATTTTTATCCTTCATTTTGTTAATGTGCTGTATCAACTTTATTGGCTTGTATATGTTGAACCATCCTTGAACCATCCTTGCATCCCAGTTAATTCTTTTAATGTGTATGATCCTTTTAATGTGCTGTTGAATTTGGTTTGGCAGTACTTTTTTTTTAATATATTTTATTGATTTTTGTACAGAGAGGAAGGGAGAGAGATAGAGAGTTAGAAACATCGATGAGAGAGAGTCATCGATCAGCTGCCTCTTGCACACCCCCTACTGGGGATATGCCCGCAACCAAGGTACATGCCCTTGACTGGAATCAAACCCGGGGCCCTTCAGTCCCCAAGCCAACGCTCTATCCATTGAGCCTAACCGGTCTCAGCGGTTTGGTAGTACTTTTTAAGGATATTTGCATCTATGTTCATTAGAGATATTTGCCTGTAATTTTGTTTTCTTAAAGTGTCCTTGTCTGGCTTTGGTATCGTAATAATGCTGGCTTCATAGAATAAGTTTAGAAGTGTTCCCTCCTCTTCAAATTTATGGAAGAGTTTCAGAACGATTGGCATTAATTCTTTTTTAAATGTTTGGTAGAAGTCACAGGATTCTGTGCTTTTCTTTGTTGGAAAGTTTTTGATTACTGGTCTAATCTCCTTATTAATTATTTGTCTGTTTAGATTTTCTGTTTCTTCATTATTCATTCTTGGTAGGTTGCATGTTTCTAGGAATTTATCCATTTCTTCTAAGCTATCCCATTTATTGACGTATAATTGTTCACAATAGTCTCTTAGGATGGTTTGTATTTCTGTGGTATAACTTGTAGTGCCTCCTCTTTCATTTATAATTATGTTCATCTGAGTCCTCTCCCTTTTTTCCTGGTGAAGCCGCTAGCAGTTTGTCAGTTTTGTTTATCTTTTCACCAAACCAACTCTTGGTTTTGTTGATTTTTTCCCCTATTATCCTTTTAGTCTTTAGTTCATTAATTTCTGCTCTAATCTTTATTTCCTTCCTTTTGCTAACTTTGGGCTTAGTTTATTCTTTTTCTAGTTCTTTGAGGTGCAGTTAGTTTTTTTTACTTGAATCTTTTTTAAAAATTATTATTAACATAGGCATTTGTCACTCTAAACTTTGCCTTTAGAACTACTTTTGCAGTATCTCAAATATTTTGGTAGGTTTTGTCTTTATTTTTGCTTGTCTCAAGTCAAATTTTGATTTCCACTTTGATTTCATACTTGACCCACTTGACCACTTGACCATACTTGATCACTCTTCTGGAGTGTATTGTTTAATTTCCTAATTCACATTATTTGTGAATTTTCTAATTTCCCCCCTATTATTGATTCTAAGTTTCATGCCATTATGGTTTGAAAGACACTTCATATGATTTTAATCTTCTTAGATTTGTTAAGACTTGCTTTGTCCTCAACATATAATATATCCTGGAGTATGTTCAGTGTGTACTTGAGAAGAATGTGTATTCTGGTGCTGTTGGACAGAATGTGCCTTATACAGTGTCTGTCTGTTAGGTCTATTTGCACTATAGAGTTATGCAAGTTCTCTATTTCCTTATTGATTTTCTGTTGATCTATCCAATGTTAAAAGCGGAGTATGAAAATCCCCTACTGTTATTATACTGCTATTTATTTCTCCTTTCAGTTGTTAGTATTTGCTTTAAATATTTAGGTGCTCCAATGTTGGGCTCATATGTATTTATGCTCCTTATGTCCTCCTAATGAATTGATCACTTTATCATTATATAGTGACCTTCTTTGTCTCTTTGATCAATTTTGATGAAAGTCTATTTTATTGATAGAAGTATAACCATGCCAGCTCTATTTTGTATTATTTGCGTAGAATATCTTCTGCACTTTCAACCTGTGTGTGTCCTTAAAGTGAAAGCGAGTCTCTCATAGGCAGCACATCTTTTCATGTTTTCTTAATCTACTCTCTGTGTCTTTTGATTAGAGAAGTTAATGAACTAAGCCAATTGCACGTAAGTAATTATTGGCAAGTAAGGATTTATTATTGCCATTTTGCTGATCGTTTTTTCACTCTTGTGTAGTTTCTTTGTTCATTTCTTTCTTACTTTCTTCGTTTGTGGCTTATTTTTTATTGTGGTACGGTTTAATTCCTTTCCTCATATATTTTTGTATCTACTAGAGGTGTCTTTTTCTGTGGGTTTACATGAGACATAGTTATAACAGTCTATTTGAAACTGATAACAACTTACCTCCATTTGCATAAAACGCTATAGTTTCATTTTTCCTCCCTCTGTGTTTTATGATATTAATGTCAAACTTTGTCTTTTTATATTGTGCACCCATTAACAAATTATTATAGCTATCGTTATTTTTAATAGCTGATATACTAGAGATAAAAGGTTTTTTTACACACCACAATTCCAGTGTTAGAGTATTCCGAGTTTGACTTTATATATACCAGTGAGTTTCATATGTTTTCATGTTGGGACTTAGCATCCTTCCATTTCAACCTGAAGAACTCCCTTTAGCTTTTTCTGTAAAGTAGTTGTGGTGGTGATAAACTCCTTTAGTTTTTGTTTATTTGGGCATGTCTTCATCTTTCTCATTTCTAAAGCCCAGTTTTACTGGCTATAGTATTCTTGGATTTCAAAATTAAAACATGTGCTCTTAAAGGATACTATTAAGAAAACGAACAGGAAGCCACAGATTGGGAGAAAATATCTTCAAAACATATATCAGACAAAGCACTTTTATCTAGAATATGCAAAGGGTTCTTCTAGCTCAGGTGTCGGCAACCTGCGGCTCCAGAGCCACATGCGGCTCTTTTGAAGCTTTACCGCGGGGCTCCGACAACTTGCAAGCCTGTGTGAAAATGAAGGTAATGTCTTACAGCCCTGATGTGCTGACACTGTGCACTGAGGTTCAGGAGCAAAAATCCCGTTAACCAGGTAAATTAAATATTTTAATTAGCTATTAATTTGCAAAAATATATTTTACATTGTTAAGTGAAAAAGTCCTTTTTTTCTTCAGATTGACAGCTAACTGCACAATCCGGTATATAGCATTAAGGTAAGAAACAATATATGCAGTGTTATATTTGTTTTAAATGTCGCAATGGTTTTGTGGCTCCCGGGTTTTTTTTTTCCCTTCGGAAACAGGTCCAAGTGGCTCTTTAAGTCTTAAAGGTTGCAGACGCCTGTTCTAGCTCAATAACAAGGAGGAATGCAATCTAATAAAAAATTGAAATAATAAAAGGTTTGAATAGATGGCAGAAGACACATACATGACAAGATTTTCAGCATCACTACTCATTAGACAAAGGCAAATTAAAACCTCAATGAGACACCTCTACATGCCTGGGTATGACAAAAAGAAAAAGAAAGGGAAGGAAAGGAAATAGGAAAAAGAGGGAAAAACAGAGAAAAGACTAACTGCATCAAGGTGGGTGAGAATGTGGAGCAACTGGACCAGTCATACATGCCTGGTTGGAAAATTGGGGCAGATATTTTGCAGGATAGTGTAGTTCCTTTTTAACGAAGTCAAACATATGCCTATAACACAACCCAATCATCCCACTCCTGAGTAGCTATCCAATGGAAAGGAAAGTATATGCCCAGACAAAGACTTGTCCACACATATTAATAGCAGCTTTATTTTTAACAGCCCAAACTGCCAATAACCCAAATGTCCATTAACAGGTGAACAACAAATAAATTGTGGTTATCCATTTAATGCTATGCTACTCAGTGCGAAGGAATGAACTACTGACACATGCAATGATATGGAAGAGTTTAAAAAACTTCCTGATAAGTGAAAGAAACAAAATAAAAACAAGTACCTACTGTGTGGTTCCATTTACATAAAACCTTATAAAAGGCACACTGGTGTGTACCGACAGGAAGTAAACCAGTGGTAACCTGGGGTGGGGAAAGGGTTAAAAGAGAGGAAAGGGGGAGTGAGGAAAGCCCTTTGGGGATGATGAATATACTCACCATTTTGATTATGCCGATAGTTGTGTTTTTGTTTTTTTTATATATAACAAGTGAATAGCAGATGTAAAAATTTATCAAATTGAGTACTTTAAATATGTGTGGTTTATAGTAGGTCAATTATTGTTCAATACACCGTTTTTTTAAAAAGTCCAGTTCTTGAGTTTTTTAATGGAAATCTCAAGCCTCTGGATGGCTATTTGAGCACTAAGGTCTGAAGGGAGAGGCTGCTGCTATTCTAAGCCAAGGCACCTGCCCACCTCCCCGGGGAGACACGTCAAACAGAGGTGATCCCCAAACAAAGGCGTGGCTGCCTGGACATTCGGAAAGCAGCCCGTGGACTAAGAATTGGGACGGATAACGCCCTCCTTAAAGAATGACAAAGCTCCAAACAATGTCAAGACATCCCCTTGTCCAGCTGTCATGCAGAAAGGAAAATGGATGCTCAGAGCTCCGAGATGATTGAAACAAGGTCCATGAAGGATGGTAGGACAGGTTTAGGGACAAAATGGTGCACGTGTTCAGGGGAGGGAAGGGGTGCTGTGAGCACAGATGGACTTCTCTGTCTCTCTCCTACCCATGCAGAAGTCACTCACGCACAGGCGTGACTGCTTGTGGGCTGCTGGGTGGGTGGTCGTAGGCCCCTTCCCCTCGTCTCCACCCACCAGGATGAGCGAGAACCAGTGGTCGCTGCTCGCTGTACCCTGGCCTGCACTCTCCCGGGGCCTCACCCCTCGCCTGGCTCCCCGAGGGAGGGCTCCATCCTGCTGCTGGGAGGACAGGCTTTCTGCACCCAGACGCTGCCTGCCCCGAGAGGCAGTAAATGCCAGGCACTCTCCTTTTCCCTGCAGACCTCGTGAGCTCATTCTGGTAAAAGTTTAATGCCTAAAGTCAATTACGCTTAAGGATGCTCTGATGAGCCCCTCAACAGCCTTTTCTCAGGGCCGTTCCGGCCTGCGGCTGCTTCCCACTCCCCCCACACGCTGCTGAGAAAACCTCATTGCCCCTCCTGGCCCCCAGCTTGCTGGGTGACCTTGAGAGAGGCCCACCCCCTCAGTGGGCCTGGCTTTGACCTTCACACAAAGGAAGGGCTGCCTTGGATGCTCTCGGAGGCGTGTGCTGGGCTTGTTCATCCCTCCGGCCCCTCCGCTCTGGGTGAGCCAAGCAGCAGCAGGAACGGGAGGACCCCTCCATGCTGGAGGCCTGTGGGGGCAGAAGTGCCAACAAGCAGAGCTGTTGTAAAAGGGGAGATATTCTGGGTGGGCTTTCGTTCATCGAGTGGGAAAACACTATCAGAGACATGCGAAGAACTATCCAGTGCACAGTCCCGGCTACGGTGGCCTGGCCGCCTTCCCTGCATGGCATCCAACTCCACCGCAGCTGAGAGCCTTTCGTCAGCCTGGCCCTTATGTGCCCCAGATGTGCCACAGCTGGCTCCAGGCTCTTGCTGAGGGCTCAGGCAGGCCCCGGGGAGAGAAGGAGTGGAGGTGACTAGGTTGTCCTGTGATGGCCAGTGAGGCACAATTCACCTCTCACCTGGCCACTCATTGCTTCCAGTCCTGGTCTGCCAGTCCTCGGGCTGGGCTTTGCATATTTCTCCTGCTCTCACATCCTCCTCCTGCAACTCCCTCCCCTTGAGAGCCCTCCCCTTCTTGTCCCCTTCCCAAAGCAACTCTGGAAGCTTCTCCACTTCACTCTGAGATGGCAAACTGCGGCTCGAGAGCCACATGTGGCTCTTTGGCCCCTTGAGTGTGGCTCTTCCACAAAATACCATGGCCTGGGAGAGTCTATTTTGAAGAAGTGGTGTTAGAAGAAGTTTAAGTTTAAAAGATTTGGCTCTCAAAAGAAATTTCAATCGTTGTACTCTTGATATGTGGCTCTGTTGACTAATGAATTTGCCGACCACTGGCCTAGAGGATTCCTGTTCCCCCCTCCCCATACCCCGTCTCCATGTATCCCAACCCTGTGAGGGGAACAGCGTGGGCACAGGGTGGAGGAGGCTCTGGCTAGGAACATGGGCTTGGTCTGCGGCCCATGATCTGTACCTGCCCCCATCCTGCCACCGGTCAAATGCTGGCGGCCCTGGGAGATGCATTCCAAGTCCAGAAAGAAGGTGGCTCTCTTGAGACAGGAAGCCCGTTTCTGGTCCACCTGATCGGGGTGGAGGCTGCTTCAGAAAGGTGGAGCAGTGCGTGAACCAGGGGTCCCCTCTTTCTAGACAGGACGCCCTCATGTGACTCTCCTCAGACCATTATTTTCTACTCCGGCTGCAATGATGTCCTTTGCTGTGTGTTGACTAGGGATGGTATTGACCTGATGAGGCGTGGGCACTGAGCAGACAGGATGGATGTTGCTGACTCCCGGAGAGAGCCTTTGGAAGTGGCCAGAGGAGATGTAGGAAGCGGGGATTAGAGGCATGGCCACTGTGACTCTTCAGTTGTTGGGCCACAAGGCAAGTTGGAGGGGAGGGGGTCCACAGGGGAGGAGCCAGGGCAGCTTGGGCAGCTAGAGATCATTTGGGGGGACTGGTTGGGATCCACGTACCCACACCCTCACCTGAGATCCCTTTCTGCCCATGTCCTCTCTCACTGGGGTCCAGGGAGACAGCCGAGTAGGACGCACTTGCTGCCTAACTTCCAGTTGGGTTCACAGATGGGAGGCACCAGCAGGAGACTGAAGGGAAGGAAGAGGTGGAGCAGGGTATTGCCCCGCCTCCTGCTTGCTCAGGGTTGCTGCTAGCAAGGACCACGCTCCTCTAGGACCACACAGCTCCGGCTAGCATCCTCTGGGAGTCAGTGACATCCATCCTATTCGGTCAGTGCCTCTGGTCTAGGGCAGGAATGTGGCTGCCATCGCTGGTCCCTGGGTGCCTGCAGGGTAGCCCTCAGGCATTTGGCCTCCTGGTGTTCCTTCCCTCAGGTTGTCCCCTCCTGCACTGTCCCAGGTTTGTCCGGCATGCCCGGCAGCACACATGATGGCATGCCACTTTGGGGATTAGACCAAGAGAGCCTGCAGTTTCAGTCTTGAGAACCCTCTTTCTCTTTCTCCTGGGTCACTCATTCTGGGCGAGGCAGGATGCTGGGTCGTGAGCAGCCCTATGGAGAGGTCCACAAGACAAAACACTGATGTTTCTAACAGTCAGCAAGGGTCCTGGCTCGCCAACAATCCCCTGAGTGAGTCTGGAAGTAGATCCGTAGCCCCAGGCAAGTCTTGAAATGCCAGCAGCCCCTATGGACAGCTGGCTGCCACCTCCTGAAAGACACAAGAGTCCCAGCCACCCAGCTAAGCCCCTCCCAGATGCTCATAACTCTGTGAGGTCATAGTGTCTGGTGGTTTAAACTGCGGACTGTTGGGGTAACTTGTTACACAGTAGTAGGTGACGAACACAGTGGCTGTCTAACGGGCTTACGGCAGAAGCTGCTGTGAAAAAGTTTAATACCTTAACAATGTTGAGGTGGTTCCGGCATGTTCCATCTGAGTATTTTCTGACGGGTCCCCCTCCTGAAGATCTGGGTCTGGGGTAGGTCTGCTGTCCTTATTGGGGCCTTGAACCAGACAGGCCTAGGGATGGATGAGGAAATAGGAGAAGCGGGAGGAGAAGGAGGGGAAGGAGAAGGGCAGTGAGGGGAGGCTCACAGGGAGTCAGGATGGAAGGTTCAGGCCCGAGTTGGTCCACAGGAACCCAGGAGAGACACCTGCCTGTCTCCACCTGCTCATGGGAAGCGATCGAGGTGAGATCCCGAGCGCCCAGGACCGGGGAGAGTCCCGGGCTGCCGGTTGGATGGGGTTAATGTAGCAGGATTCCCAGGTGCGTTTTCCGTGAGGCACGGATTCCTAAGGGCCCTGCTCCGGTTCGGCGTGTACCCTGCCGCGGAAGCAGCGTGCCAGCGGTGCCCGGCCCACGGAGGACCAGCCGGGAGCGGCCAGCTCCCTCCGGGGGCGGACACTCTGCTCCCGCAGCGGGCCGGCAGCCTCCCATTACTGCGCAGGGGGCCCTTTTGTGCGGCAGAGTGGCCTCGGGGTGCCCTCTGTGAGTCATTTCCTGTTGTTCTGCTCGGAGAAGCCCTGCCATTCTGGAAAGCCAGATTTGACATTTTTGCAGGAGGAACTTCTGGGCCTTTTGGTCAAGGAGAAAGGCAGGGATCCTTTTTTCTATGTTTACAAAGCCATTAATTGGACTTTTTATAAAATTAGCCTCCATTAGGAGCTCGGCTGGAATGGGAGAGCAGCCTTATTTAATACAAAGCACCGCTCTTAAAGGGTTCTTTTCAGTGACCAAGTGCTCAGTGGCCAGGGGGCTGGTAAGGTGGGCTCTGCCCCTTCTGCTGCCGAAAGCCAGCGGCACGGACTCAGGGCGCGCTTAGTGGTCCCTGGGCACCTCCCTGTGCCCACTCCCGCTGCAGAGAGAGAAGGGGCAGGGGTGGGGGTGGGGGGGAGGAAAGCGTGGTCCAGAGCCATCCTCAGGGCCCGCCTGCAACCCCTGCTTCTGTCTGCCTCTCCGCTGCCACTCTTTTCTTTTTCTTTCACCCGAGGATATTTCCCCATTCATTTTTAGACAGAGTGGAAGGGAGGGGGTGAGAGACAGAGAGAAACACTGATGTGAGAGAGACGCATAGATTGGTTGCTTCCCACAAGGCCCCCTACTGGGGCCAGATATTGAGCCCCTGCAGCTGAGGTCCATGCCCTTGACCCAAGTCACACCTGGAACCCTTCAGTCCACAGGCCTACGCTACAAGCACTGAATCAAACCAACTATGGCCCTGGTCGGCAAACTGAGGCTCATGAGCCACATGCAGCTGTTTGGCCCCTTAAGTGTAGCTCTTCCACAAAATACCATGGCCTGGGCGAGTCTTTGTTGAAGACGTGGCCTTGGAAGAAGTTTAGGTTTAAAAAAATGTGGCTCTCGAAAGAAATTTCAGTCGTCGTCCTGTTGCTATTTGGCTCTGTGGACTCATGAGTTTGCTGAACATCGAACTAAGGGCATGGCTGTGATGCTTCAGTGGGCCTCTGTTTCAAGCCGTTGTCGGGAAAGTCCAGCTGACACAGTGGCTCAGTCGTCAGCAGCGAAGGGTGATGCCATGTACCTGATCGCAGTCCTCCAGAGTGCTCGAGAAAGGGCAAATTCTGAAATAAATGCTAGTCTTGCCTCAAGAAGAGACAGGAGTAGGGGTTTGGACTGTGCGTGTTAGGACCACACCAGGCAACTCCTGGGGCTCACGGGTGCTGCTGGACAGGGTAAGCTTGCCAATGACCTCTGGCTGCCCTCCTGCCCACCCCTGGGTCTCCCGCACCCCACTTTTGCACCCTCCGCATCTGGAGGAGCCCAGGTACAGCCCCAGCCTACGCTCCCCTCCCTCCCCCACTTCCCGGGTGACGCCGTCAGTTGAACTTTCTGTTCTGCGCGCAGGAAGCGTACCTACCCAGGGATCTGAGATGCTTTTCCCTTTTCCAGTCCCTTCTGAGCAGAGAGACAAGGCATGGCCAGCACACACACTTCTCCTTTCCCCAACCACAGCCTCTCAGTAGACACAGCTCCCACCCAGCCACCGCTGTCCCTCAGCTCCGTCCTGGCACTGCCGTCTTGGCTGGCCATGGGGCAGACAGGTTGTCCTGGAATGACATGTGCCAAGTGCGTGAACCTTCACATCCCAAACCGTGAGCTTGTGGAGGGAGAGGCAGTCTGAGTGCCTCCCCTGGAATCCAGCTCTGTGCACAGCTCCTGGTACAGGGAGCCTCCCGCACAGGCCACTGCCCTGGCCTTGCCCACCGGCCTCTGCCTGCATCTTTCCCGGGTCAGGAGGGCACCATTTCCGATCAGTGAGCTCGGGCATCCCACTGTCCTCCTCAGGAAACTCTCTCGCAAGAGAGCCCACTTCTAACCAGTCCTCCACCGAGTTCTAATCAAAGTAATAGCTTCCCGTTGCAGAAAACTAGGGAAGCACGGGAAATGAACTGCATTATTCAAAGTACATTTTCAAAATCTCTTCCAGTTGTGACTTCATTCATTCATTCATTCCTTCAGCAAACACTTGAGCTAACGGTTCTCTCCCAAAATCAGTGTGAGAGAGGGAGGACACAAATGTCCCAGAGCAATTCTCACTCTGCGTGGAACCTTATGTTGGCTTCAATTAAATATATATTATATTGAAATGCTCCTTGGGCTCACATTTCATCTTGGATTGAAATGTCCATTAGCAGCCATTCCGTATTTCCTTTGTCCATTTAGATGGAATCGTATTCTGAGCTCGCGATCCTCCTGGGGCCAGGGCTGCTCTCAGAGCACACCCTGACTCTCAGCCATCGCTGAGTTCTTCCTTCAACTCCGGGCTAAGAGGTTTGAGGTCCCAAATGCTTTCTCTTCTTATAAAAATCTCTTCGCCCAACTCCTACCGAATCCACGTCGGGCGCTGCATTTTCCCTTTGCGCCTCGCTCTGAAAAGGGAAAGCTATTGGGCCTTCAGATCTCCTTGCTGGTGCTGAATTGAGGCATCTTTTCTTCTACCTGTTTTCCCCTCCCCCCCTCTTACTTTGACATAATGAAAACAGGTATCAATTATGACTCTAAAAACAATTGTCATTGAAATGAATGGGAATCTATTTCAAAGAGAATGTGAGCGATCATGCACCTGTCTCCTGCCAGCGCTGCCCCCATCCGCTCCTATAACCTGGAGCTTGAGGTGGAGGATAAAGTCCCATCTTCTCTGGTATTCAAATCCACGTGGCTCCAGCTCCATCCTGTTCTCGTGAGGGCATCTTTCTCTCCTAGTGCCGCCTGCTCATGCAAAGTTCAAGAATCCCAATGATGTTTGCTGTACGTTGGAACCCCAAGGGGAAAAGTCATGGTATGACCCCATTTCCTCCCAGGGGATGCTTTGTCCCCTAGGCAGAGTGCCTCTCTCATCCCAGCAGCCTTCCTGTCTGAGGAGTTCTGGGTGGGAGGTGGTTCCATGGACCTCATGCCTGCAGAGAGCCAGGCCTCCCAAACATCCTGTTACACCTTCCCGCCATGCAGTGGGCACTGCAGGTCCTGGAGGGCCTCCTCCTCGGGGGTCTCAGCTAAGCTCCTGGATCCAGTCTTGGCTTCAGCACTAATTAGCTGCAACCTTGGGATCCCCTCCCTGATCTCCAGGCTTATTATCTGCAAAGTTGGCACCAAAAAAAGCCCACTGAGAGCGGTAGCCATTCTCAGCCGTGGCTCCTGGAGCCAGAGGGACCTCATTTCCCCGCCGGAGTCAGTAGCGCCCCTCACAGGGAGAGGGGTCTGCTGGGGAAGCTGATCCTGAAGCCTCAGAAAGCTGGGGTACCCATGAGCCCCTGCTCCTGCCACACCCCCTGGGCTCGTCAGGAATGGAGAAGCTCACCCCTCCCCTGACCTCCGGAGTCAGAATCCCAGGGTGCAGCCCAGGAATCTGTGTTAACAAGCACTCCAGGTGATTCTCAGGCACACGAGGTTGGAGGACCACTGTTCCAAAGCATCTTCTCACCTTCTCCTCAACCCCACCCCTGAGACCCAGGAGACAACAGATGGGGTCTCCTGGCCCCAGGTGGAATGTCACTCAGCACTGCCTTTCAACCCGCTCCAAGACTCCCTCTCACAGTCCCCTGGCCAGCTCAGCCACTCTGCCCTTCTCCACAATGCCACCTCCCTCTCCAGACTGCTTCAGGAACCCCCTGTGCCATCAGCTTCACCAGCCCCACCTCTCTCTGGCTCTGTGCGACTTCCCTCTCCTTCCTGTTGCGGCCCACAGGACTCCGTCCTTCTGTCCATCTGTCATCCTGGTCTCCTTTTCCAGACCCTCCCTCAACCTCCTAACATCCTGGTTGTGAGACAGACTCGTCTACTTCAAGCCCTGCCCTACAATGGCACTGAGATCCAGGCATGGGCCCTCTTGCCTGGGAGACTCGATGTCCTCCTCTGGGAAATGGGGATGGCAGCACCTGTCCCCCAGGGCTGTGGCAGGACGGAGAGGAGGTCCTGGCACATGCCCGGCATGTCTTGGCTGCTAAGCCATGAGCTGTCAGGAGGTGGAGAGAGAAAGAGTCCACTTCCCGAGGGCACTTACAAGGGCAGAGAAGGGGGTGGTGGTGCTGGAGGAAGATCAGCCACAGGAGTTACAAGCAGGCCCTAGGCTCAGCGCCCCATCTCTCTCCCACTTTCACCGCCAGCCTCACCCCTGGTACATGGGGCTCCTGGCAGGTGGTGGAGCCTTGTTTACAGACCCATAGTCACCCCTAAGCCTTCCTGTGACCCGGGGGCCTCCGGCTGAGCTGTGAGAGCTGCGATGAGGAAGGAGGCCATTCTGCCTGGAGAACACTTCCCCAGAGTTAGTCCTTCCTGTCTCTGGTTCCAAGTTCCACTGCGGCTGCACTCGCTGCATTGTACTCATCAGCTAGAGGTCTGTCCCCCTATCTCCTCCTTCAGGGCAGGGACTATCCCCAGGCCCTGGCACAGACACACGTCCCATACATGATACAGAAAGCCCCTCGGCCCCAAGTTCTCAAATCTACCTTTTTTGGGGGAGGTGCGGGACTAGGACACCAGAAACTCAGTCTTTCTTCCAAAGGCTCTGAGCCCAAGAGGCACTGCCTAAATTGCAGGGCAGGTTGGATCTGGGGATCTGACCACAGACAGCGTGTGCCCACAGCCGTCCCCATGGGAACCATGTCAGGCAGAGCTCCACCCCGGAATGAGCAGCCTGCTCTGGCCTGAACCTGGCGGGGGCTGACGTGGGCACAGGGCTGGCTCGGGCCACCTGCAGGAGGCCCCGCTTCAGGAGCTCAAGGGGGGCTGCCGCTGCAGGGACCAACCAGGTAGGCAGGTTGCCATGGAAACCAAGCTTCTGGCCTTCCCTAGTGCTTGGAGTTCTGACAGGGAGAAGACCATACTCCACAGAGCACCCTTACCCCTGGGCCCCTCCTCGCCCTCTCAGACTGAGTCCAGGGCATGGCGTGGGCACAGAGATGGATGACAGGCTCGGAGCAGCAGGAAAGGCAGAGGGACCTAGGAACTGGCAATGATTCTCTCCCTTCCACCTCATCTGCCACGGTTCCTGGGGACAGCTATTGCCCAGAAGGAGACGGCTTACCCGAGAAGCAGTAACCAAAGGCGCCGTCACATGTGAGGAGTTTGTGGTGTCAAGAGCCTTGGAATAGATCTCGTGTTCCCATCCTTGTCCTCATATGTCATAGCTGGGTGTCACTGGTAAAGCCACTCAACCTCGCTAAGCCTTACTGTTTCTTCACATAGAAAATCAGGAACCTGTTACCACCAGGTACTCATCAGGTATCATGATTCAAAGGTAAAGTTAAGCCATAAAGCCCTTGTACTTCTAGGGGCTTGTTCCTCTAGCAAGCTGAAAACATAGTCTGTGTTCAAAAGAAAGATGAGTCCATGCGTGACAAACCACTGGTGGATTAGAAGGAACAATGGCTTTATTCCTTCAATGAGTCTCAGTTCAGTGCCTTTCTATCTAGACTGGCCTGGTGCCAGGGGCTGGAGATGCAGGACTAATCTCATGGACCCACCCTGGGGGAACGCCAGCCTCGGAAAAGGGCTCTTTGTTGACCTACTGTGTTGGCTAGTACGTCCCTTTTTTCTCAAGGAGCAGGAATATATTGTAGGGAGATGAACACAAGACTTACCTCTCTAAAACACAGAAGGAAGGTTGTAAGGTTGTAAAAAATCCGGGAAGAGGACTTGAATGGGTGTTTTTACTTGTGACAGGAAGTTTCTGGGATGAAGCATGAAAAGAAGCTGAGTCAAAGGGGGCGAAAACTGGTCTCATAAAATTGGTGTCATAAAATCCTCTGGTTGCCTGGAGCCAAAGGAATCTTTGTAAAATATGTTGCTTTGTGGAAAATAATGGTCCCCTCACTATACTGAAAGTGCCCTGTGCACCCAATTCCAGCATGTGAGGAGGTTGGGGGAAGGGCGTTCCATCACATCCAACAAGCAATTCCAGCTGAGTGTCCCTACAATTCACCTCCATTCTGTCACTATCCACCTGGAGATAGTGTCAGATTCCACAAGCTAAGGGTTCAGACCTCCGCTTAGGAGAGGTTTGGTTGATTTCCTACGGTTGCTCACAGAACTCAGGGAACTAATTGATTCTCTAGATCAGTGTTTCCCAAACTTTTGACATATGTGTGCCCCTTCTATAATTTTCATAACGCTGAGTACCCCTCGTACTCATGAGAACGTAGAATTAGGTGCAGCTAAGCATGGTGCAGTGCATATCCCCACCAAACTCCGGTGCAACGCGTACCCCCACCAGACTCTTCCCGTACCCCTGGGGGTACTTGTACCACACTTTGGGAAACACTGCTCTAGATCATCAATTTATTAGAAAAGGATATAACTCAGGAACAGCCAGATGGAAGAGAAGTGGAGGGCAGGGTATGGGGCAAGGGCACGGAGCTCCCTTGCCCTCTCTGTGTACAGGTCACTCTCCCCAAATCTCCACACGTTCACCAACCTAGAAGCTCCACCAGTCTTTTCCTCTGGGGCTTCATGGAGGCTTTATGACATAGACATGGTTGATTCAACCATTGGCCATTGGAGACTGAATCAACTCCAGGCCCCCCTCACGCCCCCACTGTCCCAGAGGGTAACCAAAAGTTCTACCCTTTAATCACATGGTTGGTTCTCCTGGCAACCAGCCCCTGATCCTTAGATGTGGTCCAAAAGTCACCTAATTAACAGAACGAGAGGGTTTTAGGAGCTCTGTGCCAGGAATGCATTTCTTATTATAAATCTCAGCACATATGCATTCGTTCCTTTTTAATGATGTTCTACCTCCCCTTCTGGAATGTAAGCTCCATGAGAACAGGGCTTCATCTTCTCTCTCTATGACCTCAGCGCTCAGCAGACAGACATAGTAGGTTCTTACTAGCATGGTTTGGAAGGTTAGGGAATGATGTTTAGTCTGAAAAACGAAGGATGCCTAGAAATGAGTACATGAAGAGGAGGAAATCAAATATAAGAAAAACAAGAAAGAATACCATCTTTAAGGCCTCCGCGTTGGAAGGCAGAGGGGCATGTTCGAGCATCTGAAAGTAGCCTGTATCACTGGGTCTTGGAAATGGGGGTGGGAGGGGGTTGTCACCACTGAGTTGAAATGTTGGGAGAAGAGCTAGCTCAGCTGTTGCTGCTGCTGCTGGGATTTGGGCCTCCATTGTAATGGCAATGGGCAGCCGGGGAAGGGTTTTCAGCAGTGGGTTTTCTGACCTGGTGTCTGTGATAAAGAACTTTCTAGCCTTTGTGTGTAGAGTGTATTGGAAGAAGCACTGCCCTCACCCCTCCCCCTTCCCCCTCTTCCGCCCCCATGGAGCTTTCCTGGTGCTCAAACCCTCCAGCCTGGACCCTTGCTACTGAGGGATGCCTTGGAGCAGGGGTGCCTGGCCCTTGCCCCGCCCTCCGGAAGTTGTGGTCTCTACATGGCCAGGCCAACGCATCCTAAGAACCGAATCCTGACCTGAAGAATCTGTGTTGTTGTTGTTGTTGCTGTGGGCTTTGGGAGGTTTTCAAAAAATGAATCATAATGCAATAAAGCATCCAGCCAGCTCTCTGCAACGTACACTCCCCTGCCAGCCCCGAGCGAGCCTACAGGCCACCGAAGCAGCAAGCTGAGCTGTGACCCGCCCCCCCCGCCCCCCCCTGCACCGTGTGCCCTCCCTCTGGGCCCCGTGGCCATGAGGACAGGGTATTTTGTCCTGCCCTTAACCAAAGCTGAGGTTTTAGAACATTTATGTCATTTCACTGCCAACTATCATCTCCTAAGACCTGGCTGTTCCTGCGTGTGCCCTAAGAACATGAAAATCACTCTGATGTGTTTTTCAATTAAATGCATCCAAAAGGCATGAAATGAAAAGTTTTTGCCCTTTGGTTGCGAAGGGGAACAAAGACGTTTTCATGAACACGCGTGTTTGCTCTGGAACGAGGCCCTCGCTACAAGGAAGGCGCCCCGTGGGTGGGGGTGGGGAGGGGTAGGAAGCTGCCTGCCGGCGGCCCAGGCCGCCTGGCCCAGGCTGGGGAAGGCTCGGGGATGCGGGAGGCGTTGTTATCTAAGTGCAGCTTCTTTGCTTCCTCGGGTTTCAGCATTTCCCAGGAGGTCATTTAAAATCACATTTGTTACTTTATCATCTAATCACACATAAGCTGCTCCCACAGCCCCCGCCCTGCTTCCAGCCCAGGAATGCACTCTCTGGAGCTCCCGCGGCCAGGGTGGGACTCGTGCAGGGAACTGGGAATGGCACCCAGCTAAGCTCGAACCCTGGCAGTCCAGTGGCCAGCGGCCAGGCTCCCGTCAGACAGGCCGCCCCGCCTTCGCTGGGGAGCACCAGGGAGTGTAAGTCTTTGCACGACTGGGGTCTCAGACGGGCTTCCCCGGCCACCGCCACTCGCTGGCTCTCCGCAGCACAGACGTCAGATGGAGCTGCTGCTTCGGGCCATGCTTGGGTAGTAAGCTGACCGTCTGGTCCAGGCGCTCATGGTATCCCGAGGAGGCAAGCGGAGACAGAAGAGAGCATCTCTCTCCTAGAAGACAAGCAAGACTGAGCGGCAAAGGTTTGGCTGTGGGAGCCGGGGGCCAGGCTGTGCTAATGGTGGAAAGACCTGTGCTTGGGGTTCTATGGGAAGAATTTCTGGTTTAACCGAGGAGCCAAAAAGGAAGCATCTTTGGTAGACTGTTTGAGTATATTGATCTTCCCCAAACACCCATCCTTCTGGGAAAAAAATAATTACTCTTAAGCTATCCCTATAGAGGGCCCCACTGCTTCCCTTTGTCTGAAGGGTAAGGGGGGGAAACATGATGGCAACATCCAAATACCCTCGCTTTCTCTATATCACATCAGTGTCAAGTTTGCTTTCTTCAAAGAGCCTCAGTGATAGGAAGAGGTGTTTTGTTAACAGGTGTGACTTCAGACATTTTGCCAAAGGTGTGGTAGCAGAGGTCAAACATCCTAGGGGAATGGATGAAAATGTTAAAACTAGATCAAAATGGACACAGAAAGCACAGGATCCATGTCTTTGAGTCGCAGGTGATACATGCCTTCAAAGATGGGTTTTGCTTCCAAATCAAGGCAACAAGTCCTCTTGTAAGAGAAGGGTGGTTATGGGGGAGGCGGCCGTTTCTGCTCCTGCTCACACATCGCATCAGCATAAACGGGGAGGCCTTTTTGAAGAGCAGAGTCCTGCGCTTCACAGCAGGCCTACTGGGTCCGCATGTCTAGGCGTGGCAGCTAGGAATCTGTATTTTTAAATATATATATTTTTATTGATTTCAGAGAGGAAGGGGGAGGGAGAGAGAGATAGAAGCATCAATGATGAGAGAAAAGCATTGATTGGTTGCCTCTTGCATGCCCAGAATAGGAATTGAGCCACAACCTGGGAGTGGGCCCTTGGCCAGAATAAAACCCAGGACCCTTCAGTCTGCAGTCAGACACTCTATCCACTGAACCAAACCGGCTAAGGCAGGAATCTGTATTTTTTTTTTTTTTTTTTTTTTTTTAGTGCCCTCCAGAAAATTCGGATAGCAACCGGGTTGAGGAATCCTGTTTGTTTGTTTTTTAAATATTTTTATTGATTTTAGAGAGGAAGGAAGAGGGAGAGAGATAGAAACATCAATGATGAGAGAGAACCATCGATTGGCTGCCTCCTGCACACCCCACCCTGGGTATCGAGCCCACAACCTGGACATGTGCCCTGACTGGGAATTGAACTGTGATCTCCTGGTTCATGGGTCGGCACTCATCCACTGAGCCACACTGGCCAGGCTTGAGGAACCCCTGTTTTAAGATTGTGGTGAGAAAAGACAAACTTGGGTAAGCGAGGGTGTTTTCCAGGCTGCAGTGCGGCGTTCATGTGCGTGTGGAGCAATTCGGGAATGTCTGTGGTTCTGGCTCTGTTTGGTCTCCCTCCCCTTTATCCAACCCCCACTCCTAACCTCAAGTGCACTTAGTATAGGTTTGATTCTTGATCATTATGTCCTTTTTTAAAGATTACCTGATTTGATTGATGCCATAAGAAAAGAGAGAAATTCCTGTATAATTTTAAAATGCCCTTTGGGTCATGTTTATTGGATGTGCCAAAGGAAGCAGGTAGGATTAACCACATGTGTGCGTTTTGAGTAACAGAAGCCAAAGGGTTGGGCTTTCTACCCCATGGTGTGGGAGGAAGGTGGAAATGACATGGGGGAGAAAAGGACTTGCTTTTTAGTCTGATGGAAAAATTTGTTTTGAAATGGTATAAAGTTGGCTCAAAATGCGGGGAAGATTGTGGAGTGGTGTTCAAAAGGCATTTGCAGGCTCCCTGTCCATTCACTTAGCAGGAATAGTGGTAGGAATGAAAATGATAAACATTTAAAGTGGCACCAGCCTTTTATCATAGGCGCATGAAAGAACACAGATCCGCAAGGATGGCTTTGAGAAAATCATCCGGCAGAAGGGAGTGGAACAGGAAGCTGGGAATGATCTGTGATGGCAAATGGCAGCTAAAGAGTCTTTCACAGAGAAATATTGCCCAGGAAATGCTGTTCTGATAGGATAAAAATCAGTGGTCAGGGCCCTAGGCCGGTCACAGTCGGGCATTCCCTGTGTCAGAGCCCAGGCAAGTCCAGAAGACTCCTGAGCAGCAGTCCCATGCTCCCCCGCTCTCAGACACAGACAGGTCCTAGGGTCCCACATACACACCAATACCATGTGCCTGTCTTCTTTCTGAGCCCATGAAAGAAACATCATTCCTTTCCCCTCGGGGATTTCTGTGTCCTTTCTCAGGCATCCTTCATCCACTGGGATTGCCCTTTCTGCATACTCCCTACCCGCTCCGATGCTACCTGCCCACCAACGTCCTGACTGGACCGCATTCTCCCAAGAGGCCTACTGCTTTCTCTCCCCTCCCCTGCTTCTGCCTCACCTCTACATACATGTTCATTTGCATGGTGCATGCCTCCTGTTAGAGCATGGGACTTCTATTTGTCCCTCTTCCCCACTGGCATGTGACTTGATGCTCCGGTCAAAGCTTTGTACATAATAGCTACATGTGCTCCCTGAATAAACATTATGTCTTGATGTCCTGGATCCTATGGGAAGATGCTGGGACCAGTACCCTACTCCCCTTCAGGCAGATGTGTTCTCTCCCCTGCCTGCTGGTGTCAGTTCGGAGTCTTTGTCCTTAGGGAGACTGTCACTTGGTCTGCCTTGCTCACTGGATCCCCCGGGCACTCTCCTCACCTCACTAGTCACTGCCCTGCTTTTCCCCTGGATCTCCATAGATCACTGGAGCCATGGTTGATGGCCTTGTTCAGAAGGGCAGGAAGAGGTCACAGTGGCCACAGCCAGGAATGGAGGACAGTGGCTAGGAGCACAAGCCTGTGGGTTGGGCCGGATCTTGGTTAGTGTCCAGCTGTGCTATTCGTTCGCATGTTAAGCAACTCTCCCCATCCCGTTATCTCCTCAGTTGCAAAATGGCCATAATAATACGTTTCCCAAGATGTCTGTGAGGTGTAAACAGGGGTAAGTAAGGGCTTAGCCTGACCTATTAGCTCCTGCTACTATTATTATTTAATTATACAGATAAAGGAACCGAGGCCTGGAGTTTTAGCTTTAGTGACCTATTCAAGGCACAAGGTCCCCCACCCATCATGGGAAGTGTATCCCCAGTACCACATGGCACTGACTGGCTCCAAGATAACAGGAGGGGGGGGGGCCCTGTTGGAGATGTTTTTTGTTCACACTCTGTAAGGAGGGGCCAAAACAAATGCATCACCAGGTGTGAACTTGACCTTGCATTAAACACAGTCCGAGGGCAAACGAGGTGGATCGAATCATAGTATTGTGATGGTGACGATGATGATGATGATGATGATGGTTTTGAGGTGCTCCCAGAGTTTATCAGCAGGTCACGTCAGGGATGTTTTAGGGAGAGGAGAGTTAAGGAAGGCCTTGGACAGTGGGTGGGTTACTCTGTTTCCCTGAAAATAAGACAGTGTCTTATATTAATTTTTTCTCCCAAAGTTGCGCTAGGTCTTATTTTCAGGGGATGTCTTATCTTTCCATGTGCTAGGTCTTATTTTTGGAGGAGGTTGTCTTATTTTCGGGGAAACACGGTAGATAAATGGAGGAGAGTGGGGAGGTAACTGAGCACTGGACACAGTGACATAGGCAAAGAACTAGGGACACCGAGAAAGTGCTGACTCTGATGACAGCAATCAGACCAATGGTTACTTCTACAGAGGAGGCAAGTTAGCCACTGGAAGGGACATGGCGGGGTTCTCTGAGGTGCAGGAAATGTTTAATATCTTGCTCTTGGTGGTAGTGTTTGCATAAGTTAAAAAAAAGTATAAATAAATATTAGTGCACTTTATACATTTTGTGCATATATGTTATCCCCCTACTTTAAAGACATCACCAATAAGACCACTCCCAAATTAATCAGTGCTAATATTTTTATTCTTCAGCTTCTGGGCAAAAGATAAGACTTAGGTCTCCAATAGACTACGATCTGGGCTACGCCAGCCTCAGGGGTTAGTTCCTTATCTGTAGAAATGGGTTCATTGTAGGGACAGCGCAGAATGTCCTGGTTAGGCCCCTGGTTCAGTGCTGGTCCTGACACTACTCTGGATCTCCTACTGTAGTCTATTCCAACCTTAGCTTCATTGGGAATCAGTATGAGAGCAGGAGGAAGGGGATCCTGGGGAAACATGGCATTGGTGCTGGAGTACAGAAAGCACCAAGTCCCAGATCGCTGCCTCTTCCAGCTGGAGTCCTTGGGCAAGACCCATCATCCACTGGTGTCTCACATTCTTTACCTGTCGGCTGGAGGTAGTGGTCCTTCAGGGAAGGTGGTATAGTTTGATGTGATATCAGACAGACTGTAGAGCACTTCTGGGCCAAACATGTAATTGTTATGTTTCCTTAGGGAATGACATTAACAGCAAAGTTGATATAAGGTTTCTTATGCTCTAGTCGCTGTCCTAAGCACTATGCATGCGCATTATTCTAAGCACCCATTTCATGCTCATGGCTACTTCAGTGTCCTACTATTATGGCTATTTTATAGATGAGAAAACTAAAATCAGAGATGTTAAGCAAACTTTCCAATGTCCAGAGCTAATAATTTGTAGAATGGGGGTGGAAATCCAGGTGGTCTGGCTCCAGAATCCAAGAACTTAGCCATGACACCATGCAGCCTGTCTACACATTGGTTTTAACCAATTTTTTTTTTTTGAGGAGAGAAGTTATAAGTGTAAGTGTGCATTGAGAAGGACTCACATGCTAGACTAACTCTCCCATTTGAAAGATCTGAAATGCTAAGCATATGCCATATTGTTTCTAAAATGGAATTATTTCACCAAGACTCCATTTTGACCTAATGACAATGTTCCACGTTAGACACTGTGCCAGGTATGGGGTCAGGGGTCACAGACCAGGGGACAGAATACACTTGTTTCTGCCCTCACAGGACTTAGAGTCTAGTGGGGCAAGCAGATATGATACAATCAGAAAAATACATGTAATTGTCAGCTGTGATACTTGTCAGGAAAGAACAGGATCTTGAAGGCACCTTATTTAGAAATTCAAGATCAAGAAAGGCTTCACTGAGGGAGTGAAATGGAAGCAGTGGCCTAAAAGGAGATACTATTTTTGTCAAAAACTTGCCATGTGGAGGCAGAATTTGAGGACTGAATCAGAATGTGATTTGTGGACAAAAGACAGATTCTTTCAAAGTCAGGATCTGCACAGCAGCCCCGGATTGTCTGAGTCCCTCCTGCTTCCCTGGAATAAACTGATGGGTGGCATTATACTGCTTGGCATTTACATAATACTCACAGTGCTATTGCCTTAGGACCTTGTCCAAAACGTTTTTATATCTGTCAGAATTTGCATATTTTTCTTTGTAAACTTAAAAAAGAAAAAGAAGGTTTATTGTTCATGAGAAATATATTCAGCTCTAGAATAATTAATGTTTAAGAAGAAGATTAACAGCCATAGAATTGCCTCATGGAAACAAGCCCCATATAGGTGCCCCTGCTTTCAGGAGGTATTCAACCAAGGTCAGACACAGAGAGAAGGTGCCTCGGTGTCAGAGGTGCCTTTGGCCTGGGCAAGGGACTGCACGTCCTGTAGGGTTGTAGAGCCCAGACTGCATTGTGCCTCTCCAAGCCCAAGTGTGTGACATCCGGACCATGACACATGCACTCCACACCCAGCTTCCTCCAGGGAGCCCTCTCCAGCTTCTCTCAACCATGTTGGCCCTTGCCTTCTTCAGTGCCTGAAGTATTTGTCTTTATTGCTCAACCCTCCATGGTCACAATCACACAAGTTAGTTTTTCTTTTCCTCAAAGTAAGGGCTCCTTTTCTCTCCAAGCAGACTCAAAGGCCTCCAAATCAAGAAATATGGCTTCTTGTCTAGATGGAAGGGCCTCAGTCTAGCCCAGACCAACCCCCTAGTTGTGCAAAGGAGAAAACTAACATCTAGAGAGAGAAGATACCCAAAGACTGACGGTGGCTTATCACAGACCTGTGGCTGGGACCCCAGTCCTCTGATGTCTAGCTCTATACCCTGTTCTCTCTACCACACCATTTTCTACAATGTCTGATCCTGTAAATGCACAGTAGGCCTTCAGCAATTACTGAGAATAAAAGCATTTTGGGACATTTGATGGAATGAGGAAGAGCTAAGTCTTCCTGGCTCATTGTCTGAAGAGTTTGGAAAGCCTTTGAAAGGTTTAATATGAGGAGTGTGATATTGGTTGCTATGTATGTAGGTAAAACAGAGGGTGCAGAGAGACCAGTCAATAAGCAAACATAGAGGCCAGCCAGATAAGAGATGGCTGTGGCACAGTGCACACATAGAGATTGAGGGAGTCTATGTATTTATGATGTGATCACCTAGGTGCTTGATAGTGCAAATTAACAAAACAGAGGACAGGGAAAGCTAAATTAGGTGGAGGAGATATCCAAAAGAACAGGGAGGTAGGCAGGTCTGGCACAGAAGAGAAGTTTGAAAGTTGAAACCATGGGAGAAGATTAGATTTCCATGAGAGGTGATATAGAAGAAGGTTAGCACAGAACTCCAAGAAACTCCAATATTTAATGGCCAGATTCCCCATCCCTCCCCCCAAAAGCCTTCAGTGAAGTTTCCAATGGAACAAAGAGAGAGGATGTTAATAAAAATATAGTGGTCAACTGTGTCAAATCCTGCTGTTAATTCAAGTAAGTTAAGATTTTAAAGTCTGTCTGTATTTGGCACACTCATTTACAACTTTATAAAAGCTTTGGTGAAAGGGGCTGGGGAAGACATAAAAGAGTGTGTTTCGAGGGAACAACACATATTAAAAGATTCATTTGTCATGTGTGTTCTTTGTGATATTATGTCATCTAGTTAAATCTGATGCTAGGCGACCCTAGTATTCCTTAAAAAAAAATCAATGATGAAATCACCTAAATTCTACTGTCTATCAGGACTTTACAAATGGCAAAGAATTGTCTATATGGTGATTTCAATATTCTTGTTGAATCAAGCTTGCTCTTTAACCTTAAAAAATCTTTGGCTTTCTTAAATATACCTGGGCATGTTAAGCCACAGTTTTTGGGAGAATATTTCCCAAAACATTAAAACTCATAGTGTTTGTCAGGTCCTCCCCCCAACAAATTCTGGAGGTCTGTTAGTAATATATTTTGATGGGGTCCTATTGAATAGGACAGGAATTCTGTTGGGGGAAGGTATTGAGAATAGGAGAAAGGAAGTAGATTCCATATGTTTTAAATAACTCTTATCCACAGCATGGATCCCATTCAAATTCTTGAATCTATTATAATTTGTATTACCTCATTAAATAAACACTTTCATTTTGAGCAGCTGTACTATATTCAAAAGTATCACACCAAAAACTGGGGACGGGGAACGTGGAAACATTATGAGTTTTTTATATTGTGTTTAATTGTAAATGATCTCACATGTTTATTTAGTTTATATGCTGAGAGTTAGTGATGTGGAATTGAAATAGGCTAAGTGGCTACTGGCTATTAAGTCGCATGCATAATGGGAAATATTCAAGTCTATATTGTGCATTTGTACAGCACTTAGCTTGCAAAATGCTCTCACGTACATTATTTGATTCTCTCAACAACAGTGTCAAATTAGCAGGGCTGATGTTATCATCTTCAGTTTACACATCAAAGATGTGAGGCTCAGAGAATTAAACTTAAAAACCTAGTTAAAGTCAGAATTCAAGCCCCCTGTCACCAAGCCCAGTACTATTTTGATAAAATCACATGACCTCTCAGGGTCTTCTGAATAATTATAACTCAAAGTCTCTATATCTGACTCAATCAACCATCCTGAATTTCTGGGTCCATAACATTCCCAGATCATGTGGTGAGGGACTTGCCTTCTTCCTTAGGGACAAAAATATGTTCCATCCTTATGGTCTCATTTTTAAGTTCAGAGAGAGGGGAGGGAGGCAGAGACCCCTGAATAAGAAATGTCTTTCTCCTCTTCAACTTTGGATCTCCATTCTGGTGGGCAAAGATGTTTAGATTAAATGCCTTTTGGACTCTTTCCCAAACTGTCAAATTCCTTTCTTCCTTGAATTACTTATTTCTTCAACTTTAACCCCTCAGCAACTGTTATTCTCAGCACTCACTGAACACTACAAACCAATCAGCTCCTCACCAAGCCTCACAGAAAACCATTCCCGCTCAGCTCTCATCCATCCCAGCAGCTCTTGTTCAGCACCTCGGACAGCTTATAGCCATCCCACACACTGGCTCTTTCAGAACCACAGACGGAGCATATACTTTCCTCCACACTGTAAACACCTTGGTTACATCCCATCCCTGGACAACAGACTAGCTGGCTATTATCTCTGGATCATTCAGAGGTAAATTATGTTCAGCCAGGATTCCCCTAGCTTCCTCCCTTTAGCACCAGAGGTAAGTCAGAACTATTCAACTTTAATGATGGCTTAGTGATATTTTTCTGGTGCTACAGATAGCTAATGCTCAATATCTGACGGCTGGACAGGATTATGGATAATGTGGTCTCACTTTCATCACCACAAACAGCTCATTACACTTTCCCAGTGGCATAGCTACTTCAAATCCTCTCTCTGGGCAGCTTGCTTACATGCCCAATGCCCTAATGCTCTAATCAGAAGCCTAACAATTAAGATTTCAGAACGGACAGCTTAGCAAGACATGTTATTATCCCTATCTAAAATGCTGACATCTCAGGGACTTTTCTTTTATAAAATATATTTTTATTGATTCAGGCAGGAAGGGAGAAGGGGAGATAGATAGAAACATCAATGATGAGAGAGAATCATTGATTGGCTGCCTCCTGCACGGCCCCTACTGGGGATTGAGCCCACAACCAGGAATATGCCCTTGACCAGAATCAAACCTGGGACCCTTCAGTCCGCAGGCTGGTGCTTTATCCACTGAGCCAAATCAGCTAGGGCTCAGGGACTTTTCTAAGGCTTGCCTGGTCATATCCTCCAAAACAGGGACATTTGATTCCATTGTCAGCAATCCTAGTGCTAAAGCTAACTTAAGCTAACTCATTCCATGAACTAGAGAGCCTAACTACACTCTCCTTTCACCTTGAAGAACATTTTCCCAAATCAGGGTGGATTTGGGGAACTCTAAGACTTAAATTGTTATTAAACAGAAAATGCTTTTTTTTCTCTTTTTCTTTAGTAGCATGGGTTATGGTCAGTTTCCCATTCCCCACCCCATTCCCAGTCTTATAGTTCCGTTTTTTTTTTGTTTGTTTGTTTTTGTTTTTGTTTTGTTTTTTGTAATTTCTCTGTCCTATTTCTTCCAAATCCTATCCTAGTAGCAGATGAAAAGAAAAGTTCTAGCAAAGTTCCATAAATATCTGATACATACACATTCAGGATCCCTTGAGTTTACTCCTTCATTTATTCCACAAATATTTGTGGATCACCTAGTATGTGCCAAGCACCATTCTCATGTTAAGAGTTGCACAGTTAACCAGACAAAACCCATAATCTTAGGGAGCAAAAATTATAGTTGAAGGAGATTGATAGTAAACTAATAAAATGCTAATGTTAGTTGGTTAAAAGAGTTAAGAGGGGGAAAATGAAAAAAAAGGTAAGGGGACTGACCAGGAGCCACTTGTTTGGGAAGGGATGGTCAGGGGAGGCTTCTCTGACAAGCAATATTTGAGTGAGCCATTGGTTATTAATGGGAAGAGGATACCAGGCAGAGATAAGAGCAAGTCCAAAAGCTTGAGGCAAGAGCGTGCTTGGTGTGTCCAAGAAAGAGCAAGGTGGTTCCTGTGGGGACCAGGTTCCAGTGAGAAAGAGAATTATATGAGATGAGCTCAAAGATGAACTTTATGGGACTATACTTCAAGGTATTTTGTATTGTTCTCAGTATTATAGATGTCCCCCAATTCTTCCCCTTTGCCCACCACCTCACAGGTCCCTGTTCCATCCCAGCCCTTGTTTTTAAAAGATTATTCTTACTGCTTCAAAATGTATAGACTGCAAGGATCTGAGAGAATTCTAGCCATGAGATATGCTCAGAACATGTGCTAATAGCACCCCAGGCAAGATACGTGAATCAGACTATGGTAGCAGTGGCTGTGATGAGAAGTAGCAGCTAGATTTCAGAAGCAGAATCATTAGAATTCCCTGAGGGACCAAATGTGAGATTTGAGAGGGAGAAGTTATGTCTAGCTCCACAATTTTAAGAACTGGGGCTTGAACTACTGGAAGTTCTTGATTTATTGAAATAAAGATGACTAAAGGAAGATGACAGTTGGGGTAAAGAAACGAATAGGCTCTATAGATCTACCAGACATCCTGGTGAGGGACGGTGAGCAGACAGTTGACTCTAAGAATTTAGAATGTAGTTGAAAGGCCTAGACTGGAGATACAAGTTTAAATCTGTGTTTCAAATGTGATTCCAGACTATTCATGTCATCATCATAACTTAAATCTCTTTCTCCTCTGGAAAATATCTGCCTGGAAAGATAGCCAGAAAAGTTTAACTGAGACTCAGAGTTACATAACCCAAGGGTTATGAGTCTATAGCCTCTTTACTGCTATACCCATGGAGTCTAAGGCAATGTCTGGCATAAGAGAGAAAATGACATAGAAAGAGGCATAAAGATGAACACCTAAGTTTCCACCTTAGAAAAATGGTTATTCAATTTATTGAAATAAGTAACATAGGATCAAGAGAACTTGGATGGGAGAAGGTAGAGTGATCATGGGAGACACTGATTTTGAGGTATTCATGAAGCATTCGATAGGACATGTACAAAGCCTTTGGACTAGTGGGTCTGGAGCTCAGAAGAAAGGCCCAAATTTAGGATCACCTGCATGCAAACGATAGCTTTGGTTGTATATAAGTTGATGAGAGCATGAGAAGATGTCATCCTACAATGGATGGGGGAGCCAACACTTGCACCTGCTGATCAGGTTCTGTAAACACAATAATTCTCAGTTTTCCCACATCATGTCTGAACCAAACACTACAATAGTGGAGAAAGTCTTCTCTAGGATTCTAAGTCTCAGTGAGCTATATAAGACAAAGAGGCTGTTCTCTGAGGTCTCTTGAAACCTGCATTTCAGTTCAGACCCTGCTTCACTCACTTCCCAGAGTCCTCCAAGGATGCCCCCAGCCAGTAGGTTCCAGAGCTGTTCCAGCCAGCCAGACCCATCCCAGAAATGGGAGAATATTGGGTATGGAATCAAAAGACTCAGAGACAAGCTTATTTAGTCCAATTAATATCTTTATAACCTAAAGTAATCACAGACCCTAATAGTTCTTATGTCTCTCATATGTTAAGAAAATACCTTCCAATCCAGCCAAAATGGACCAGTTGGCTGAGTGTTGTCCCATGAACCAAGAGGTCACCAGTTTGATTCCCATACAGAGCACATGCCCAGGTTGCGGGCTTAGTCCCCAGGGTGAGGCCTGAAGAAGGCAGCCAATCAATGATTCTCTCTCATCACTGATGTTTCTATCTCTCTTTCCCTCTCCCCTCCTCTCTCTGAAATCAATACAAATATATTTACATACACTCACGATCAACTACAAAAGGTAAAGACTTTATTTTACTTAGAACAAAAATTTACAAATATGCTGCAAACCAGAGAGCATCAGCTGCCAGCACACTCTCAATTGGTGAGTTTAGCCATGTAAGCAGTGAGCTAGGCCTTCTCCTGAGCTGCCTGCCATGTCCAGGAAAACGGTCACTTCTTAAAAGCACTCCATTATAGAATAAAAAGGACAGTAAAACATGTTAGTGTCTTCCAGCCTTTCTAACAAATGCATTTCAAGGGGGAAATTTGGCCAGCATTGTATATCCCACAGATCCCCTATTTTCAGTGCCCTAAAATTCTGCAAAAGGCATTGGTGGAAATGCAGGATTAGACAAATCCTCTCTGAAGGCTCTGAGCTGAAACCCCTGTTGACTGATCAGGCACTGTGAGTGCTGGGAGCGGCTGTGGGAATAATATCTGCAGGTCTGTGTCTGGCTCCAGGGAGCTGGAATCAGAGAGGGACCCCACTGCAGAGAAGAAAGCACTGGCCCTGCAGCTAACCTCCTCTGCCCATCACAGAGTTTTGTATGAGGGTTGCTTAATCTTCCTCCAGAGAGTCCTGCAGGCGCTGGATGATCTAGGCTCTTTAGAGGAGCGATAGAAAAAGACCTCTCTTGCCTGACATTAAGAGGGCAAAGGGAAGCAAATAGCCCTGTTGGCTCACCTTGAGAGGGCTGAATGTCCACCAAATAGAGAGGCTAGTTTATTAGTAATAGCTACTTGGCTAGAGAGAATACACCTGCAAATACTCAGGTGGGTGGACTGTTTCAAAGGCTGAGCTTGGATTGGCTCCTCCCCAGCTATCAATCCATGAGGTGAATCCCAAGCCCAGACTAATTCTACAATACATAGGACCACTGTGGCTGCTTCACAAGGAGCATGCCTTTATGCCTTTCCCACTGCATTGAAATGGACTCAGAAATAAGGATTCCCAATTAGCTAAAAAAAAAAAAAAAAAAAAAAAAAAGCCCAGGAAGGTAGAAGTCACTATCTGCACCTTGCCAGGTACCTTTCAGGTTGTGATAAGAGAGAAGGAGGAAAGGACAGTGTGGGATCAGGTAAGTGGGATGTTTGGGGGGCATAAAGTTAAGGGAGTTCTATTTTCTTCATGAAGCAGAAAACATGGTCATTGTCTTACTACAAAGAGGAATAGGGAATACTTGGAAAAGATGAGCAGTATTTAAAATATCTGAGGAGAAGAAGCTGCTGCCTAGGGAAATCATATGCTTTCCAAGCAGCATGATGTTCTCCTCACCCCTCAGCAGTCCGGATTCAGAGAAACCTGAATTAGACTCCTGTAGATTGATACAGGCTTGGTATTTAGGATAAGGACAAGGGACAAATGGTGGGCCATAAGGTCTGATCTGAATATGGAAAGAAGTCTTCGGCCATGGGCAAAGAAAAAGTAGCCCAGAGTTCCCAATGGAGTTTATAAAGGGGGGAAATCATTGAAAATGTCAGTCAATAGAAGGTTGTAATCAGTCTCTTCACCCGCTTTTGTCCAGGCCTCCCCACACACCTCTCCCCTGAAATCTGTCAGTCTGTTCCATGTGTCCATGCCTTTGGTTCTATTTTGTTTATCAGTTTAAAAGATTTGCCAAAGAACGTATATGCATAGTCCATGGACATGGACAACAGCCAGGTGAAGGCCAGGGCTGGGGCTAGGGTGGAGGTGGACAAAGAGGGGGGAAATGAGGATCATCTGCAAAAGTGTCAACAATTGAAAAAATAAGGTTGTGGTCAGAAAATGGGGTGAGACTAAAGGGAGAGTAGATCATGAACCAAAGTCTTTGGTGAATGTGGGAGAGTGCCTATTGCTCAGTAGTCATAGAAATGAAGAGAGAGGGTCGTATGGATAGATCTGGTGGTGATGGTAGTGGTTGTTGTTGGCTGGTGGTGGTGGTTGTGGTTGTTCCTGTTGTTGGTGGTGGTGGTTATTATTGGTGGTGGTTGGTGATGATTGTGGTTGATGGTAGTGGGTGGTGGTAATGGTGGTGGTTGCTGGTGGTTGGTGATAGTTGTGGTTGGTGGTAGTGATAGGTGGTGGTGGTGGTTGTTGGCAGTCTGTCACAAAATGATGAAGGAGCAATGACTTAGAAGCTCATGGAGAACACAGACTCACTCCTGCAGTACTTGGAGTAGGATAGAACAAACAGCCTCCCTGAGAGCAGTGCAGAGAGTCCTGGTGGGGGTGGGGGGGAGCTTAGTGAGGGATAAGGAATAGGAAACGTGGGTGGAAAGCTATTTAGGAAGAAAGGTGGGAGGGATGGGAGGAAGAGGGCCAGTGGGAAGACTGTTATCTCTCTATGGTGATGTCCACTCTCATAAGAGTCTAAATTCTTCCTAAAGGAGAATGAGAAGATGGAATTCCCCCTTGGGTCCCTGGAAACTACCAACTTCCGCCGATTCACTCCAGAGTCCCTGGTGGAGATTGAAAAGAGAATTGCGGCCAAGCAGGCAGAAAAAAAAGCCAAAGGTAAGCAGAGTAAGCAGAAGCAAGACCAAGAGGAGAAGCCTCGGCCCCAGCTCGACTTGAAAGCTTGCAACCAGCTGCCCAAGTTCTATGGTGAACTCCCTGCAGAGCTGATCGGGGAGCCCCTGGAGGATCTGGACCCCTTCTACTCTGCACACAGGGTAAGGGCTACTGGCTGGAGTGGCTGTTCTCAGCTCTGGGAGAAAAAGGCTCTGTGCCCACCCAGCCTGGGAGTCCTTCTGCATCTTGGGTGATGTGGTTGTCAGCTAGACTCAGTCAATGAAAAGGAAATGTAACTCACCTCTTAGACATTCTCTTTGAATCTGTATGGTTTGTAGAGAGAATAAAGGCACTGGACTGTCTTCCTCCCTCCTCTCATCTGCCAAGAGCCCTCATCCTCCTAGATATTCAGAGGAGGGTTTAAAAGGAAAGACCTAGGAGAAGGACCTAAGAGAAGGACAGAAGGGACTAGAGGTGATCCACTAGTTAGAAGAGAAATTAAATGCCACCAGAACCCCATCCTCCAGCCTGGGCATGATACATCTTAGCTGCTCCCTGGTCAGCCGCCTGTCTACTGGGCACTTGCAGTGGGTTCATTCTGATGCACAGTCAGCCACGAGGGCTGGGGTCTTGCTGGGAGGGTGGGGGTATGGCTAACTCTCTGTTTCTCCATTTGGCTCTCACTGATCCATGGTTCCCAGACCCTCTTGCTCATGAGCCTGAGATGATGCCATTCAAGCTCAAAAACATGGTTGTGTGAGGATGTGTGTTTCTCACTGGCGGTGCCCCTGCTGTTTTGTTTTGTTGCAGACATTCATGGTGCTGAACAAAGTGAGGACCATTTCCCGTTTTAGTGCCACTCGGGCCCTGTGGCTCTTCAGTCCTTTCAACCCGATCAGAAGAACAGCCATCAAAGTGTCTGTCCACTCATATCCTTTGCACAGTTGATTCTTCCACATCTCCTGAAGGGTCCCAGATTGCAAGAGGATGCAGGCCAGGCCGAGGCACCCCACCGGTGCACTATTGGGCCTTGCCCACTGTGTCTAGTACCTGTTTCAGAAGTTAGCAATAGAGCCTTCCTCCAACTCTGTCCTTTTTTCAAGTGTTACATTGAAAAAAAACCCAAAAACTATTTTTGGCTTTAATGTTCCCAACACCTGAAAGCAGTCCCAAGGCAGAGGAGATCTTAATGTCACCCAGAGATGGGATTGTGATCTGGACTGGTATGGACACACCTCTGGATGCACATGTTGAAAAATGTTCTCTCTCTGAGGGGAGCTTTGCTGACATACCAGGCACATTCTCACCATGTGTGGTTAGCTCTTCCCACAACATAAAGACAGTAAAAGGGCTCTAAGTCTTCTTAGGGCCAATGAGATAGGCATGGTATATCTGTGCCCTAGCCATGCTGGGGAGTGGCTGCTTATTAGGCAAAGAAGCAGCACTTCCCTGAGGGCCAAGAGAACAGACAGCAATGGGCTGAGGACAGATTGTCTCAATGGGCCCACACTGGTCATGTGGCACTGCCCAAGTCATAAATTACCCCCAAACTACCAGCTGATTAAAACTGTCAATAGCCCAAGGTTCATGCCATTAGAGAACGTAATGATTAGCGATACATTGATCAAATGTCTGTATTATATTTAGGAAGCTGGCTTCAGGTTTCTGGGATGGGATTTTCTGTTTGTATATTTTTTCAAGACCAGTCAAACTAGTACAAATAAGAGACTTTGGCTTGGTTTCCAAGGATCTTCCCTGGTGATTGTCCAAGGTGGACGTTCCAGAGTTGATTTCAGCTCTGGCTTCCAGGAGGTTGATTTGCAAGAACAGCCTTGCTTCAGCTGCCTAGTGGGTGGTATCCAGGCTTTTCCTAAGAGGATCCAGGAAAAGGAGCTCTCTCCCTGAACCCTGGGGCAGCTCCCAGTGAGCTGGTAACCCCGGCACAGTGATCTCAACGTGAAACTGTGCCACAGGAAGTGGCATAACAATTTCCCTTCCCATGCTTTATGGTTAACCAGTGGGAAGTATATTTCCTTAATTGAATCTTGGATTTCTTGATTCTACAGAGAATTTTCATGATAATAGTAGGCTCCCATTTGCTATATACCCCCTAAGTGTCGACACTTTTATAGGTATGGAAACCCTTGAAGAAAGGATTAACCTCCCCATTTTACAGACAATAAAACTGACACTCAGAGGCATTATGTCCAAGTTCACTCTGCTCATTAAAAATGTTCATCCTACATCCTGCTAGGGGCAGTATCAACAATAAGGAAGTAGGCAGCTAATGAAAATGAATTAGTGTAATTTATTCTCTCAGTATGTCATCTCTACTAGGGTTTTCCTTATTTGTAATTCTTTGCACAATTACATAAAATTACAAAGAAAGAAAAACAGCAAATGCACAAAATTTCCTCCATGCATCCTGGTTGAATTACATCTAAGTAAGAAAGAAACAGCTAATTAGAAACAAAATCACTTTAAAGAACCAAGTGAACATTGAATATTCTTTTTTATTATTGTTGACAATATTACAGATGTCCCCCATTTCCACCCCTTTTGCCCCCTCCATCCAGCCACCACCCTACCCCAGACCTTCCCCACACTATTGGCTATGTCCATGGATTATGCATATTCTTTTTATCTTGATATTTTATGAATAAATAACTATGTAGAAGGTCTACTCATCACAGACTTATAAAAATCTGCATTTATATATGTAAGTCTCAGAAACTTGAGTATCTCTAGCCTCAAAAGATACTCTTTTTAAAAATATATATATTTTATTGATTTTTTACTGGGAGGAGTAGAGAGGGATAGAGAGTTAGAAACATCGATGAGAGAGAATCATCGATCAGCTGCCTCCTGCACACCCCCTACTGGAGATGTGCCCGCAACCAAGGTACATGCTCTTGACTGGAATCTAACCTGCGACCTTTCAGTCCGTAGGCCGACGCTCTATCCACTGAGCCATACTGGTTTCGGCCAAAAGATACTCTTTTTAAGGTATTGGATTCTCACTGTCCTATTATTACTATTTCATCAAAATTATAATTCTAATCAAATTAACTATGAATGTTTTTATAAGTAATATTATACATACTATATCATATTACTTTTAAGAGTTTGTGGAATTGAAGATATAATTTTACATTTATCCTTGGGTTAACATGCCCCCTCCATGTGAATACATTTCTTACTTTAATTGCAAGTCAACAGGAAACTGTGGCTTAATTAGTAGAATTTCCCTTTTTAAAATAGAAGTGTTCCTAAGTAAATATGATACAGGGCACATTTAAGACATTTACAAAAAAAAAAAAAAAAAAAAAAAAAAAAAAAAAAAAAACTTTCACACACAACTAAAATAGATTTAAATACTTCTGCTCAAGCTGAAATTATGTAAGATAAGCGGTTCTCTCTCTGTGTATGTCAAGTTCATCTTCAGGCTTTATTTTTTGGGGGAAGGAATTGTCAAGAACACAGCTAGTTCTGAGAAAAATGTCCAAAAGGAGACATTGATTGTTAGATTTCCCCCATCTATTTACCCCTCCCACTTGCCTTCCTGTTCAGTGTCCCCTTCCACTTCCGATAACCCCCTTGCCCAGTCTCTCCTCTAAGAGACTCCTCTCTGGCTGTTCAGAGTTCTCACCACAGCCTAATCCTACTTGGCATCTCCACCTCGAACCAGCATTTCACTTCCTGTGCTTGCCTCCACCATTCCTGGCCAGTAGTCTACTTCTTCACTAACTTAGGAAAACAATCTGATTAAGCTAATTTCCATGGAAGCTGGTAGCCCTCCCATTATTTCTAAGTTCCCAGGAGCATTCTCTGTCTTTTAGGGGAAGAGAGACATTGATGGACGAAACTTCATATTGTAAAGTGGAGTGAAGTCTTAGCAAACCCCCTGAGTTCACACCTTGGCATCATGGTTGACTAGCTGTGTGAGCAGGGGAAAATGACCTAAGCTTTATCAGCCTGTTTTCTTAGCTCCAAAATGTAGACAATAATATCCACCTCTAGGGTAATTGTGTTAGAAAAAATGTGGACAAAGTACTCAACCCATAGTAGGCACTCAGGAAATGCTCCTGGTTATTAAGCGACAAGACCTTGAAGCTAATCTTAGCGAAGAGGTATGAATTTCATCATCATTCAGCATCAAGGGGATCACATGCCATTTGCTGTGTGACTCTCAGCTTTTCCTTAACCCAGCCTCGCAGGTGGTTCAGCACATTTATCACAGTCACGATCGTGGTCAACTGTGTGTGCATGACCCGCACCGACCTTCCAGAGAAGATGGAGTGAGTAGATTTGCTGTCCTTCGCGGCCTTTCCTTTTGGTCCTCTTCTCTTCCTCCACGTGGCAGCATTCCCCCCTGTTATTTATTCGGTGGGGTCGCATTTGGGTAATGTGGGATCCTATTGTTTATCTGACTTTGTAATGGTCATATATCTTCTCTGTAGACTTTGTTTCATATGATTTTCAGCTTTAAAGAACTGTACTAGTGCGTTAGTGGTTCTCAACCGCAGCTGTGCATTGGAATCTCCTGGGGAGATTTTAAAAAAATATCGATATTGGTATTTCAGTCTCAGAAGGTCCAATTTCTGTGATCTGGACAGATGGATTTTCTGCCAGATATACACCCATCCACCTGCTAGGTGCACACAAGAATGAACTTTAGGGAAGGCCTACTCTTGGAAAGAGAGTCAGGAACAAAATTGAGACAGAATGAAGAACAAATATATATTTGAAATATATTCAAAAAATAATCCATGAATGAAGCTGGGTAAGTTATCATAGCTCATATACTTCGAAGGGACCTTAGTATTTCTGAGATTATGCTGAGTTAGCCAATGGAAACTGTAGTTTCAGAATGTGGGAACTTTCCAAAAGCACCCTACGCCAAGCTTTCTGTAAAGCTTTCTTTTTCCAACTTGCAAATTTTTCTTACTGACGATAACATTAACACACACACAATAGAAAACATGTTCTCTTTCTATTAATAAGTTAAAGTGGAAAATCATGTGATCATCTTCATTGATGCTGAAAAATTATTTGATAAAGTTTGATATCTGCTTATGATTTAAAACTCTTGGAAAAGTAGGACTATAAAGGAATCATATTCTGATAAAGAGTAATCACTTTAAAGAAAGCAACAAACATCTTAATTGTGAAAAGTGGCAAGCTTTCTTTTTGAGATCAGAAGAAAAATATAAGTAGCAAAGATGTCTGTTTTATCAGTTCTATTCAACTTTGTAAAGGGGGAAAAATAAAAAAGCAAAGGAGACTATATTCATGACCTCGGTTTAGGGAAAGATTTATTACCTAGGATATAAGAAGCACGAACCATAGAGGAAAAAATGGATACATTTTAATACATTATAATTTAGAATTTCTGCTCATGAGAATACTACTTTTTGAGAGTCAAAAAAGCAAGCCTACTGAGCAGAAAATATTTGCAACACATATACCTAAAAAGTGTTTATATCCAGAATAATGAGCCATATGAATTCACCAGAAATAGGTCAGAGCCACCAATTTTAAAATGAGCCAAAATTTAAATAGATATTTCACAAAAGTAGAAATCCAAATTATCAATAAATATATAAAATATTCTTAACCTTCTCTTAATTAAGGACGTGTGAACTAAAATCACACTGAGAGATTACTATAAGTTGGTTGGATGGGAAATTTTTTAATTGTTGACAGTGCCAAGTATTGAGAAATATGAAGCAATAGAAACTCATATACTGCTGGTGGGAATGCACATTTGTACAACCCTTTCGGAAAGCAGTGGATATTATCAAGTAAAAGTGAAAACACACATACACTGTGGTCTTCTAATTATACTATTGGAACATTCACTCAGCAGAAATAAGTACTCATGGGCACTGGGATACAAACAAAGGAAGTTTATGAACATTGCCTATAAAAGTAAAAAATTGGAAATAACCAAATGTTCATAAAGTTGAATACATTAAACATCTTCATTATGTTCTGAAAGTGGGATAATGTACAGTAATGAAGATGAGTAAACTCTAGCTCCACACAAGGATGAGTCTCAGGAATATAATATTGAACAAAAAAAGCCAGACACAAAAGAAGACATAAGTATGATTCCATTTAAACAAAATTTAAAGACAGAAAAGCAAAACCACTGTTTAGAGATGAATACTTAGGAGGTAAAAATATAAACAAAAAGGCACAAACCCCCACAAAAGTTAGGAGGTGGTAACCTCGTGGGCAGAGGTGGGAGGATGTAATTGGCAAGGGGCTTGTGGGATGCTCTTAACGTTCCATTTTGTGACATGAGTGGTTTGTCATGTGCTACTATGGGCTGAATTGTGTCCCCCAAAATGTATATGTTAAGGCCCTAACCCCACCCACCCAGTACTGGAGAACGGGCCTTAAGGTGGTGATTCCAGTTAAATGAGGTCATAGGGCACAGCCGTGACCCCATAGAACTGGTACTCTTATAAAAAGAGGAATGGACACCAGAGCTTTCTATCTGCCATGTGAGGACCCAGCAAGAAAGGGCCTTCCCCAAAGCCTGACCCTGCTGGCACCCCGATCTTTAACTCCCGCCTCCAGAACTGTTCGTTGTTTTACCACTCACCCTGTGGTATCTTGTCACGGAGCTAATGCACAAGCATTCATTTTACAACTAATTTATGTTTCATGTGCGTTTTCTATTGTGCATGTTACATATCGAAATAAAAAGCTTAAAAACAAAGCAACTGGAAAAAAAATAAACTACCAAAGCATAAAATGCAGAATACTGAAAACTGAAAATCAGAAGATAGGAACTAGGTAGAGAGGTAGCAAAATCACTGTATTTTAGTTTATTGTCCTTCTCTTTCTCCCTCTCCCCCTCATAGATGAAGATAGAGATAGGTAGATGATATATAGATAGATAAAGATATAGAGGTAGAGATATATAATGCAGACATCGATATAAAGATAGAGGTAGCGACAGCAATAGAGATAGAGAGGGATGGAGACAGAGTTCTAAAATGGCTGAGCTCATAGACATGTAACATTTCTGTTTTTCTTCTGAACTTTTAATGCAAAGCATTTTCTCTCAAAACTAAAAGTTATTTGGGGATTCTTGTTAACACAGAAGACAGCATGCATATGTTTTACCCCAACTCTCTCAAAATGCTGCTAAAATGACAGCATGGGAACAAGAACGGTATAAATATACACGAACAAAGGAAAGCACAGAGGACACGAGATGTCAAAACAAGCTCGGAAGACTGCAAGTGCGAGGAGGACTCGGGAAGGACTTAGCAGCTCAGAGCTTGTTAAACTTCCGTGCCTGCAGGGAGGGACAAAAATGAGGATGAAGGCATTTTACCCCCCAAACCTCAGAGGCCCTGGAAATGTTGACATGGTATAAATAGCAAAAATTGGGAGTAGAAGGAGAAAAGAACGCGGGAATTGCTTCTCAAACAGAAAGAAGTTGAGTATTCTTTAAAGTTGGTAAATCAAGGATTGGAAAATAATTATACTTAACAATACATAGGCATGAAAAATATATTATTAAATACAATCAGATGATGGATAAAGCAGAGGGGAGCAGAAGAGAATTACCAAATGGAAATAAGATATTGTTTAAAGAGCTAGCATACCAAAGACAGTGCATTACATAGTTTTAATTGTAATTATAAATTTATATTTATAAAGGTAACCACTGTAACTAAAATAAAAACTTCTAAATTCAGAATCATGAATCAAAAATAAAGCAAGTAAAATATACCTGATAATGAAATATTTGAAAAAAAGTATTAAATGCATAACATAAAGTAATATAAACAGTAAATTAAAATCAAATCTAAATATAATGGATTTGATGAGCCTGTTTTTTTAAATTTATCTGTATTTTTATAGAACAATGCTATATCCAACTTCATGTTTAATAAAATATATACTGCTTTAGGCAATACAGAAAGGTCAAAATTAAACAAAGGGCTAAGATATAAGCAAAGGCAAACAAAAGAGAGCAGGAGGCATGATCTTAATGTAAGACAAGGTGGAATTTAGGCAGAAAATCATTAAACCGGACAAATGACACAGTGTAATGCTAAATAATCCACTACAGCTTTGCAACAAATAATGTGGCAACAGTGTCCATCAATCAAAGTTTATGAGCATATAAGGATAAATAGACAAAAACATTGTAAGGATAGGAAAGTTTAATTAATTTTCTTCAGCCTATGATAGGTCAAAGGTATAAAACATATACATGACATGAGTAATGAAATAAAAGCTAGATCTGATGAACACATATTAAACTATATTCCCTGAAAAATAGAGAATATACTGCCTTTTAAAAATATATACTGTGTTTTCCTGAAAATAAGACATCCTCCTCCAAAAATAAGACCTAGAGCATGGAAAGATAAGACATCCCCTGAAAATAAGACCTAGCGCAACTTTGGCAGAAAAAGTTAATATAAGACACTGTCTTCTTTTCGGGAAAACAGGGTATATATTATTGATTTTTTTTACAGAAAGGAAGGGAGAGGGATAGAGAGCTAGAAACATTGATGAGAGAGAAATATCAACCAGCTGCCTCCTGCACACTCCCTACTGGGTATGTGCCAGCAACCAAGGTACATTCTCTTGACCAGAATCGAACCTGGGACCCTTGAGTCTGCAGGCTGACACTCTATCCATTGAGCCAAACTGGTTAGGGCTATACTGCCTTTTCAAACGACCATAAAAATTTACCAAATATTAAACCACAACAAAACCTCAACAAGTTCCAAAGAGAAGAAATAAGAAAGAAAACATTCTTTGACCACACTGCAATAAAGTTAGAAAATAACAAAATCAGAAAAAAAAGGAGAGGTTTCTCATTTGTTTGTTTTGTTTTGTTGTGTTTGTGGGTGTTTTTTAAAATCTCTTAAAGAACTCTTAGATAAAAGAAAGACTACAAACCAACATTATAGAATTTCTAGGGGGAAAGAAATCCATTCACACTTTAATCAGAACCTACAGGGGGCAGGGAAAGATGTGCTTGGGAAATACCTATGGCAATGAAGCATAGAATATCTATCAGTCAAAAACGAAAAGAATTATGTAGATGCTTAACCTAAAGCTAGACAAAAGAACAAGAAACTGATGAAAGGAAAACAGAAGTTAATAACTTACGAGAAAAATTAATTTGTTAGAAAATAGAAAATTTAATTCAAAAGCTATGGTAAAAAAAAAAAAAAAAAAAAAAATATAGGCCCAAACCTTTATACTGAAAAATGGCAAAACAATATCGAGAGAAATTTCTAAGTACCTAAATAAACTTAAGGATATCTCTCTCATGCTAGTGACACACAAATTAATTTACAGCTTCCATGAAATCCCAATAAAAATCCCAGCAGCAGACATTTTGTAGAAATTGACTGAATAGATTTTACTTACATGGATGAAGCAACATTTATTTACCTATTGGCCTATTGACAGGCATTTATATTTATTCTAATCAACATAATTCTCATATTCTGCCATCACAGTTCTTCGGGGAATATCCTTACACACATATCTTTGTACGCATAATGTGGGTAAATGTGAGCAATGAATTCCTAGAAGTGAAAATGCTGGGTCATAAGGACGCACAATTTTAATTTTTGAAGTACTGCCAAATTGTTTTCCAAAGCTGCACCAATTTCCCTTCCCACTAATAATTAAACCCATTCATTTTTTAAAAAATATTTTTTTTGGTATTGATTTCAAAGAGTAAGGGAGGGGAGGGTGAGACAGAAACATCAATGATGAGAGAGAATCATTGGTCGACTGCCTCCTGCACAGCCCCATACTGGGCATCAAGCCCACAACCCAGGCATGTGCCCTGACCAGGAATCAAACCGTGACCTCCTGGTTCATAGTAGACCTGTGCTCAACCACTGAGCCATGCTGGCCTAGCTTAAATCTATTTTTTATCAGATTTTTGTACTAACTAAATTGTTTCCTTTATCAACACACTTTGAAAAAATATAAATGATAAAAATCTACCTAGCTGGTCCTAGTTCTAGTAGTGGATGTGGCAGGTTTTGAATGATGTTCAGTATCCTCAGCTTCACAAAAATGATTGGCCTCCAGATTTTTTTTTTATTATTAATGCAAACTGACAACAGCTCTTGGTGGTTCACTGTGTTTCCAGGGAGCCCTAAGGAAAAGAGTAAAAGTCCTTGGGTTAGACGGGGCCACAAGAGCATGTTGTGTATTTCTTAGAAATTAAACTGTAGCCACTGAGCAATCAGAAGCTGATCCTATCGCCGTATGCTGGAAACAGTCTTTTGGACACAAGTGGTTCCCATTCCTTATCTATTTTCCCTGACGCTGTGCTTCCCTGAAATGTTAGTTTTGCTCTGTTGCCTGCTGATAAAGTCAGCTCCCTGCCTCTCCCTCCGCCCCCTCCCCAACCACCACCACTACCTGCCTGCCCATCTGTCGGCTTGTGGGAAGATTTTCTATATCTATACTATACTAGAGGCCTGGTGCACGAAATTCGTGAGCAGGTACGGTCCCTAGGCAGACCAAACACAGCAACTTGGTTGCAGGGAAAAGCACATTGGAAAGAACGTTTTCTCACCCGGAAAAGAGCAGGTGAAGTGGAGCTGAAGCAGAAACAGGCGGGGGGGTGGGGATCTGGCCCTGCCAGGCGTAAAGCAGTGCTTTGTGTTTGCAGATTTCCATGAGGGATGCCGCACTGTATGCATGCTTTAGCGGATGCTTTTTAAAAATCAATATGGTGTTTGTTTGTCGAAATGGCTACATGAAGACTTATTTCATTTGTGTGGGTTTTTTTGTGTTGTTTTTTGTTTTTTTTACTGCTATGTGATATTCTATGAAGATATTCTCCTGTATTTTCTTCTAAAAGCCGCAATACAAGGTGGGGCAAAAGTAGGTCTGCAGTTGTTCCTATGGAAAATAACACGATCATTAATAAGTAATAATACAAGGATAAACTGTGTTATGGTACTCACAACTCTAAACCTCCTTTTGCCCCACCCTGTACCTTCTCTGCTTAGGTAGATAGTGCATCCTCCTCAACGTGTGTGTGTGTGTGTGTGTGTGTGTGTTTATGTTGTGCATGAAATAGGCTTCTACTATTTTTCCAGCAGTATTATCCTTAAGACTCCACTTTTAATGGGTCATCATTTCCCAAGTCATTCTTTGCACTCCCTCAGCTGTGCACCAGATTTCCAAGCGCACTCAATCTGTTTCTCCCAGGAGTTTATTTGTCGCTTCACGAGACAACACTGTGCAGATCTAAACACCTTATGATATGATCTGACCTGGTTGATGATGGCAACCCTTCCTGTTGTCTTCTTGAAAATTACTTGGTTCCTCCTCTTCCTTTATTTGTCCATATCAATGTAAGGGTCAGATTTTCAATCTCTTTTCTCACAATTTTATGGAAACTTTGGTTGTAAATGCATTGAATTTCTTTATTACCACAGGGGAAATCGCTACATGTATAGTGTCAGGCCTTCTCCCACATCAGCACGGTGTCTGTCCCAATGTCTCCAGGCTTTCTTTTATATTCTTCCATCGCGTTTTATCATGTCTTGTGTAAAGCTTTTACACGTCTTAACTTACATGATCATTTTGGTATTTATTTTTATTGCTAAACTTTATTAATGTTTTTAACTTCTCTATATTGGTTTTGCATCCAACCTTTCTGAACTCTAACAAGTTACAGCATTTCTCTCTGTAGATTCTCTTGGGTTTTCTGTGTAAACAGTGATATCATCTGTAAAGGGCAGTGAGCTTGTTTCCTCCTTTAGGATTCTTATGCCACTTGGTCACTTTCCCTGTCTTATCGAACTGGCCAGGACCTTCAGCACACTGCTGAAGCTATCCTGGTAAGCAGTGTTCTTTTTCTCTTATTTTTATACAGTATACGTCTAGCATTTCACTATTGTCATGATGACATGGGATTCTCATGATTATAATCCCTTATCAAGTTATGGAAATTTCTTTCCACTTCTGGTGTGTTAAGAGTTTCATAATGGCCGGGACCGGTTTGGCTCAGTGGATAGAGCGTCGGCCTGCGGACTGAAAGGTCCCGGGTTTGATTCCAGCAAGGGCATGTACCTTGGTTGCGGGCACATCCCCGGTAAGGGATGTGCAAGAGGCAGCTGATCGATGTTTCTCTCTCATCGATGTTTCTACCTTTCTATCCCTCTCTCTTCCTTTCTGTGAAAAATCAATAATATATATATTTTTTTTTAAAAAGAGTTTCATAATGAATGGGGTATTGGTTTTAATTGACATTTCTTTTTCAATAAGCTTACCATATAGCCTTTCATCTGCTAATATAGTAAGTTACCTTAATAAATTTGCTCATCAATTTTTAATGATTCTATCTTGATCATTTGTGGATTCAGCTTGCCAGTATCTCAACTGATTTATCTTGGTAACTGAGGCTGCCATAACCTTCTCTCATAAACTGTCCCTTTGGGTGCTTTCCCATCTCCCTGCCTCACTGTCTTCCTTCTGTGTCGTCCCTGGGAGCTCAAATTCTTCTCATTCTGCTTTGCAGAGCAGTTCAGCTCTCTCCATCCCCTACAAGTTTCTCAATAAATGATCTATGGATCTCTCTTGACCACCAGAAGTTTCTCAGTAGCTTCTAAATCATTTCACATTTCGGAAGAAAAAGTTATGCAGTAATCCATGCACAGATAATTTTAAAAATCTGAAATGTAAGATTAATCATAATTTCTATAGAATTTCTCACTTTTTATGTTCTTAGAAGCAGTATATTCAAGGATTGACTTAGTTCATACTGGTGTCATTTATCTTAAAGAATGTATTTATTTTAAAGAATGTATTTTATTGTCATCTGACCATTATTGTTTACATTTGTTAAACCCACATTTGTCACTGTTGCTGTCTCATGGTGTTACATCCACAATCCACAACACGAATAGCATTTCCACAGTAGTTTGCAGAATTATAACGAAAGTAGAAAAATAAATCCTAGAAATAAAATAAGGTCACAGATATAAGTAGTAAGTGGGCTCTGTCACAAAAGGGAAGCTTGGATCTGTATGTCACACGACAAGTGGACAATTGATGTAGATAATCTCACAAAGGCAGAGAACACAAACAGAAAATAGGAAGCATGGCAATGGAAAACGATAATCAAATTGTGTTGAATTGGTGAGCCTTTTGTCCTAGAACGCAGCTTATCAGCCCTTAGCACTTCTATCAAATAATTATATAAAATTACCAAAACTTTCACAATATTTCCCAATAAAGCTTATCAACCTCACTTTTAAACCATCTGACTTTCTCTATTGCAAACAAAAACTAAGGCTTTCCTGTACAAAGTTGTCAAAATTTAATGTTAAAGGTTGAAAAGACATGAAAACTATAGTCATCATTCACCCCTGTGGCAAAAACAAATGCAATTATATTCTTGCTGGTGAAATATGAAACTAGCTTCAAAATCAATAAAAAGTATTGTGGTTGGAAAGAAAGCAGGAAACAATTGGTAGAGTTTCTTTATCAGAACTATTGGATTTCTCCCAATGTGACTGGCATTTAAAATCAATGACTATTATGTATGTACACAACCAGACAATTCACTTTACAGTTTAATAAAACTATGAATAAATCAATGTCAGTATATATTTGCCATATACATGAGTGATTTTAAAAGAGACTTCAGATTTAATTAACAATTAGTTTGTAAACTATGAGGTAGACTTTGAAAGTTATGTTGGACATGAATGTTTTCCATGGCATTATTCACAAAGCCAAAAGGTGAAAACAAGGCAGATGTCCATCAACAGATGGATGAGTAAACAAAAGGTGGTATATCCATACACAATGGATGCTTAGCCTTAAAAATGAATGCCATTCTGATACATGCTACAACATGGATGAACCTTTAAAAATATTAAGTAAAATAAGCCAGACACCCGAAAGAAAAATTGTATGATACCATTTATACGAGGTCCCTCAAATGGGCAAATGTATGGAGACAGGAAGTAGAACAGATGTTGCCAGGCAGCAGGGGAGGGAAGAACGGGGAGTTGATGTTTCATGAGTAGAGAGTTTCAATTTAGGAAGATGAAAAAGTGCTAGAGATGGATAGTGATGATGGTTGCTCTGTATTGTGAATGTACTTAATGTCACTGAATTGTATACTTTTAAATGGCAAAGCAGTCAATTTTATATTATGCATATTTTACTGCAATTGAAAAAAAAAAAAAAAAAGGTACATTGACTGGGTATAAAAGAAGCTCCGGCCATGAGGGCTGCATGCAAAGACATCATCACTATGCCATTGAAAGGAATTGCTTCCAAATGCAGACCATGCCCTATTCATGGAACATGCCTCATTCACGGGGGTTCATTGCATGCCTCCAGAAACAAAAGGATTTACAGTGTTTTAAAATAAGGAATGAAATCTTTTTTATTTAATTTTTTAAAATTTTTTAAAAATATATTTTATTGATTTTCCAGACAGGAAGGTAGAGAGAGCGTTAATAACATCGATCAGCTGCCTCCTGCAATACCTTCTACTGGGGATGTGCCTGCAACCAAGGTACATGCCCTTGACCAGAATCAAACCTGGGATCTTTCAGTCCACAGACTGGCGCTCTATCCACTGGGCCAAACCGGTTTCGGCAGGAGTGAAATCTTTTTTTTAAGTTATCATTTCTGTGAACACCCGTGCTATGTCTCGGTAATGCATTTAGGATTTTGAATAGTATGGATCTTTGACTTCATGACCAAAACATCAGGGTTTTTAAATGGTCAGACCTCAGAATTTCTTAAAATGAACAGTGGTTGAGGGTCAGCAAATGGCTCCATGGCTGAGATTTTGACTCTTTCCCCAGAACCTGATGGTTTTCTTAATTCAGCAGAGAAAAGCACGTAGGCTATGTCTTTTGCATATTACAAATGCTGCAACAGAACACGGAGACATATCTCACAAGCCACGTGCCAGCAGGGAGAGAGGGTGTGACTGTCAGCTGCTATCTCCAGGTTGGGATCTCTGACCTCAGCTCTCAGGGGTGCTTAGCTGGGGCGCTGGTCTGGAGGTGAAACACTGAACGTTGTCTTTAGTGGGAATTCTCTCCATCCTTTCTGGGTCCGTGTTTGATCTGAAACGCCAGAACTATCCGTCAAAGCTTCCCACAACCTATAATTCTGAGTTAAGATTTCCACCAAGAGTGGGGCTCAGGGGAAACCCAACAAAATATGGAAGCTGACAGCTCATGCCGCTGTCCAGCCAGGGATGTCTCCGCGAGTGATTTCAAACACCGCCTCTCCCCTCACACAGATGAAAAACCAGGACTGCTGTTCACGTTTTAATTTGATTTTTACTTTTACTGCAGATATACAGGTTTGTGGCTTAAAAGGTCACGCTTCTATAAAGAGTCTAACAGAAACAGCAATTTCTTTCTTCTCATCTTCTCACCTCATTCCATATCTCCGAAGGCAAACCTCTCAACATTTTTACTTCTTCTATCTCTGATAATATACTCATACTACTATTTCCCCCCACTTCAGATGTTATCTATTGGCTTTCTGTTATGAGGGGAAAAAAGAGCCCTAACCAGTTTGGCTCAGTGGATAGAGCGTCAGCCTGTGGACTGAAGGGTCCCAGGTTCGATTCCGGTCAAGGCACATACCCAGTAGGGAATGTGCAGGAGGCAACTGATTGATGTTTCTCTCTCATCGATGTTCCTAACTCTTCTATCTGTCTCCTTTCCTCTCTGTAAAAAATCAATAAAAAAATAAAATAATAATAATAATAATAATAAAAGAATTAGGGCCAAAACCGGTTTGGCCAGAGGATAGAGCATTGGCCTGCAGACTGAAGGGTCCCGGGTTCAATTCCAGTCAAGGGCATATACCTTGGATGCAGGCACATCCCCAGTAGGAGGTGTGCAAAAGGCAGCTGATTGATGACTCTCTCTCATTGATGTTTCTAACTCTCTATCCCTCTCTCTTCCTCTCTGTAAAAAATCAATAAAATATATTAAAAAAAAAAAAAAGATTAGGTCCACAGATACAGACTCATTCCCTCTCACACTCATCTCCCCATTAGTTGCGCCATAATGTTTAGTGAGATAACCAAACAATATGTCCATTGTCTGGTTGCACATCCGATCACTAGTCTATAACAGTGCTGCTGAGCAAATTCCGTTCACAGCTGAGCCATGCAGTATGTTTTGATTACATTTTCTTTTTGCATGTTTTTGCTCTCTCTGGAGTTAATAAGGATTTTATTTCTTCATTTGTTCACTAATTTATCACTAATTTGTTCCCAAACTCTTCAGAGGTTTAATTATTTATCACTAATTTGTTCCCAGGGGTTTAATTATTGTTTCCATTTATTCAAATACATCAGGTTTCTCACCAGTTTCAAATCTTCTGGGGAAACCACTCTAGGAATGCTCCATCTCCTGCCTCGATCTAGTCTCAAAGTTCTCTCAAAACCTCTTTTTCCAGGGAATATCGCAGGGTTAGGCCCTCTTCCACCTCTTCAGCCAGCCTCTGGGAACCTGGAAACTTGGGGCCTACCATCTGAGCAGCAAATACTGCCAATCGTCTTAACCACACACATTCAACCCATTCCTCTGAGTTCCTCTGTCTGCATCTTTCCTTCTTCCCCTTCCCCACCTTGGTGGGGGGAGGGAGGGGATCTTGGCAGGTTTTCCTTTGGAACCACCACAGCAGCTCTCCCTCTGAGCTCTTTCCACCCTCCCTCCAGGTATGTCTTCACCGTCATTTATACCTTTGAGGCCTTGATAAAGATAGTGGCAGGAGGATTTTGTCTCAATGAGTTCACTTACCTGCGAGATCCTTGGAACTGGCTGGATTTCAGCGTCATCACCCTGGCGTGAGTATTTTTCTACCCTGATTTGGCACGCGTGCATGTGTGCATGTGTGTGCGTGTGTGCGTGCGTGTGTGTGTGGGAGGGGGGGGTTATAACCTGGGGGGGCCCAGGTTCACACTCTGGGGTCTTTCCTTATCTCTATCTAGCTTTCTCATTTGAAACTGCATGGCCTGGGGGGGGGGGTGGCCACAGACTGTGGCTTTCGGGGGTCACTTTCCAGGGTCAGTCCCATATCCTCAGGGACCTCAAATCTGAGCTGGTCACCGGCCTGTCAAAGTAGATTGACAAGCCAGTTCCCCTACAAGAATGTCTTTCCTTGAACAACCAGTGTCTGTGAAGGCTGGTTGGCCAAGCCCACATGCTTGAATACCCATCCATAGTGTAGCACAAGGGACTCCCCCTTACCCCCAGCACATCTCAAAGGGGCCATTCGGAAAGGTGTTATGACAATTCAATCTGTTAGCATTGGTCTAGAGGTGGAAGTGCTATTAGACTCTCTGTTCTGGGTCCTTCCTAAGCTCCCGTCACCTCCTGGCGTCCTTATCTATGCTGCATGTGTTCCCAGGGCTCCCTCCTTGCAGAGATGCTGACTTGACTTCTGGTCCCATAGGTACATTAGCACAATGACAGATCTCCAGGGGATCTCAGGCCTGCGGACGTTCAGAGTTCTTAGAGCTTTAAAAACAGTCTCTGTGATTCCAGGTGAGCGGCTTTAACCAGCACATTTACTCACGGAGCACGTGCTGGTGTCCACAGCCTAGTGTCCCCCTTTGACTTTCACCAGAGCCCTATGGAGTTCCAGAGCTTGGCCCAGCCAACGTGGCTCAGTGGTTGAGCATCGACCTATGAACCAGAAGGTCACGTTCAATTCCCGGTCAGGGCACATGTTCAGGTTGGTGGCTCCATCCCCAGTAAGGGGAATGCAGAAAGCGTCTAATCAATGATTCTCTTTTATCATTATTCTCTCCCTCTCTCCCTCTCTCTTCCTTTCTGAAATCAATAAAATACATCCTTGCCTCTCTCTCTCTCTCTCTCTCTCTCTCTCTCTCTCTCTCTCTCTCTCTCTCTCTCTTTCACACACACACACACACACACACACACACAGAGCATTCATATGTCCTCAGCCTCAAGCCTCTCCCAGGATATCAAGGTCAGTGCAGAAATACAGATGACAAGTGACTGGAATAGTTAGGTGCCGCATGATTATCATGATAGGCACAATGCCTGGGATATAGCAGCACTCAACAATTCTTTTTTTAAAAAAAAGATAAATATCTTAGAAAAATTCTTTATTTTATTTATTTTTAATCCTCACCCGAGGATATTTTTCCATTGATTTTTAGGGAGAGTGGGAGAGAGGGAAAAACAGAGAGAAATGTGGATGTGAGAGAAACACATTGATTGGTTGCCTCCTGCATGAGCCCCGACCAGGGCCTGGGTTAGGGAGGAGTCTGTAACCGAGGCACAAGCCCATGACCGGAATCTAACCCGGGACCCTCAGTCCACAGGCCAATGCTCTGTCCACTGAGCCAACCCGGCTAGGGCTCAACAATTCTTTTTAAAATTGAATTGCTACTGTCAGGAATGTATTAGCCTTAAGATGATAAGAAATGCATTGCCTGGTATTGATTGCCTCATCTTTACAATGGGATAATAATCTTTATTAAGTTCATTTGAAGAACTAGGGTTGGAACTGCCATAGAGTTTGTAAAACGCCTCGTACCTGTACGCAGTGAGAGGGTCGCATGGCTAAGATGCAGGTGTGCCAGGCACCTTGTGTGCTGTGTGTGGTGCCTTATCCATGTGGGAGTATTGCTGTCCTCTTCCCACAGGGCTGAAGGTCATCGTTGGGGCCCTGATCCACTCATTGAAGAAGCTGGCGGATGTGACCATCCTCACCGTCTTCTGTCTGGGGGTCTTTGCCCTGGTGGGCCTGCAGCTTTTCAAGGGCAACCTCAAGAACAAATGTGTCAAGAATTGCACAGCTCTCAACGACACGGCCAATTACTCCTCGTATGAAAGACTCCCGTGGAATTTCTGCCATAATGACGAAGGTCTGGTTGGCAAGGGGTGTGAAACCCCTGCATTCCTATAGAGACGCATATTTTGATTTCTCTGTTATGCTCAAATGCTCTCCCAGAGCTACATTTTACTTTTGGGTTCCCTATTTCTGTTACCAAACGTCCCTTTTACAAAAACAAAACAAACAAAGAAGAAAACTAGGTATAAATCCAGAGACAAGCCATGCTGCCTCTGCTGGGAGAGGCTTGAAGCTGAAGTCGCTGCTCAGCTTTTCTCCTCCCAGAGGGGCCTTTCTCCTTCCAAGTGTCCGGCCTGTCCTCTGAGAGCACATAGCCGAGGAAACTTACCTCGCTGGGGCAGAAGACGGACAGGTGCTGCCCTCACCCCCAGGCTTGAGTTGAAGGGTTCAGAACCATCTGCAAAGCTTCCACTTCTCCCTTTCTTTTGCAGACGCCTTCATCAATAAGCCAGGCACTTCTGATCGCTTGTTGTGCGGCAACGGATCTGATGCAGGGTGAGTGTCCAACCCGTGACATAGCTCCAACGCCCAACAATCCTTTCTCCTTGTCATCAGCATTTTCTTTTTCTCTCTCTCTCTCTCTCTTTTTTTTCAAATATATGTTTTATTGATTTCAGAGAGGAAGGGGGAGGGAGAGAGAGATAGAAACATCAGTGATGAGAGAGAAATACTGATTGGCTGCCTCCTGCACACCCCCTCCCCATGGGGGATTGAGCCTGCTACCCAGGCATGTGCACTGACCAGGAATCGAACCATGACCTCCTGGTTCATAGGTCTTCGCTCAACCATTGAGCCATGCCAGTCGGGCATCATGAGCATTTTCTAGGCAGAGACTGGGTTACAGGTCCTAAAGGAAATGAGGAAATGATTAAGTCATGGCTTCTGCCATTCCCAAGGCTATGGGAGAGAGTGTACAAGTTAGCTTCTGCTGTGTAACAACAATCCCAAGATTTTGTAGCTTAAAATACCAGCCATTTATTTAGCTCAGGATTCTACACATCAGCATGTTGTGCTGAGATCAGTGTGATGTTCTTCTGGCATTGACTGGGTTCATTCATGCATATTCAGGGGCAGATTAGCTGGAGACCAGCTGATCTAAGATGGCCTCAGCTGGAGTGGCTGGTCTCTGCTCCATGTGGTCTCTCATCCACCCAAGGTTAGCCTGGGCTTATTCTCATGGCAGAGTTAGGGTTCTGAGAGAAAGAGTGAAAGTGTAAACGGTCTCTTGAGGCACAATGTAACTTCTGCTGCATTCTATTGACCAAAGCAAGTCAAAGGTCAGTCTAGATCCAAAAATTAGAGAAACAGACTCCACCTTTCGATAGGAGTAGCTGCAACATCATATTGCAAAGGAGTGTGGACACAGGGAGGAGAATAACTGTGGCCATTTAAAAAATGTATTTTATTGATTTTTTACAGAGAGGAAGGGAAAGGGATAGAGAATTACAAACATCGATGAGAGAGATATATCGATCAGCTGCCACCTGCATACCCCCTACAGGGGATATGCACACAACCAAGGTACATGCTCTTGACCGGAATCAAACCTGAGACCCTTCAGTTTGCAGGTTGATGTTCTATCCACTGAGCCAAACCGATTAGGGCAGTTTTGGCCATTTTTATAAGCAATCTACTCCAGGAGGGAATTCATATTATTAAATATGTTTTGTATCAAATGCTCCACATTTAATTATCACATAGGTTTCATTATTCTCGCATAACAGAGAAAGAAGCACATGCATCAGACTTCATCATTTCAAATCTTCCAGAGGCCAGACACATAACAACAAAAGAGAGGGGCGGGCTGGGTGGGACCCATGGCAATGAGAGTTCATGCTCCATCTAAAGGGGCAGCCACTGCTCAGTGCAGCCTTTGGTTGCCATGAGGGTCCACTACTTCCAACTCTTCCAACCGTTAAAAGAGAAATAGGACATTATGATTTTTATGTGAAATCTCCCAGCTATTAACATTGGCTACCAATTCCATAAAATGTATATATATTATGGACCCAAACAAATATTTCTGCAAGTCAAATGCAGCCTGAAAACAGCCAGTTTGTGAGCTCTGTGTGCTACGCTGTGGAGACCCAGAGCTCGCTAGAGGTTCCGGGGACTGTGGCAGCACAGGGAGGTGATGGTATGAGGCAGGAGCAGAGGTCAGGGAAGGTTTCCTGGAGGTGGCAGATGAGGTGAGAGTTGAAGAGCAGGCTGGGTGAATCAGAGTTTGAATGGAGGCCATTCCAGGTGGCAGAACAGAATGTGAGTCAAAGAAAAGAAGTAGGGACCCCCCAGGTTTGCCTGCTTCTTTGACCACTAGAACAGATGTGAGCAGAAAGAGCTCAGGAAACAGATCTGAAGGTCTCACCTCTCCCTCCTCCATGGCTGGGGGCCTGGAAGATCAAAGCCACATGACCCTATACCCTGAGTAGCTGACAGCCCCATGTTGCCCAAGTGGACCTAGTGGTACCTATATGGAGCTCTGCCTTAATCAGCTCACGAGGAAAACAATCTCAGATAGAGCTGAGGGGTGGGTGCAAACAGGATAATTTCATCAACATAGGCTTCTTGGCCTCTTTCTTTACAAAGCACTTGGCATTTGGTTCTTTGGCTCAGGAAGAGAATTGTTCCGATGTCAGTTTTCATTTGCCTTCGACTTAAATTTAAAATAGGGCCCCATCAATGTCTCTTTCCTGTCTGATAATGGCATTCCTCATGGCAATGGCTCAAAGTAGCCCATGCACTCGAGTCCATCCATGGGTACCCCCTTAAGTTCCAATAGAAGCCAGACCTCCTGTTGGGCAGGTCCCGGACGGGTAGTGAAGGAGTGGATAGAGCTGGGATGGCAAGTAGAGACCAGCCAGGACAATGGGCAGAGTAAGCCCTGAAGGGCATGTCGTGACCAGAAAACCTGGGTCCTAAACTGGCCTTCAGAGAAGCGGAGCCCTGAGCAGAGGCCCACACTGACCAGTGGCCCTGTGACAGAAAAGCCTGGGTGTTAAGGTGGCAAACACATACTGGGGAATATTTGATGATTTTCAGCATTCTTTCACATACACCCTTCTGGTAGCATCAGGTGAAAAGCAGCAGGAATTTTCATTTGCATTTCATATACCATCGTTACTATGCTGAAGGCATCATGCAGGAGGCTTCGTACCATGATCTCCTGTCATTCTTCCAGCAGTTAGACTGCCCTCAGAGTTCACTAGCAAACTTACAGGTGATGGGTTCACTAGCTCCTTGAGGGAGCAAAGCAAGAGGCTGACTATAAATGTGGGTCTACAGTGTCTGGAAACCAAGGTTGGAGATATTGTAGAATTGGGATTGACTATAATCAAGTTGTTGGGACTCTAATCAGTTGTATGGATCCCGGGCATGAGTGTTCACATGTCCGTCTGAAATAAGTAGAGCCCCAGAGGCTGGTGTTGGTGAGGGAATCCTAGAGTAGTAGAATCCAGAATGCAGATGTGGCATTACTGTTTCCTTGACCAGGCCATCCCATGAAGGTTAATGACAGAACCTCATATGCCCTGAGCTTATAGATATTTCTCTACATCAACTCACCCTCTTATTAAGACAGAGAGGAGTCCAACACTTCCACCCCAATGCTCACCAAGAAATCATCTTTAATTTGACCCTCCTTCATAGGTCAGTCTTCATAAGCTACTTGATAGTTATAGTTGTTATAGTTCTCCTTTTAAATTAATACATTAACATCTGTGTGGTTTTAGGAACTGATTTCTCTCTGAACCTCAACTTCCACATTTGTAAAAAGAATCCAGAGATAGTTATAGCATTTTAAAGCATCTAGGAGAGAGAAAGAGTGAGAGCGAGGAGAGAGAGAGAGAGAGAGAGAGAGAGAGAGGGGGGGGGGAGAGAGGGAGAGAAGAAGAAGAAGAAGAAGAAGAAGAAGAAGAAGAAGAAGAAGAAGAAGAAGCAGAAGAAGAAGAAGAAGAAGAAGAAGAAGAAGAAGAGTTCAGAATTGGATGGTAAACTTGGCTAATGTGAGTCTTCCTTTAATGGACAATTCTGCAGGTAATGCCAATAGGCTCAGGTGTTAAGTCTGTGTTATTCATACCAGCTCTCCCACTCCTGGTGTGACTTGCAAAGAATTTGTCACCTTATAGGGTCATATCTGAGCTGATTGCTGACCTTCTCTGTGCCACTCCCTTCTGCATGAAATTCTGAAGTGAGAATATTGTCACCCACACTTAATGGGCAAGAGAAACTGAGACCTAAAGAGACTAAGTATCCATGGTCCTCTGGCTCATAAGAGGAGGTTTAGGCCTTGAATTCCAATCTCCCCACAGCGCCAGGCTGCCTTGCCCACAATAAACAGGGTGCTGTGCAATTGATGACCTTCTCTGCTCTTGCTGCAGCCACTGCCCTAAAGGTTATTTCTGCCTGAAATTACCTGGCAATCCAGATTTTAACTACACCAGCTTTGATTCCTTCGATTGGGCTTTCCTCTCACTGTTCCGCCTCATGACACAGGATTCCTGGGAACGCCTCTACCAGCAGGTATTGATCTGCATGCCCCCACTCAGACTTGGTTGAAGGCGGAGGGGTCAGCTTCAACATGGCTACATATTTCCTGGAGGAACCTGGTAATGTCAGGGGCCCATCTACTCTGGGCACATGTCTCTCCTCTTTCTCTTGAATCTGCAGACCCTGAGGGCTTCTGGAAAATTCTATATGCTCTTTTTTGTGCTTGTCATCTTCCTGGTATCTTTCTACCTGGTCAACTTGATTTTGGCTGTCGTCACCATGGCATATGAGGAGCAGAACAAAGCAACCATGGATGAAATTGAAGCCAAGGAGAAGAAGTTCCAGGAGGCTCTCGAGATGCTCCAAAAGGAGCATGAGGTCTGTGAGGGGTGGAAGCTTTGTAAAGTCTGTTGCAGGCTGTACAATCTTAGGCAGAGGTTGGGCCAATCCCTTAGAATAAGGCTCTTATTCTTAGGAACTTCAGGAAGATTCACCTTGCCTCAGGGACTATCTTACATCAGGTTTTTGTAAAAAAAAAAAAAAAAAAAAAAAAAAAAAAGAAGAAGAAGAAGAAGAACCCAAGTGGAGAAGGTAGGTAAGTGGTTTATTGAGGGGTGCCCTGAGAAGAAGGAGAGTGAAGGAAGTAGGATAGGGTAGGGGAAGAATTAAATGAGCAACTAGCCTCAGCTAGAGACTGCATTTGGTCTGATCCCATGGGAACTCTGGGGCATGCTTGTATCACAGAGTTAGTCCTACTAACTTGAAGCAAGAGGGCTGGCCTTTTGTACCCTCATACCTGCCCCAGCCAGACGTACAGTCAAGGGAAACTTTCTGCAGAACACTGCAGCTGTGAGCCATTAGCAGCGAACATTCCAGCACTCAGCTGGAGATGAGTGTCCTGACCAGGTAAAAGGGATCCGGACAGGTCATCAATAGGATCTCCTCCACAGTGTGAATGAGGAAGGTGACCCAGAGGTCACTTTTCCTGCCATGTCTCAATCCCACCATCACCCGAGTCCGCATCCTGACTTCCTCTGTTTCAGACGCATTCACCTCTGTGACTCCCCATGTCTGAGGGACACATATATTCTAAGCTCAACCAGATACTGTTGGCTGCAGCTGCTGTTCTCTCTCCTCAGGTGCTGGCAGCAATGGGGATTGACACCGCCTCTCTCCACTCCCACAGTGGATCCCCTTTAGCCTCCAAAAGAGCCAATGAAAAAAGGCACAGGATGAAGCCAAAGGTGTCAGATGGCTCCACAGATGACAATAAATCACCACAATCTGACCCTTACAACCAACGCAGGATGGTAAGGGGCTCAGGTTTGTGCTCTGAAGAGTACCCACCTTTGCAGCTGTTGTCAACAGTAGGTTTGTAACAGGAAGCTAGCTGGAGGCACAGACATTGGGAGGCTGTTTTAGTAATCCAGGCCCCAAATTTGTGACCTATACTAGGGCAGGGTCATTGTGGATGGGAAAAGAAGGTGGGTTATAAAGACTTTGATGGGTAGGGATGGAATCAACAAGACTGGGACTGTGGAATGTGGGAAAAGTTGAGTTCAAAATGACTCCCAGGTTTCAAGCTTGGGCAATTAGGTGGGTGGTGATTCTAAGTCAGGAGCACTGGAGGAAGAAGCTAAGTGTGTTGGAAAGTGGTGAGCCCATATTGGACATGATATCTTTAAGGTGTCTGTGGACCTGTGGTCATCCTGAGGCAGCTTCCTTCTGACAATCAGGATGAATTGCAGCGTTAATTTTCCCCATAACTGTCAGCAATTCTGTTATCTGGAGGGAGTTTCTTGTCCGTGGTGCTGAAATCACTTGCAAGTTTCTTTTCTGACCTCATGCCTCAGCGCCTACAGTTCAAATACCTACCTATTGTTGGCACAGAAGATCCCAGCACCCATCCATCTCTGTGATAGTGTCCAGTCTAGGAATAACTTGAGTACATCACTGTAGATCCTGTAGCAATTCTGCCCCACAGCAAGCCTCTACGACCCACTCTAAGATTCACAGTACTCACCCCAAGTTTCCTCCTACCATCTTCTCCCTTCAAAGTCCTGTGTAACCCACATATGCCCTTTTCACAGGCCTGAGAGATAATAACCCCTTTGTGGTACAATAGTACCCACTCTAGTACTATTGAATGGGAAAGGGGATAAAAATGGCTATTTGGGGGCCTTCTGACTGTTACTTCCTTCTCAATCTCTTGTGCTCATCTGAAGTATATTTTACTTTTTTGGAATACCATCTGTACAACCCTCAAACTTGTGTGTGCATATAAGCACACAGACACACTCACCTGCACACTGGCCTCAGAGACACCCATATTTTAGCATTTATCAGAGTTTGTGTCCTTCCCTTCCTTGCTCTTACTCTTGAGGAACACCTGGCATGCACAGGGCACAGTTCAGAAGAAGTTTCAAAGGGGATTTGACAATCAGGATGAATTGCAGCTTCAAGGAAATGTCAATGTTACTCTGAATTGGGCGTTAATTTTCCCCATAACTTAGCATCTGGATTTCCATTAATTGTTTGGTGTATGTGGTTATCTTTCCAGCTATGCTCCCCTTCCAAGGGAAAAGAGAGGAACTATGTCTTGTTCATGCAACAAGACTAGGTAGTTGGTATAAAGAGATTGCTAAAACGTGGTCTGTTTCCCAAAGACTTCCATTTGGATGGAGGTGACAGACACAAAAACAGACATATGTTAAATACTCTGTCAGGGACAAGTAAATGGTGTTTGGGAAATAGAAGAGGAAACACAGCTCTTACAGGATTGGGCTGTATCAGGAAAGGCTTCACTGGAAGAGAGACTAATTAAAATGATTAGTAACTAGTGAGTAGGGGGTCCTCCAGTAACTGAGGACTAGAAGGGTTTGGGAGACATATTTTCCAGGCACAAAGAAGAACATGGACCAGCAAAGACAGGAAAATGCCATTTGGGTAATTCTTTAATGCTACCTAATTAACTAGAGGCCATTCAAGAAGGCACTCCCTTCCTCTTTTCCTAGGTATATTCATGTGGTAAATAGACCCTCGGCAGTTTTTATATAAGCCATTTTCTACCATCAGAAGTGAGAGGATTGTTGGAGATAGCTAGGAAAGACACAGTCAAAGTCTCAGGAAACCCACAGGAAACTGGTTTGTCTGCTTGGCTGATGCATGTTATGATGAGTCTAATACTTAAAATCAGAAGTCACTGCTGCTCTGGCCTGTTTTGGTCAGTGATTAGAGCATTGGTCCAGGAACCAAAGGGTCTGGAGCTTGATTCCCGGTCAAGGGCACCTAAGTCAGTTGCAGGCTCAATTGGGCTCCAGTTGGGGTGTGTGCAGGAGGCAACTAATTGGTGTGTCTCTCTATCATTGATATTTCTCTCCCTCTACCCCCTCTTCCCTCCACTCTCTCTAAAATAGTCAATGAAAAAAATATACTCAGATAAGGATTAACAAAACAAGAGAGAGAGAGAGAGAGAGAGAGAGAGAGAGAGAGAGAGAGAGAGAACCTATTGCCCACAAAAGTTTAATTTTGAAATATTAATTGTTGGCTAAGGAGGCATTGCCTATCAAATATGGGATCAAATTTTTCTTTCTCATTTCTTTATTGGTTTGCTTAATGCTCCAGTGCAAATAATGTGATTGTCCAATTTTTAATAAGGATTTACTGACTCTGCTACTTTGCTTAAAAAATGAGAAGGACTTGTGGATTTTTATGAGTTCCATGTTCCTTGGACATACATCCTAGGCAAAGAGTGCTCTGTTTACAATATCAGGGTTTCAATGATGGTTGCTGAAACTTCTATGAGATAAGGGGATAAGTAAGGAGAATGCTAATGAACAAGATGTCTCAATTTTATTAGTTTAGCAAGTAAAAGAAATTCTTAATGTAAAAAATGTCCAAAGCTATAAATAATTTCTAAAGACTTTTTAAATTGATATTTACAGGGAGAGGATCAGGGAGGGAAAAAGAGAGAGAAACATTGATGTGAGTAAAACCAGCTGTCTCCTGCAAGACCCCCATCAGGGATTGAGTCTGCAATCTAGCCATGTTCCCCAACAGAGAACTGAACCAGCGACCCCTCAGTACTCGGGGCAATACCCAACCAACTGAGCCACAGGCCAGGACTATAGAAAAATTTTATGAGTTTGTTTGAGCCAAATTAATGACAATTTCTGGAAGGCAAAAATCCCAACGGGTTGAGGAAATGCTCCTGAAAATGTCACTATTAACACTTATTTTATATATCGGTATCAAAGGGGATGAAGTAAGGGGGTTACATAAAATGGGTGAGAGATTAGGGAGGAAAGCAAAAATGGGAAAATATCTGAGATTGGATAGAGAGTAAAATGAAGAGACACACACATACTTCTTTTACATTGGTGAATAAAGGGCAGTTAATATTTACAGCACATAGAGATGGTATGTGGGCAGGAGAACAAGATATCAATAAGGGGTTCTGTAGTCTCATATACTGGTGGGAGATTATGTCCTGAAAAGTCTGGAAAAGGGGAATTACCCTGACATTCCAAAAGCAAGTTAGCATTGATGCAAAAAGATGATAGATAGGCTCAGTTACGGTAAAATTGACCTTTGTCAATGAAGACAGTGGCCTAGGACATGACTACCTGCCACAACTCACCTTTTGTTAGGAAATTTTCATTTCAGACCATTCTATGTCATTACATTAGGTCTCTTGAGTTTGTAAGGCCTTCCATGCAGGCCACACCTGAACTTGTCAGGTTTAGTATGTGTCCCCTTTTTTGTCCACAGGAGTAAGGAAGGGGAAAATTTTCAGAGTTTGGCAGGAATTCAGTGTTTAGATTTTAGAAATAATTATAGAACCTATGGACATAATTGATAACTTGTTATGGTCAGGTTCCCACAGTGGCCATGGGAACTAGCTCACCCAGCATCCTAACTCTCCAGGAGCTCTGGGCCTATGAATTAGTTCCTTTTTTCCTGGCACTGTAGGTCACACAATTCCCTCAGAGGCAGATTTTGATGGGAAATGTTTATTGATTTGGAGGAATGTCATTATTCTTCCAGGAAATTAGGCTGTAACTCTCCCTTCAATCTCCCCATTGTCGACTATTCAAAGTTTGCCTCAAGGGATCCTGGAAGCTTATTGCATTGCAAAGCTCTTGTCTTCTCCTTTGCCGCACATGTAGGCTGAATCTAATGAATTGTAGAACCTAATTTTCAGGCCATAAAGTGCACTGGGTCATTCAGCAACCATTTACCAAGCATGTTCCAGAACTAGTTCACATAGCAGTCTCCTCAGCACACAACTTGCACGTGGAGCAGCCTGATAGCCAAAGGCTGGCAAACAGTTGACACATCTGATTGAACCACAAGGTTGTCCTCTAACATGTCCTTGGCCATGAGAACCTATTTGCTGATCTTAAGCACCCTGAAATCTGTCATCTCTCTTGGCTTTTTCCCAGGTTGTGTCAAGAATATTTTTCCCTGTTCTAGAATACCCAATAGATCTGTATCCTTCATTTGCTGCTAGATGGTCATGAGAATAAGGGCAGGGAAATGAGAGTGAGCAGAGCCAACTGCTGGGCTCCAGATTGTCCTGCAGGGCAAGCGTCCAGCCTCCTCCTCTCCTGTTCCTCTGGGGCAATGCCCAGTCTTTCCTAGGCCTCGCCTCTGGGAGACGCCGAGCTAGCCATGGCAGTGTGTTCCATTTCCGGGCTCCTGTCCGAGATGGCTCATTCCCTGATGGGGTCACAGATGATGGAGTCTTTGTTGGAGACCACGACAGCCATCGGGGCTCCCTGCTGTTGGGTGGGAGTACCAACCAACCAGGCCCTCTCCCTAAGAGCCCGCTGCCTCAACCCACCAACGCTGGATCAGGGCCTGGAGAGGATGGACACATTGGTGAGCATGGACCTGGAGTCACAGAAGGCTCGGTGAGTTTGGGAGTGTTCTTTGGGGCTGCTCTCCAGTTAGAGGCCTTGGGACAAGACGTTCTGAGTGTCACCCATGAAAGGGTCCTTTAGACCTCATTCTTCCCAATTCCTCCCATTCACCCCCATCTGGGCAAGTGAGACCCAGAGAGAGAGGTTGGGTTTATCTGAGTTCAAACAGGTTTTCTGGTTTACTCTGTAAAGGGATACAGATCCCATATTTTCTTCAGTGCTTCTCTGTTCCCACTTGCTACCACTGCTTTAGAGATAGGCCTGCTCGCTCTCTGGATAAGTAAGAGAAAACTAGAAGATTCTCCTCCTCCCTGGGGCTCTGTGCAAATTACTCTGGGCTTGGCTAATGGGATGCAGAGAAATCCTAGCAGGTGCCCTGGACAGACCTGAGCAGAAGCAAAGTAAGCAACAGTGACTGAATGGCCAGCACTCTCAATAGAATAACTACAGAGTGTAATGCCAAGACAGGGACTCCTCATTGGATTGGGAGCCATGACAGAATGTGAGTTCACCATCCAGTTGCAGTAATGATGCTGCTAGTGTTTCTTGGTTGCCCTCGCTGGCTAGCTTTGGGCACAGAGCAGTTTGCAAACAAACTTGTGAGAAGACCACTGGATGGCTCCTCTGACTTGGATAAGTCTTACAGAGTTACCTCAGCTACATCTCTGATGGGATACCAGCAAAAAACAGATGAAGGAACCACTCAACAGGCAAGAGTTTAGAGGAATACCTACAGGGGTGGGCGGGGCTTTGGGAGCTAAGAAGGAACCATGAGGCCCCTGGAGAACAGCACTATGGGAAGCTGTATGTGCCTAATGTGGAGGGACAAGGGAAAGGACCAGAATCAGGATCCGGCAAGAGCTACCACTTTGTGTGGAGGCAGCTTCACAGAACTTGCCATCTCAGGTAGAGGATTACAGCCAGGGTCCAGTCACAGCCCGGCAGGGGGAAGCCAGAGGGTAGATCCAGGGCTCCTCTCCCATTCCAGCCTCTGATCTCCTTTCTCTGCCTCCCATTGGTCAAACCCAACCAGAACCAGAGGGTGAGGGTGATGCAGTGTGTATACAGGACTAGGCAGAGAAGAGAGAGGAGGTCTCTATGGACCAACAGAAAACCCCAGCACAGAGTCCTGAAGTCAAAGCCAGTTTGCAGGGCCCCCTCAGGTGTACTTAACCTTCTAGAAAATACCCCATTCAAAAACCTTATTATTGATCCCTAGATTACTACTTTCCTAGATATTCCAACTTGGATACATTTTGGGTGCATTATTTGGCTTGTGCAGAATTAAGTGTTTAAGCCCTTCTTTGTCACACAAACCTGGGTTTCATTCACAACTGTGTCATTTACTAACTGAGTCACCTTTAGCAAGTCCCTTAAATTCTTTATGCCTCCGTGTCTCCCCTTGCAAAAGGCTTCTAAATAGCTAAAGGGTTCAATGGAATCATAAAGTGACTATATTTATATATTGTACACAAGTCTAACAAATAATTACAGCATCTGCTAGTATCTTTGGTTGAGCCCTCATGATTGGAAACTTTCTTTATATGTATTAAGCACTTACTGTACACCTACCAGCTTCAGCCATGGTCGGTGCTCAATAAATGCTTGCTGAATTTGGGTTCTGAATGGTTTGTGTGGTGCTCAATCGGCTGCTTTGGGCTTTGGACTCTCCACATTCTACGGGATGTGACTAGAGTTCGGGTCCTCGCATAGGACCCGGACAGAACTTCTTATTGAAGGCCCAAAGAGGGGAAGCATTAAAAGGACTGTGAGAGATGATTGAAAACTGAACCGTGGACACTCACAAATGTCCCCCAGAAAGAAAGAGACTGAGGAATTAGAAGCTGGATTATAAGTAGGGAGGGAAATGGGCCAATGAGAAGGGAAATGTCTATCGTGGAGTAGTATACATATCATGCATATTCTGTGTAAATGTCATATGCACAGCCCAGAGGACATCTCATATGACTGCCTGGCCTGCTGCTCCTCTCCCTTTGGTAGAAGCCCTTCCCCACCCTGTCCCAGGGCAGGAGTTTGTAGAGCGTCAGGCGAGCCCAGGCCACTCTGTTGGCTGCAGACCTTGGCTCGGGCTGCACCCCAGCTCTGTGTCCTGCTCGTCATGCTGGAGTTCTTACCCCAAGTTCAAGCAGCAGCCCAGTTTCTCTGAACATGACTGCTGAGGGCCACAGCTTCACTGGGCAGCTCACAGCTACAAGAGACTGGCCAACAGAGGCTGAGTGAGCTCTCTTTGCCACTGAAAAACCATCAAGTCAATTCTGGAGAGTGCCCTGACTCTGCTTGTGTCCCAGCAGGCATCTGAAGCAGGACAAAAGAAGGCTTTCTTATCAGCAGACTACTTGCATGAACCCTTCCGGATCCAAAGGGCAATGAGTGTGGTCAGTATCATGACCTCCGTCCTCGAGGGTAAGTGCTACTCATTGGAAATTCGCTGTCATGAGTCCCCATGTGAGCAGCAGGGGGGGATGTGCCCCAACTTGGTGTCAAAGGGCACCCATCTCTGTGTTCTGGGATCCTAAACACTTCTCTTTTTTCTACCTTTGGCCATCACCCTTGATCAATGTGGGGTTTTTGTAGTGTGGATAAGTTTTCAAATAGCCAATGCTAAAGGCAAACAGCTTGCTTTTTCATTTATTCCCCAGAACTCTTGAGCTTCCTCCTTCCCTCTTTTGTCATGTATTCACTCATCAGCAAAAGTTTGTTGAGCACCTGCTCTGTGGATGGCATTGTTCCAGGAGCTGAGGATTCAGTGGTCAACAAGCTAGAAGCCCATCCTCATTGAATCTATGTCCTGGGGCTGGGTTATACATATGATAAGCACAAATAGATATTCAGGTAGTGATAAAAAGTAAAAAAAAAAAAAATTGAAGGAGATGGAGAATAAGGAGTTAAAGAAGGGGATAAGTTTTAAAAAATATATTTTTATTGATTTCATAGAGGGAGAGATAGAAAGATCAATGATGAGAGAGGATCATCGATAGGCTGCCTCCTGCACACCCCCTACTGGGGATTGAGCCTGCAACCCAGGCATGTGCCCTTGACCAGAATTGATCCTAGGACCCTTTGGTCTGCAGGCCGACACTCTATCCACTGAGCCAAACCAGCTAGAGCAGAAGGGGGCTATTTTAGATGGGTTGGTTGTGGAAGGCTATTCTCCCTAAATAGACTAGAAATCTGAATAAAGTAAGGGAGTTAAAGTTCTCAGTCATGTGAGAACTTGGGAGAGAAGGTAACAGAAAGATGAAGAGCAAATGCAATGCATTTTGCAGGAATGAACAAAATGTGTGTCCTAAGAACAAAAGCAGTTTTGGTTGGATGAGATGCAATAGAGGGTAGTAAAGAACACAGATCCTATAGCCCAGCTGTCTGAGTTTGCATCCTGGCTCTGACACTTGAGGTAAGCTGTGCAATCTTGGGACTCCATTAACTGTTCCGGGCCTCAGTTTTCTCATCTGTAAAATAGTGAAAATATACAGTAGGCTACAAATTCCACAGGCCAGAGAGATATCTGTTTGGTTAACAGCTATATCTCCAGTACCTAGAATAGAAGTGCTAGCACATGGTAGCTGCTCAACAAATAGTTATTGAATGAATAGTAAATGATGGGGGGCGGATAATATGTAATTTATAATGACCTGGACTGATGAACAGGAATTGTCATATATTGAGGTAGGACAGACTTCTCAAGGAAGATACTATGAAAGTAAGTGAGGAAAGGCAGGAGAAATAATGACATTTTTCTGGGTAAAGGTGACCTCGGTTAGGTCAAAGGTGTTTGCACATAGGGCAGATGAGTTGTGATCTTCTCTGGTTGACCATTATATCCTCTATACCCATGGAGTCCATGAAGGAAGCTTGATGCTGTCAGAATTATTATTGGATTTACAAAGTCCACCACTTTGGGAGTGATTGTGCCTGAGAAAGTTTGGCCCAAGCCAATAAGAACTTGGCAGTTCCCTGAAGTTGGGGAAGGTGAACCCCTACGCTTGGCATACAAGCTAAGTTTTGACAGTTGTCCAACCAGAAGACCAGAGGCACAGCAGTGAGCACAATATAGTCTCTACCCTCATGCTGAGTTGGGGAGAAGGGAATGGAACAAGTTACTTCTGGGGTGCTGAGTGTCTTAAGGAGAAGTGCATGGTGCTAAGCAAGATGTGGTAAATTTAGCCAGGGGTTAGGGGTGTATTCCAGATAGGAAAACACACACACACACACACACACACACACACACACACACACAAATACAGCAAAATCTCTGAAGCAAAAGACAGCATCACACTTGAAGAATTGAAAAAGCTTGTCGGAGCAGGAGCATAGAGAGCCAGGAAGAGAGGGCCTTAAAGTACAGCTAGAGAGATGGACTGGGGCCAGACCCACAGGACTTCTTAGACCATATTAAGGATTTTGGACTTCATCCTAAGAGCAGTGAGGTGCCACTAACGGATTGGCAGCAGAGGCACTACATTTACATTTCACAAAGGTTACTCTGGATGCATGTAGAGAAGGGAATTAAGAGGGGAATGGCATTGGCAGGGGACCAGTTAGGAGGAAAGCAGGGAAACATGGCAGTGCCCGGACTCTGCGGTGGTGGCAGTGGGGATGATGGAAATGGAAGGATCTGAGAGCTATCTAAGAGGGCATAAGATTCAAGATTTAGTGGTTTACATGATTCTGGCATAAGCAACTGAAGGGATGCTGGTGCAGTGACATAAAGGGAACACTTTAGGGGGAGCAGGGGATTCACTGGGGAAAGATGAGAAAGGAGAATTGTGAGTTGAGTCTGCGACATATTGGGTTCCAGGAGCCCCTGAGACAGCCAGGCGGAGATGCCCAGGAGGAAGTCAGTTTTATGATAAATAGATTTAGAGCTTAGAAGTTGAGAGTGACCTAGAGATACATCATTGAAAGCAGTTGAATACAGGCGGTAATTTAGAAATGGTGTGAGTGGATGGGTGATGTTGAGGGAATCAAGTAAGATGAGAAGGTCTGGGAGAGAGTTCTAAGAAGCAACAACATTGAATGATTGAACAGAAGAAATGTAGTCAGTGGAGGAGGCTAAGAAGGAATGCCTAGGCAAAGAGAAGACCTGGGAGAACACAACACAGAGCCAAAGGTCTAAATTCCTTCAAGAAGAACAAAAAGGTCAAAAGAGGCAAAGCTATAGAAACAAGGAGGATCGAGCCTCAAAAAAGTCCAGGGTTTTGGTCATGTGATGTCTTTGGTGATTGAGCAAGAGAGGATTGGTGGGATAAGGGGGTGAGCAGAAGCCACATTGGAGGGAGGAATGAAGAATAAATGAGAGGCAAAGGAGTATAAACAACTTTTTCAAGAAGTTTTTCTGTGAAGAGAAGGAGTTAGTAAAACTGACTCTATAGTGTAAGTAGAATTGAAGGAAGATTTTATTTTGGTTTTTTTATGTGGCTTTTTAAAAAAGAATATTTACATGCTAATAAAGATGGTATAAGAATGGGAGAGATGGAACATAAACGGAAGAGAGGGAATGTTCCATAAATGCTTAAAGTGGCTAGCAGGAGAGAATGCACAGGTGGAGACATTGGCTGTTAATAGAAGGGGGGGACATCTCTTTACTAATAACAGGAAGAAAGTTCTTTCTGGAATAGTTCTTTCACAGAAGATTCTTTGTGGGAGGAACCCTGATCATTTACAAGCTAGCAAGTGCATAATTCTTTTAGCCTCTGTATCTCCCCAGACAGTCAAGAGCAGCAAAGTTGAGGCTGTTTACAAGGCTGAGTCTCTCCCTGTCCTGCCTCACAGGCTGCTTCCTGCCACAATGGTATCTCTGCAAGACTCCTCACTCAGCACTACTTCCTGTGCTTCTTGTTAGTGCCAGAGAGAGGAGTGAAGGTTGGAGGAGAGAGGAGAAAGTGAGAAATGGTAGTCTGGGAGGCTGACTGCCTGGACTGAAATAGAGAAATGTGGCAGAATTTTTGGACACTGACCAGCTGGGACTCATGAATCCCTAGTGGGACCAGCCAACATAGTACTTTCTGGTACTTTCTGCATCCAGGCTCGGCTACTCAGATGTGGAGTAGTCTGTACATTGAGTTTATTCCGAGTTGGGGTTCTGCCAGATAAGTACAATGAAGGGGGAGAGGGAAAAGGGAATTGCAGGTGTCTGCAAAGGAATAAACAGAGGGATGGACATGAACTCTAACTTAGATCAGTTGAGAAGTAAAGACATGTCATAGGTGATGAGCAGTTAAAAAGTATAGGGTTTATGGCTTGGAGGACTAGATGGGGAGAGACTGGATTGGTGTTGCTGGACTGAAGGAACTTCAAAAACTAGGAAATAGTAATCAGAGAAAGGGAGGCTGAAGTGGAGATTGGAGGTAGTGGTTATTAGTAATGACAAGGTTTAGGGCAGCGGTTCTCAACCTGTGGATCGCAACCCCTTTGGGGGTCGAACGACCCTTCCACAGGGGTCACCCAAAGACCATCGGAAAACACAGATATTTACAATATGATTCATAACAGTAGCAAAATTACAGTTATGAAGTAGCAACAAAAATAATTTTATGGTTGGGGTCACAACATGAGGAACTATATTAAAGGGTTGCGGCATCAGGAAGGTTGAGAACCACTTGTCCAGGGCAGTGGTTGGCAAACTCATTAGTCAACAGAGCCAAATACCAACAGCACAACGATTGACATTTCTTTGGAGAGCCAAATTTTTTAAATGTAAACTTCTTCTAATGCCACTTCTTCAAAATAGACTCGCCCAGGCCATGGTATTTTGTGGAAGAGCCACACTCAAGGGGCCAAAGAGCCGCATGTGGCTCGCGAGCCACAGTTTGCCAACCACGGGTCTAGGGGATGGGGGTCTGGAGTGACTCCTGGCTGACAGCTGTCACTGACTGACTACACCTGTGATGCAGAACTGGAGGAATCGGAACAGAGGTGCCATCCCTGCTTGACCAGCTTGGCTCAGAAGTATCTGATCTGGGAGTGCAGCCCCTCATGGCTGAAGTTCAAGGCCCTTCTGTTCAGGATTGTGACGGACCCCTTTGCGGAGCTCACCATCACCTTGTGCATCGTGGTGAACACGGTCTTCATGTCCATGGAGCACCACAACATGAGCCACACCTTCGAAACCATGTTCTCCATAGGCAACATCGTGAGTGCCTGGCAGCCACCGCCATGCCACCTCGGCCGGGGAGCTCTGGGTGGGGTGGCCACATGCCCTGATTGATGGGAACGTTGGTCTAGCTAACGGAGAGCAGAGAAGCAGTGCAGGAGATGGGTGGGCACTGAGTTCAGGAAGTCAAGTCCAGAGTACCAGGCTTAGCTGGTGGGAATTGCTTGGGGAGAAACGAGCACAGGGAAGAGGACGAAGAAAGCCCTGGCCGCTTGAATTCTCCCGATTTTAGATGCCTCTACCTTGAAATACGGGTGAAGGCCACTGTCCTATGTAATGATGTGGACATTCCGGTTTCCTTCCAGAAAAGCAGAAATGGAAAGAGAAGAGAGAACCTAGTTCTAAGGAGTCAGCATAGACCCCAGAGGGCTTTATGGAAGAGACTTTTGGGTCCACACCCCCATTTGACAGTTGGAGAGGTTGAGGTGAGAGAGAAAAAGGCCTCCACCGCTGTGACAGAGCAAAGTGCCATTTTATTGAAATGAAAGCAAGGCAGGCATTTGGGGGTGCCTGCAGGTGCTTTATAAGTATTAGCTCAGAGTCACAATGTTAGGAGGTCATCGTCACCCGCACAGCTCAAGGAGAGTACCAAGACTCAGAGAGGTTAAGAATCCCGCCTAAGGTGACACAGCCAGTGGAGCGAGACTCATCCAGGTTTCTCTAGGGCATAGGACTTGAACCCCATCCCCCACCACCCCAGCCTGATTTGCCTACAGAGAACACCCCACAGATGCCCTATGAAGAACACAGTGGCAGTCTGTGCCATTCGCCAAGTCCCGGAAACTCCCAACCCGCTCCCTCTCTGTGAAAGCAGAGCAGCCCTCTGGGGCCCAGCCTGGTACAGGCATCCATGAGGTCCGATGACGGAGAAGCCCCGCCCCTGGTCTCTGCTCTCTTCTTTCCTTTCTCCTCTCCCTGCTGGTTGTTGTGTGGCCTGAACCTGGCCCTGGCCTCTTCGACTTCAGAATTCTGTCCTAAGACACTCCGAGCTGGAAAGAGCCTGAGACAGTGTATTATTTTTGTTCTTGCCAATAGCTATCAGTTATTAGTGAATTACTGTCTGCCAGGACCTTTGTGGAGGCCTGCACTCGCATTATCTCACTTTGATGGTCACTATGCACATGGGGAACTTGGGGTTACAGAGAGGACACGTGACTTGTCCCAGCTTACACAAGCTCGGGAATGGCCGAGTTGGGATTTTTATCTGGGTCTGCGTCGCCCCATCAGCCACGCTTTAAACTGTTGAACCGGATTGACTGCTCATTTGCATGATTGTGTAATAATCCTCCTCCTGATGATCATCCACTTATTCCCCTTCTTCACCATGCAGATGGACACCCTCAAGGGAGGTTCCAATGCATTTGCCCTGAGCACTGGTCCAGAGATTTCTCTCTGCTGCCACATTGAGTGTTCCCAGCCCCAACCCTTCAGGAGCAGATCAGATAGACATTGAACACAGATGAGGGAGAGGAATTTGCTGGTCTACAAAAAAAAGACACTTTGCTGCTGCCCTAACCCTCATGGATGGCCCCCTGGCCCCAGGGACCCTGGCTGAGATGGCTCCTTATTTCCCTCCGCAGGTCTTCACCGTGTTTTTTGCGTTTGAAATGGTCTTCAAAATCATTGCCTTTGACCCCTACTATTACTTCCAGAAGAGGTGGAACATCTTCGACTGCATCATTGTCACTGTGAGCGTCATAGAGCTGCTCACGTCCAAAAAGGGCGGAATGGCGGTGCTGCGGTCCTTCCGCCTGGTAAGGTCCTCTCCTGGCTGCTCAGGACACATCCCTGCCTCTGGGGAGACTCTCTCCTGGGGACAGACCCTGCCCCGGGCAGGACAGGACTCCTGGAAGCTGGAGACTTGGTGCATTTCACTTATTTCAAGCGGGGCCTGAGTCCCCTCCTCTGCACCAGGCACCCTCCTGTTCTCTTGTCAAATAACAGTAACGAGGATAAGCACAGCAGCCATTGCTTCTTGGACACTGATGATGTGTGAGGCCCAGCGCGAATCCTTTCACGTAACAGTCCTCACTTCAGATTCACAGAGAGTTGCTTTTTATTATCTTTAAGTTTTTATTGATTTCAGGCAGAGACAGAAGCATCAATGATAAGAATCATTGATCAGCTGCCTCCTGCACGCCCCCTACTGGGGATCCAGCCTGCAACCCAGGCATGTGCCCTTGACCAGAATTAAACCCGGGATCCTTCAGTCCGCAGGCCCATGCTCTATGCACTGAGCCAAACCGGCTAAGGCGAGAGTTGCTTCTAATATTCTCCTGGGTAGCTGAGGGTAACTGGGAAGCAGAGCAGTTCAACAATGACCCAAAGTCTCCCAGCTGCTGGGGGGGGGGGGGGGGGCCGAGGGGCCCAGAGGCTGAGCAGCAGACCTGCCTTTTCAAGTCAAGTTGCTTGACCCCAGAGTTCCGGCTCTTCCCGCCTCACGGAGGTCATCCTCTGACTCCCTAGTGCCCCAATCCCAGCCCCCATGTGCCACACACCTGGAAAACTGCCACCTGCTATCCTCATGGCCTGACGCTTCTCCAAACTCAGCTCCGGTGCGCCCTCTACAGGAGCAGTTCTCCTATTCAAGTAGCTGGTGCCCCATGGCCCACAGGCCACCCAAGCTTTTAAGAGCCAGGTCTGTCAGATTTGTCAGATTGCCAGGAAAGTCTGGGGTCACTGGGTCTCCCCGTTTCCAAGGCCATCTGGAGGAAGCGCGGTGCCTCGCTGACCTCTTGTTCTCAGGATTCTTTGTGGTGTCCAGCACCAGAGAGATGACGGAAGGAAGGGGAGCGAGCTCAGAAGTCTCGCTAAGTCCATTTCCAGGCAGTCTGCTTGGGGCCCCATCAGGGACCCCAGCCAAATAGCACTGAGCTCCTGGACATGGCGTCCCTGCACCAGGAAGGCAAATGCAACCGCCAGTGGAAACCAGGCAGGCAGTGAAATAAACTGGCCAAGGAAGAGCTTCTGGCACTGGGCACTTGTCCCATAAAACAGGCAGGGGCAACTCAGTCAGATCTAGGCCGACCAACACAGAGCCCGGCTCCAGAGAGGGCATGGAAATCAGGGGACTCGTCCATTGTTGTCAGAGTTTCCAATTTTAAATATGTGTGTGTGTGTGTGTGTGTGTGTGTGTATAATTGATTTTTTACAGAGAGGAAGGGAAAGGGACAGAGAGTTAGAAACATCAATGAGAGAGAAATATCGACCAGCTGCCTCTTGCACACCTCCTACTGGGGATGTGCCTGCAACCAATGCACATGCCCTTGACTAGAATTGAACCTGGGACCTCTCAGTCCACAGGCCAACGCTTTATCCATTGGGCCAAACTAGTCAGGGCAGAGTTTCCAATTTTTTATGAGAAAACAGAAATCCAGGTTTTAGGGGGAAATGGTTTATATTGGCTAGTAATTCAAAAATTTTTAAATTGTTGACAGTGTTACAGATGGCCCCCAGCCTCCCTCCTCGGCCCTCCCACCCACACATGCTAAAGGCCAAATGAAGCATGTCCCAGCACACATGTGTGCCCCGCGCCACAGGTGGTGACATCTGCCAGAGATGATGGTGCCTTCCCCATCCTGTGGAGAAGGGCAGAGTGTGCCTCCGGGCTCCTGAGCCATAACCTGGGAATTTGGGAAAATCAGAATTAAATCCCAGTTTTCAAAAGGCAGATTTTTCTAAGTATCTAGAAAAGGATGATAAGACACAGGCAACTAAGCTCTAAATGAAATCTCTTTTTAAACTTCCTTTTCTGGTTTTTATTCTTTTTACTAGCATTGTGCTATTTAATATCTTTGTATCCAGAAATCTCTCATTAATTCTAACAATGTATCTATATAATCTTTTAAATGCATTAACGTAATCATATCATGCCAATAATGAGTTCTGTCTCTTCTTTTCTAAGCTTTATATCGATACCATTAGGTGGTTTGTTTTTATTAAAAATGTTTAGCCCTGCCAAAACCGGTTTGGCTCAGTGGATAGAGCGTTAGCCTGCAAACTAAAGGGTCCCGGGCTCCATTCCGGTCAAAGGCATTTACCTTGGTTGAGGGCACAACCCCAGTAGGGGGCGTGCAAGAGGCAGCTGATTGATGACTCTCTCATGGATGTTTCTAACTCTCTCTGTCTATCTCTCTCCGCTCTTCTCCTTAAAAAATCAATAAAATATATATTTTTTAAAAATGTTTAGCCCTGACAAGTTTGGCTCAGTGGATAGAGCATTGGCCTGTGGACTGAAGGGTCCAAAGTTCGAATCCGGTCAAGGGCATGTACCTTGGTTGCAAGTGCATCACTAGTGGGGAGTGTGCAGGAGGCAGCTGATCGGTGTTTCTCTCTCATCGATGTTTCTAACTCTCTACCCCTCTCCCTTCCTCTCTGTACAAAATCAATGAAATATATACTTAAAAAAATAAATAAAAATGTTTAAGGTTGGCACAATTGCAGGTCTCCCCCGCCCTTTCCCTGTCCCTTTGCCCACCCACCCTGCCACCCCTCCCTTGGCCTTCACCAAACTATTGTAGTCCCTTCACCTTCTTTATCCAGCCACCCCCCTCCCCTTGCCACGGGCACAGCTGGTCTGTCCCATGAATCCATGCTTCTGGTTCCATTTTGTTCTTCAGTTCATTTTGTTCATTAGATTCTACATTCTCGTGCTGATTAGGACATCGGGTACACTGTTGGAACGAAGTGTTCACAGCAGACATCCTTGCTGTTTTCCTGCTCTCAGAGAGAATGCTTTTGATATTTCACCAAGTTTGATGTTGGTGACAAGTTCTTTTAAAGATTTAAAAAATCGGTTTAGGAAAATTTTTTTATTGGAAATATTTATTATGGACCTGGCCGGGTGGCTCAGTTGGTTGGAGCATCATCCTGTGTACCAAAAGGTTGTGGGTTCCATCCCCAGTCAGGGTGCATGCGGGAGGCAACCAGTCAATGTTTCTCTCCTCTCTCCCCCCCCCCCTCTCTCTCTCTCTCTCTCTCTCTCTCTCTCCATTTCTTCTTCTTCTCCTCCTCCTCCTTCTCTTTCTTCTTCTTTTCCTTCTCCTTCTCCTTCTCCCCCTCCTTTTTCTCCTCCTCCTCCTCCTCCTTCTCCTTCTTCTTCTCCTTCTCCTCTCCCCCTTTCCTCTCTCTCTAAAAAATAATCAATAAAGACATATCCTCAGTTGAAGATTAAAAAGTATATATATTACATATGTTTTATTATGAATAGATGTTTAATTTTATCAAACAATTGTTCTGCATGCTCTAACATAATCACAAGATTTTCTCCTTCAATCTATTAGAGTAGTAAGTTATATTAACTGGTTTTCTAATTTGAAATCAACTTTGTATTCCTAAGATAAACCCAACCTGATTGTAATATAATCTTTATACATTGGAAGGTTCAGCCTTCTAAGAGTTTTCTCAAAATGTTTGCATCCATATTGATGAGTAATATTTGCCCTATACTTTTCTTTGCTTGCATTGTCCTTTGCCAGGTTTTAGTATGTTAATTTCCAGGTTATGTTAATCTTCATGAAAAATACTCCTCTTATTCGACACCCAAACTTTGGGTAAAATTGGAATTATTTGCTCCTGGTGGGTTTGGTAAAATTCTCTAGTGAAGCCATCTGGAGGTCAAGATTTTTCATTACTGATTTAATTTTCTTAATGGCTGTGGAATGAGTCGGGTTTTCTATTTCTCAAAGTAGTTTTGGTAAGTCGTATCTTTCTAAAATTTTCCTTCTTGTCTAAATTTTAAAGTTGTATATGCTATGCTGTTATTATTATTATTATTATTATTAACCACAATTTACTAGTAGGTATGTGCCCTGACTGGGAATTAAACCCACAACCTTCTTGGTGTTTGGCATGACACTCTAACCAGCTGAGCCACCCAGTCATCTGCTATGCTGTCATCTTTTAAAGGCCTACATCACTTGTACTTGTGTTTCCTTTTCCTTTTTTTAAAAAAGAAAGATTTCATCTTTCTCTCATCTTTTTTTATTAGTTTTACAAAAAAAACATCAATTTAATCAATCCTTTCAAAGAACCAACTTTTAGCTTGTGGATCCTCTGTACCTCACTGATGTTTTCTGTGTCAATTAACCCTGCATCTTATCTTAATTACATTCTCCATTCTGCATATCTCATCCTCTCCTAACTTCTTAAGATGGAATTGTCAACCTATTTTTCCCCACCATATTCATTTAAGACTTCAATTTCCTTCTGAGAATCGCCTTGATGTGTAGAATTTTCCTTATTGTTTGGTTCTAAGTATTTTCTCATTTTAATTTGATTTATTCTTTGATTCGGGTTAATTAGAAGCATGGTTCTCAATTTCGAGACATATGTGGTATTTCTAGTTATCTTTATGGCATTGAGTTCTGGCTTCTTTGTCTTATAGTCCAGGAACACGTATTGTATGATGTTAGTGCTTTGAAGTGTATTGATAATTTTCTTTTGGCTCAATATATGGGAATGCTCCTTATGAACTTGAAAAGAATGTACCTTCTGCTGTTGCAGGGAGCAATACATTGCATAATCCTCTTTAGTACAGGAAGTTCATGGTATGGTCCAAATATTCTATATCCCTGCTTGTAATGCAGGAGAGAATGGTGTATAAAACTATTTCCCACTATGATTATGGCAAGTATCTTTCTCCTTCTGGTGTTATCCTGAGGTTGTGTCATTAAATGTATACAAATCTGAAGCTGTTATATCTTCCTAGTAAAGTGAAACTTACCACTCAGAATTGACCTTCCTTATCCCTAAAATGCTTTTGCCTTAAAAATCTCCTACCTTAATGTTAATTCAAAAAACAATTATTTTGTTTATTTAGAAATTGCCTCATATATCTTTATGCATTCTTTCTTTTCTAGCCCCTGTGTATCTTGCAGGTTTTGATATGTCTCTTGTAAATAGCAGAGTCAGATTTTAGATTCTTTTATCCAGTTCTGACAATCCAATCTTTGTCTTTGAACCAAAGCATGTCATCCACTCATTCTGTGAACACCCATAGACCTAAATATGTGTCTATCGTTATATTTGGGGTTTTCCATTCCTTCCCTTCTTGATTTCTTTTGGATTGTTTGTTTTTCCTTATTCCATTTTCCCTTTTATTGGTTTTGAAACAGAATACTCTGTTTTTATTCTTTGAACGGTTTACCTTAGTAATTCCAGCATGAGCACTTAACTTAAACAAAGTGAAAGTTAACTAAAATCTTTACTTTTCTCCAAAACAAATTTTCATTTGTTACCCTGTCCCAACTTACAATTCTGTTAAGTAGTTTAGTTTTATTTTGTTTCTTTAAATCTGTGACTTCGCCCAGCCAGCATGGCTCAGTGGTTGAGCATTGACCTATGAGCCTGGAGTTCACAGTTCAATTCCGGGTCAGGGCACATGCAAGGGATTGCGGGCTTGATCCCCAATGTGAGGTGGGCAGGAGGGAGCTGACCAATGATTCTCTCTCATCATTGATATTTCTCTCTCTCTCTCTCTCTCTCTCTCTCTCTCTCTCTCTCTCTCTCTCTCTCTGAAATCAATAAAAAAATTATTAAAAATTTTTTTAAATATGTAATTTAATCAATAGTTAATAATCCTAGTGTTGTACAAATAGTCCCTAAACTCAGTATCTTCACCCAATAAGGGTATATTTCTCTCTCCCTGTACAACCATCAGGGCTTGCCTCCAGCTTGTGGAAAATGGGAGGCCGAGGCTCATTTTACCTTTTAAACAGTCAAAGGCTTTGCAGTCAGGGGTCATGGTTTCCTTTGTAATTCACTTCTTTTAAAACTTAGGTGGCCAGCCTCAGACCACTCTGCGTACAACATGCCCGCAGTGCTTTCTTTGACGGACGGAGTTCTCAGCTCAGCTTTATTTCTTTGCTTTCTGGTCCCCATGCCTTTCTCTCTCAACTCAGTGGTGGCCACACCATTAGCAAAATCTTTGCTAAGAGTGGCTTTGTTTCGTTGAAAAATCTAACTGGTCTTCAACACTTAAAGACTTACCCCCCATGGCTTATTGATTGGGATATGAAGCAGTGTACTTTTCCCCCTAAACAAAAAATGTCAGATTAGTTATGAGATTAACTAGAGAAATGGTTAGTTAGACATGAAGGAATACTCAATAACTATTAAAAGCAATAGTTTATAAATTTTCCATGATAATATGAAGCGATTCTTTTAAAAAATATATATTTTATTGATTTTTTACAGAGAGGAAGGAAGAGGGATAGAGAGTTAGAAACATCAATGAGAGAGAAACCTCAATCAGCTGCCTCCTGCAACCTGGGCATGTGCCCTAACCGGGATTCGAACCTTGACCTCCTGGTTCATAGATAGATGCTCAACCACTGAGCCATGCCGTCCGGGCTCTTTGCCTTGTCTTTGTTAACTAAACCATTCATTCCACGAGAGCAGGAACCTCTCTCTACACACCTCTCAGGCTGGCACAGTGCCATGTATACAAGTGGTTGGCATTCAATAAGGTGGGCAGTTTGGTTGATCTATTAAATGAACACATGGGTCATTTATTGCTGGGTCTGTGATATCAGAGATACTTGCTATTTCAGTATCTATAATGTCTCAGACACACACACCCATGGCCCCAAGATAAGAAATGCCCTAAGACCGTGATCAGCAAACGGCGGCTGGAGAGCCACATGCAGCTCTTTGGACCCTTGAGTGTGGTTCTTCCACAAAATACTACGGCCTGGGCGAGTCTATTTTGAGGAAGTGGCGTTAGAAGAAGTTTAAGTTTAAAAAATGTGGCTCTCCAAAGAAATGTCAATTGTTGTGCTGTTGATATTTGGCTCTGTGGACTAATGAGTTTGCCCACCACTGGGCTAAGAGATAGTTAGCCAATACCTCTCAAATGCATGCCCTACCTGCAGGAGGCCAGCCTCTCTTCAGGTCTAAAGTGGACCGTTCTCACTTATTTGTGAGCTCCACCAGACTGAACTCCACTCCCACAGAATAGGCCCACATCAGGAGGCGAGTGGCTACAGAATAGAGTACGTACAACAAGACCACCACCCCATTATAAGCCCCCAGACTTTGCCACAGTCAGTGAAGCACCTTGAGTATGTGGGAGCCATAGAGGACTGATAATATTGTTGAGTAACTCGTGACATAAGAAGAAAGGTGTCTAAGGGCTCCTTCCTGGGAGCCCCCCATCTTTTTTAATTTTTATTTTATTGATTTTACACAGAGAGGAAGGGAGACGGATAGAGAGTTAGAAACATCGATGAGAGAGAAACATCGACCAGCTGCCTCCTGCACACCACCCACCTGTACGTGCCCTTGACAGGAATCGAACCTTGGACCTTTCAGTCCGCAGGCTGACGCTCTATCCACTGAGCCAAACCAGTTTGGGCGGGAGCCCCCCTCCCCCCCCCATCTTGATGGAATGAGCTGCCTTGTGCTTTTCCTAGGCCTTTGGTGTCTGGCCAAGGCTTGCGATGAAAGGTGATGAGAACAGCCTCCAGGACCTGATGCGGTCTCTGTCTCTCTGCAGCTGCGGGTCCTCAAGCTGGCCAAGTCCTGGCCCACCTTAAACACCCTCATCAAGATCATCGGGAACTCGGTGGGGGCGCTGGGGAACCTCACCATCATCCTGGCCATCATTGTCTTTATCTTCGCTCTGGTTGGCAAGCAGCTCCTCGGGGATTGCTACAGGGACCATCGGAAGTTGATCTCTGCGCCCGGTGAGGATTGGCCTCGCTGGCACATGTACGACTTCTTCCACTCCTTCCTCATCATCTTCCGGATACTCTGCGGGGAGTGGATTGAGAACATGTGGGCCTGCATGGAAGTCGGCCAGAAGTCCATCTGCCTCATCCTGTTCTTGACGGTGATGGTGCTAGGGAACCTGGTGGTGAGTATGGAGCCCCACTGGGGCCCTGTCTCTGGGCAACAGAGGAAACTTCCGGGTTACCCTGAAAAGCTTTGACATTGTGCATTTTTTATGCCCGAAGAGTACCTCCCAGGTTGAAGGCCTTCAAACCTTTCAGAGTCGTTTATAAGTCACATTGTAAGAACTGGGAGGCAGCCTGACTTGTGGGAATGAGCAGAGAAGGAAGGACCTGGCTTAGAATCCCAGGTCCACTGCTAGTAGTGATGGCTGACCCAGCGCAAGAGACAATATCCTAGAGCTCTAATGTCCTTAAAATCAAGAATGCAGTGCTTGCTCATGGGCTTACAGGGAGAATTAAATTACAGGAGACGGCATATGCAAATTGCCACCGCGGTGTCTGGGCTATGGCAGGAACTCAATAAGTGATAGCTGTTAGTCGTTAAAGGAAAATTTTCCTTCCCTGCTCCTGGGAGTTTCAGAAAATATTTTTCTCCAGGAGAGTCAAAGCTGGCTGGTTTCTCCAAGCTACGAAGGTCCCAGCTAGGAGAAGGAACAAGCGCGATGGGACAAGACAAATAAGGAAAGCTGGACCATGGGCAGTGTCCAGCCCACCGTGGCAATGACACAGTCCACTCCCAGGTTTGAGGGGAGCCTCTCTGGAGACTTCCTGACAATCAGCCCCAACACCCCTTCTCTGCCTCAGCCTGGCTCCTCACCCTCAGCTTAGCTCCAGCCATGCTGGTTCAGGGCCCCCTTGGTCTCCCAGCACCGACTGGCTGGAGGGGGGAGGTGGACTTCCAGGGGCCCCTTACTTCTTGCTCTGGAAGTCAACCAGCTCAGGTTCTTTTCCCATCAGAGTTTTACAGACACGGCGAGCTAAACCAAGAAGAGGGATGAACCAACAAATCCAGGCTCTTCCCTACTGAGTCTTTCCTACTCAGGTTCTGAGGCAGAGATGCCTTCCACCCACATTCCCACATGGGGGGCTGGCTGAAACCCCTTTCTCGTAGGCTGAGCTCACCATCCCCGCAGAGCCCCAGGCCCTAACCCTCAGGCAGGAGGTTTGCCTCTCTGAGCACTTTTATGTCCACCCTTCCGTCATTTCCTCTTCACAGCAACCCTGAGAGGTTCAGAACCCCACTCCTTGCTTTCAGGTTGGAAGCAATGATATGTGCCTACGATTCCAGAGTGAGGACTAGGACCCAGAGCTCCGGCAGGTGACGGTGGTCCCAGGGAGGCTCACACCTGCCTCTGGACGCCCCTTTGCTCAGCAGGGTCCACCTCCTCTGTGGTGGAGAACAGTCTTCTCAGTCTATGTACACAGGGCAGGTCACTTGTGACACCGCCAGGGCTCTCCTCGGTTGCTCTCAGATGGTCCATTCCCCCAAGAGGGAAAGCATCCCGGGATGCAGGGAGAGGCCCAGGTGTGGCTACCCGGCCATGTCGCCGGGACCAGGTGGCCATGGAGGGGCTCAGGTCATGGATTGAGCAGCCTTCTCTTCCACTCCTTCTCTTCAGGTGCTCAACCTGTTTATCGCCCTGCTGCTGAACTCCTTCAGCGCCGACAACCTCACAGTCACCGAGGAGGATGGGGAGATGAACAACCTGCAGGTGGCCCTGGCCCGGGTCCAGGCGTTTGGCCATCGCACCATGAAGACTCTTCGCAGTTTCTTCCGCAGGCCCTGCCTGTTCTCCCGGACCAAGGCACAGCCCCAGCCTGTGGTGAAGATCCAACTCTCCAGCTCCAAAGCTGAGAACCACATTGCTGCCGATGCAGCCCCAGGGAGCCCTGGAGGCCTCTCGGCCCCCAGAGACCCCGGGGGCAGCCAAGGTGATGTCATCACCAATCCTAACATGTGGGTCTCTGTGCCCATTGCCGAGGGTGAATCTGACCTGGATGACTTGGAGGAGGAGGAGGAGGAGGAAGAGGATGCTGGGAGCTCCCAGCAGGAAGTGATCCCACAAGGGCAGGTGAGAGTTCTCCCATTGGACAGCCACGGGAAGCAAGGAGAAGTCTCGGGGAGGGAGTGACAGGAGCAGAAGGGCTGGCCCAGCCTGGAAGAGCTCCAGGCTAGCCAGGCTAAGACAAGCTTGACATAGAAAGTGTAAGCCATGCCATGCTTCCTCATGGGGGTGGCATTTGAGCGCCTGGAAGGAAGGGTCTGGATTCCCAGGGCAAGCAGGGAGCAGGGGCCCCCCTGAGCCCAGGCCACTTGTAGGTGCTTGGAGCTGTCTTTCACACAATGGCCCTATTTGCTCCGCCAAACTTTAGCTCTGTGCATGAGAGGCTAATGAGATCCCTCTAAGAACAGGATGTTGTCCTTAGCAGAAGCCTACGGAGTCCTGGTCATTCTGTGACTCATTTATCGGACAAGAGATGTTACCGGGAAATGACATTTGTTCCTTTTGTCACCAAAGAATTCCAGCCTTTGAGTAATATATTTTTAAATACTTTGCACAGTTCCCTACTGTGTACCAACCCTCATTAACCTCTCCCCGATGACTGAGGGCATGCACTTCTGCACAATATGGGATGGCAGGGATCCCTGTGGTGCCCGGGGACACGCAGAGCTGCTGGCCATCCCACTAAATGGCCCGACACAGCTGCGCTTTGAGGCTGTGGCTCTTCCATGGCCTCCTTCCCCTGCAGCTGTCACTTCTCTTGTGTTCCAGCAGCTGCTATCAGCTGCCATATTTCACATGCCTTTGTCTGGGGAACAGCCGAGGGCAGGGCGTCCATCCCCACCAGTAAGGGAGGTGAACTCTGGCATGCCTATCTCCACTCAAAGGCATTTTAATTATTTTGGGGTCCTGGGGGGGGTGGGGAGGGGGTGCTCCCGATAGATACATTCACTACCGCTCTGACCTCTGGACCATTAATAATGGTCAGGGCTAACATCTATTGAGCCAAGAACTTCATTCAAAGCGTTTTTATAAGCATGAACATATGTAACTCAACAAAATAACTGAATGAAGTAGGCCTTGCCTTCTCCATGTTGCAGATGGGAAAAAAGATGATCAGAGAGGTTAAGTAACTTGCCTAAGGTCACAAGGCTTGTAAGTAGTGAAGCCAAGAGTTCAACAGATCTATCAGGCTATGGCAATGGTCGGCAAACTGCAGCTCGCGAGCCACATGCAGCTCTTTGGCCCCTTTAGTTTTTAGCAAAGGCCAGCGTAGGGGTACCCTAATTAAGTTAATAGCAATATACCTACCTATATAGTTTAAGTTTAAAAACTGTGGCTCTCAAAAGAAATTTCAACCGTTGTACTGTTGACATTTGGTTCTATGGATGAATGAGTTTGCCCACTCCGTTCACACAAGTGTTCGGGTGGGTGGATGAGTAGGGTTTAGTTACATAGACAACAAGATCTCTTCTCATTTAGAAGTGGTCAGCAGAGGGTGGGCCTGAGTGCCTAGCTGGGGTCCCCTCTCACCAGCAGGAGCAGCTGCGGCAAGTCGGGAGCTATGAGGACCACCCGGCACCCAGGAGCCAAGGCTCTGGGACGTCCTCTGAGGACCTGGCTCGGTACCTGGGCGAGAAGTGGAAAGACCAGGCGGCCGCTCAGGCCCCTGCAGAGGTAGGCAGAGAGCTTCCTGGAGAGGCGGTGAGCTTCCAGCACTCAGCTTCCTAACCTCAGATCATATCTGGGAATTTTAATTTTATTTTTATTTTTTTATTTCTCGATTGATTAAGGTATCACATATTTGTCCTCAACCCCCGTTCCAGTCCCCCACCCCTCCCCACTCATGCCCCCCACCCCCCTATTGTCCTTGACCACTGGTTAGGCTCATATGTATGCACACAAGTCCTTGGGTTGATCTCTCCCTTCTAACCCCACCCTCCCTTTGAGGTCCAACCGTCTGACCCTTGGCTCCTTATCTCTGGGTCTGTTCCTGTCATCTGGGAATTGTTAAATCCCGCCCAGCCCCTCGGCTGCTCGGCATGACTTCAGGAGGGAGAGTGAGGCTGGGGGTGGGGAGGAGGACCAGGCCCTCAACCTCTCGGAGCCTCCTAGACTTCCCCGTGACACCGAATGCTAACCTTGGCAGCATTCTTTAGAAGCTTAACTGAGATGCTGCTTGTCAAGCGTTTAGCTCTTCCCTGAAATGGAATAAGTGTCCAGAAAATGACAACCAAGAGAAAAGGAAGCCGAAGACCGTGCACAGAGAGAGTTGGGTGAAGCTGGCAGATGCAAGTTAGGGTTGTTTGTGGAGGAGACAGCCTCCCGGTGGCTCCCCACCCCCGCTTCCCTTTGTCCACACCTGTCTCTCTCCCAAAATCACCCTGGTGCTCTGGAGGGGCTGTCACTGCTGAGCAGGCGGCGGACAGCCTTAAGCAGACTGGGCAGGAAGAAGACTCGGGGGTGAGGAATGTCTCAAGAGGAGGGAACAGTGAACTTGGTGGTTTCATTACAAATCTCCGACGAAGACAAGCTATAGGGAAAGAGGTGTCTGTACAGGGTCAGTGTCTTTCAGACACTGTATTAAAAATCAGGAATTTCACTTGACCCCTAGCCGCTAAGGGCAGTCGCTGTGACAGGCAAAGATAAGGAAGCTATAGCATTCATCCCCCAAGTTATCAAGCCCTTCAGCCTGAGGAATGCCAGCTACTGGCGGTGGGCCCCGGGTGGGCTGCCACTTGGGTCCAGCGGGGCGAGGGTTGCACCTTCCACACGTGGGCATCGTGTTCCGTCCCACGTCTGCTGAGGACACCCTGGCGGCTTTCCTCCGTCCGTGTTTTCGGTACACAGCTGCTGGGTGTTAGTTTTGTTTTTGTTTCATCCGTGACCCTGGCCGGGCAGGGAGGGGTCTGACAGTGACAGATGGGAACACACCCCGCCATTTGGGTCCATTAGCCGAGCTATCAAGTTTACTAATAGGACAGCAGCGTCAGCTCCTAATTGAATTCATCTGGAGACATTACGGGGCCGGAGCTGCCGGGAGGCCTGCAGGGCCCCTGCGGCATTGCTCCGCGGTTAAATATTCAAGCCCAGCGAATGCACAGTCTTTATGGGTGTAATTACGGTGTCTCGGGCCATCGCCAGCACGCCATCAGGGTCTGGAGGGGGGAAGTCTCGCATCGCTCACAGAGCATCACTGGTCTGGGCCTCCGCTGGCCGGGCAGCAGGCACAGGAGAGACCCCCGCGGGTCTAGCCTGCATCTCTGAGCTCGCAGCCGGTCAGGCCTGCAGTGCAGATTCCCCGGCCCCTCAGGGAGCTGACCTCACTGCCCTGGGCCTAGGTCCTGCAGGCAGCGAGCGACGGGAGCCCCTCAGAGGGCAGCACGGTGGACTTCCTGGATCCCGAGGAGATCCTGAAGAAGATCCCCGAGCTGGCCGAGGACCTGGAGGAACCGGATGACTGCTTCACAGAAGGTAACCGACAGGAATCAGGGCCCGAATCCAGCTCCATAGTCATCCAGCGCCTGTGTGTCCAGGGCCCTGGCCCAGGGTACACGGGAGACAGGGCCCCTTGCTGCTGTAACGCCCAGACTTCGTGATCCCCAAGGACCACCAGGGAGCCGAGTCCGATGCAATAAACAAAAGAGCCTTTTCCATGCTAGCATGGGCTCTGTCCCACTCACGCCGGCAACATGGCGGAAGAGAGAGCGAATTTCGCCCAGTCCAGGGGTTTTACTCCGGTGGGTGGTGATGTCACTGCCTCGGCTAACCCTGATTGGGCTGGGTCCAGTTACAAAATGGAGGATAACTCCGCCCTGCCCCACAATGGAGTCAGGAGCTCATCCTCGCCCTGCCCTGCCCTCTCAGCTGCCTTTCTCCCAGGCTGGAGGGACCAGCCTCAGACACAAGTGCCGCAACTCATGGCACCCTGGGAATGCAATGTGCATCTCATGCCACGCTGTGCCCTCCCCACCACCCTCAGAAACCCCTCAGTTACAAACTTACCCTCCTGAAGTGGCACGGGGGAAAGGAGTCTGTACCACAACCGCTCTTGATTCAGGACATGAAGGACAGAGGAGGGGCAGGACCTGCTGTGGCCTGCAGTCTTCCGTGTCACCTCTGAAGACAGAAACTGTACCTTACTCCTCATTTCCCTCAGTGTCTAGAGCCGTGGTTGGCAAACTGCGGCTGGAGAGCCACATGCGGCTCTTTGGACCCTTAAGTGTGGCTCTTCCACAAAATACCACGGCCTGGGAGAGTCTGTTTTGAAGATGTGACGTTAGAAGACGTTAACGTTTAAAAAATGTGGCTCTCCAAAGAAATGTCCATCGTTGTGCTGTTGATATTTGGCTCTTGTTGACCAGTGAGTTTGCCAACCACTGGTCTAGAGCAATGAGGCACATTATGTTCTCAATAGATACTTGTGCAATAAATGAGGAAAGCCTACTATGAAATGGTGGCCTCAATAATAAAATTATTATTATTTTTTTTTATAAAGAAAAACACTTCTAGTTTCAAGTTCCACATGACCCTGGGCTGGGCTGGACCCAAGCTCCATCCCAGCCACGTGGTGGCCCCTCAGTTCAGCACAGGCTCCGGACATGCCCCCCCTCCCCCAGACACCACCAGGCCCAGGCTGCACCATTTGTCAGGCTTCTGGGGATAGGTGAGCACGAGCACAGGGACCACAGGGTCATCTATAAGAAGGAAGAAGGTCAGTCTGGCCAGTGTGGCTCAGTGGTTGAGCATTGACCTATGAGCCAGGAGGTCACATTGACCTATGAGCCAGGAAGTCAGGGTACATGCCTGGATTGCGGGCTGGGTCCCCCGCAGGGGGCATGCAGGAGGCAGCCAATCAATGATTCTCTTTCATCACCGATGTTTCTCTCTCTCCTTTTCCCTTCCTGTCTGAAATCAATAAAAATATAGTTTTTAAAAAGTAAAAAGAAGGAAGAAGGTTGGAAGGAGATGAGAGTGGGCCAGATCGATGGTGGAGAGGAGCCCCTGAGGGCAGGATACAGGGACCCCGCTTCTTGCATATTCCAGGGAAGAATTATTCTCCAAAGGGATGGCAGGTGGATTTCCCACCAGGGCCATCTCCCCGCCGGGCTGGAGCAGCACTGCTCCCCCTGTCCCGGTAGGCTGTCCCTCACCATCACACCTCTCCCCACAGGCTGCATGCGCCGCTGTCCCTGCTGCAGAGTGGACACCGCCAAGTTCCCCTGGGCCATGGGCTGGCAGGTGCGCAAGACCTGCTACCGCATCGTGGAGCACAGCTGGTTCGAGAGCTTCATCGTCTTCATGATCCTGCTCAGCAGCGGGTCTCTGGTAAGGGGAGGGCCCCAGGGCTGCCTGGGTGGGTTCCCCTGACTCCTGGGGTGCAGGCCCCCAACCTGTGGCTAAAAGGAGAGCTGCAGCCCAGGGCCTGGTGGGTGCTAGAAGTGTCCCCCTGGCCTCCTACACCCGGCTGCAGGATTTCAAGCAGTGACTGTGTGCATCCCGCTTTATAGGCGGGGAAACTCGCCTTCCGAGGGCTTCAGGGACTTGACCAAGGTTACCCAGCTTGTCAGTTGCAAAACCCAACAGCCCTCACATGATCCCAAAGGCCCTGGAGTGCCACCTTCTGACCCCCAATCACATCGGCCTTCTCTGACGGCCCAGGACGAAGAGGGTCATCTTCCCTCGTCCTCTCAAGCTGCTTGGAAATATTGCTGTTCCGCCTTCAAAGCTCACAGCAACTCGTTACAGCGGCGCTTCTCAAAACGTGATCACCCGGGGAGCTTGTCTGAGTGCAGTTCCTGATTGCAGAGGTCCGGGCTGGAGCCTGAGACTCCGCATTCCCAGCGAGCTGCCCGGTGAGGCTGAATAGCTGTGCCTTGCAGGAAAAGAGACTCTCAGTGAGGGGACACTTCCTAAGCCGCTTGCTGAGTTCCAGGCTTTGTGGGACAAGGAAGGATGCTTCTCTCTGTTTGGTGGCTTAGTGTCCACGGCACAGTCCCCCCTCCCCTTCCCAATGGACCCAAGTAGATGCCAGCATGGGCGGGGACTCTTCGGCCCCAGTTGTCCGCATTTTATGGGTGAGGAAGTCACAGCTCAGAGGGGTGGCTCATTCGGAGGGACCTGCCCAGGGTCCCCGCTAGCTAGCCAAAGGGAGGACTAGAACCTACTCTCCTGGCTCATGGCTCCAATCTGGAAACAACCCACTGACTGTCTGGGCACCCACTGAAATGCCAGGTTCCCCTGGAAGGGTGCCCACCCTGCGCAGGGCACAGCCTCAGCCTCGGGGCGGAGCAAAGGAGGCGGGAGGAAAAGGAGGCGGGGATGGCGCGGAGCGGAGGTAGCAGAGGGCTCCCCCGAGCAGCGCTGGTCCACGTGGTGGGAGGTGGAGAGGGCCAGGCAGCACCAGCAGGTGCCCATTGTCCCGGCACGGGCACAGGGCGGTGACTGTCCACCTGGAATGGCAGTCTCGGTCCAGCGCCCGGTGCAGAGGCCACATTGCAGGGTGAGAGGAGGCTGGAGGTGCTTTCTCCACGCCAAAGCTTCTCTCCACCCCACTTTACCCTGGTGGAAATAATAACCACATTTGCTGCTGACAGGGTGCTTTCCTCATTCCTGATAAATCCTCCCTTCCCCCAACTGGTGGGCGGGGTAACGGTAAACATGACGTAACCTGCAGCCCAGATGTACCTGAGTGCCTCACTATGCACCTTATATGGACCATACATTAAGCCAGTGTTTTTCAACCTTTTTTGGGCAAAGGCACACTTGTTTCATGAAAAAAATCACGAGGCACACCACCATTAGAAAATGTTAAAAAATTTAACTCTATGCCTATATTGACTATATATAAAGTAATTCTCTTGAATAGGAATCAAATAAACACAAAGAAAGTATTTTATAATTACTTTATTATGAAATATTAAGTAAACAAAATAGTGAAAAATTATAAAATTCTTGTCTTGTCTGCACCTATGGCACACCAGGCAACATCTCGCGGCACACTAGTGTGCCGCGGAACAGCGGTTGAAAAACGCTGCATTAAGCCACCAATCACCTCCCGCCCAGTACTCTAAGCCCAGTTCCTTCCCACTCCTCCCTTCAGAAGGAGTGCTCACCTCTGCACGGGCTGCTGCCTCCCCTTGCAAGACAGGCGACAGGTCTTTCCCCTTATAAAGCCTGTGTCACCCGGTTCTCAGCCTCCAACCGATCTTTCAATTCCCTCATTGGCTCACGACTTCCCCATGGGCCTTCTCTCCTGGTTTCTCTCCTCCACTCTCCCTTGCTCCTTCCTGCCTCTTCTCCCCACTCCCCCCACCCCCACCCCAGCAGGAAGCCGGGATCCTGCCTTAGCAGCTCTCCACTCACCTCCCGTCTCCTTCCCCAAAAGACTCAATAGACTGCACCAAATTTAGCCTTCCTTATGCTTTTACTGTGAGTACTTTTGGAAAAAAATATATTAATATAGCATGAGTTTTCATCTGACAAAGTGCAAAAACAAAACACACAAAAAAAATCCCTCCACTTGGAAATGATGGGGAAATGCAAAGAAAAGACAGCACGCATTTCCCGATCACTCAAAGAGAAGCTCACTTTGGAAACACTTGGTACCCTACCTTCCCGTCGGCCTTATGCAGGCACCACATACGAGTTCCACAGTGAAACCCCAGGCATGTTCTGTCATCTCTCAGGCAGTGTTCTCAGGCAGCAGGCTCCTCCGGGACATGCAATGGTGGCCGCATGGTCCATGCCAGTGCTCCCTTGGAGGGGCCACCTGGGAGAGGAGCCCAGGGAGCAGGGAAAGGAGCTAGAAAAAGACGCGGGTTTCCAGGAAGTCCAGTCTCAGCCAGATCCCATAGGAGCTCTGAAGCATAGAGGGCGCCACAGAGCTGTCCCACCTTGGGGCCTATTAAACCCACCATGTCACTGGCTTCGCGCTGCCTCCCAAGGGACAGGTAAGTTCCTGAGGCGGAGGCAGCTTCCTTCAGCCCAGGGCCATCCTCCGGAAACGGGCATTCAGGAGCTGGTAGCTGCCAACCTGCTCAGCAGGCAGGGGCTGGGCGCTCTGTCCCCTTCAACAGGATCTGGGTGGGGCCCCAGGACAGTTAGTACCCTCCTGGTGAGTTCTTGAAGGCAGATTTGCTAGGTTCCTACAACCTTTGAGACGGGTTACCAAACTGACCTTCCAAAAGACTGAACTGGCTTTCCCTCCCCTCCGGCTATGCAGAGAGTGGCTGTCCCCACCCCCACAGCCACACTAAGCCGGGGCTCCCCCCACCCCTTCCTTTTTATCCTCGCCAATCTGGAAAAAGAAAGCCTGCATCTTCTTTTTACTTACATTTCCTTGATTCCCTGTGAGCTCCAGCATTCTTTTCCAGAGGTTCACTGTGATTCTTTACTTTCACTCCTGTGAACTGCCCGGAACATCCTTTACTGCTCTTATCCTTAAACCAGGTCACAGTAAGCATCCCCTTGGTTTGCTTCCAAACTCCAGTGTGAGAAGGCCTCCTTCCTCACTAGCATTCAGCTCCCCTGCAAAGTCTGAGCACTACCACGTGGGCCCATTGGCTGGGGAAGGCCTGGTTTGTATCTCACAGCATCTCCTCCACCACTCCACCTCCCCAGAGCAGAGAAAACAAAGCAATACAGGCCGGCTGGTTACCAGAACCCTCCCAGGGGAGGGAGGGGGACAGGCCTGGTGAGGTCCTGCCCTATCCTTGGGCCCCAGCGCTGGGAGTCCAGGCAACCTGCCATTCTGCTCCCTTCCCGCCAGGCCTTTGAAGACTACTACCTTGACCAGAAGCCCACGGTGAAGGCCTTGCTGGACTACACCGACAGGGTGTTCACATTCATCTTTGTGTTCGAGATGCTGCTCAAGTGGGTGGCCTACGGCTTCAAGAAGTACTTCACCAACGCCTGGTGCTGGCTGGACTTCCTCATCGTGAACGTGAGTAGCTCAGTGGGCACACGTGGGGCTGAGGGGGCCTCGCCTCTGATGGATGGCTGCTGCTGCCCAAGAAAGCTCAGAGGCCTGGTCCTCAAGGGCTGCACCAAAGCAAAACCTTGAGCATGTAGCAAGGGGTCCGAGAATAGCCCTGTCTGCCTGCGAATGGTGAGATCCGGGCAGTGCGTGATGTTCTCACAACGATGAGCCTCGGGCGAGTCCTCAGTTCCTAGACCTACACCTAGAAAGACAAGTTCCCGTCCTCTGTATTTACATTTAAAACTTGAGGCTCCCCAAGGCCTTAGGACCTTGCACTCATTGACAGGGCTTCTGGACTTAGGGAGCTGAGGCCTGCGCAGCTCTGCCCTCCTGCTGGCTTGGCCCCCAGCCCTGGCTGCACCATGGAATCACCTGGGTGGCTCTTACAAATACAGTGAACAGTGCCTGGCTGGTTTTGCTCAGTGGATAGAGCATCAGCTTACGGTCTGAAAGGTCCCGTGTTCGATTCCAGTCAAGGGCATATGCCTGGGACGTGGGCTTGATCTCTAGTAGGGGGTATACAGGAGGCAGCCTACCAGTGATTCTCTCTCACCATTAATGTCTCTCTCTCTCTCTCTCTCTCTCTCTCTCTCTCTCTCTCCCCCTCTCCCTTCCTCTCTCTCTAAAAATCAATAAAAATACATTTTTTAAAAATATAGTCAACAAACATTGCTAGTCCCAAAGATGCATATCTCTCTGGTTCTGGGGTACAGGCTTAGGAGGGGTCCAGGCATCAGGCTTTTATAAAACTCCTGGACATATCCAATGTGCAGCCAGGATTGAGGACCACTGAGCTAACACCACTGGCTTCTCCCGGGGGCACTGAGGGGAAGAGAGGGTCCCCGTGGAGAGGTGATGAGCTGAAGCTCCTCTGTCAGACTCACACTAACCGGTGGCCACTAACCCTAAAAGCTAGGAGTGACCTCTCCCTTATCTTAACCATTACAGTCTTCTATCTCTGTCCAGGCCCTTGCCCTCTTGGCTTTGTAAGGTGGCTGCCTGCGTCATTTGTTCCCAGGTGCACAGCTGAGGGTCCCTGCAGGCCGGGGGAGACACGTGTTGTGTTTGTCTCTGCCTCCCCAACTTCAGCAGCCACCAGCACCAAGGTCTGCACATCCGAGGTGTTGGGAAATGTGTCTGTATTTGATGTTTGCCTCCTGAAGCTGGATGTGGTCCAGCACAGAACATTCTGTCCGCCTCCTGCGTTGGCAGGTCCTCCACAGCAGGTCTGAGCACTCAAGTCTCTTCTTTCCTGATACCAACATGCTAGCAGCATCAGGCCCCTGTACCGCCGCGTTTAGCTAGCTGGGAGGCCTGAAATCAGAGTCACAGTATTCACAGATGAATGAAAAATGTTTTCTTCTGGCTACCCACCCACGTTAGGGGCACAGTCACTCCAACCTATATAGGTCTCATTAGCTTCAGACTTGAACGCTTTAAATATGATCATCTGACCATCCATCCTTTCTTCCATACATCCCTCCTTCCCTCTATCCAACCATTCACCCTTCCATTTTCTTCCTTCCAAACATCTATTCATCTTAATTTCTTCCATTTATTCTCTCCATCAATTTTCTCCCTATACACATTCATTCTCAAAATTTCTTTCTTCTTCCCTTCGGCCCATCCACTCATCCTAACCTTCCTTCCATCCATCTTTCCACTGGTTCTTAGACCTTCTGTCTTTCTATCTTTTGATTCATCCTTCTGTCTAACTATTCAATCACCTAACATTCTTTTTCATGCATGCACCTCCCAACCCAGCATCCACCCATTCTTTCATATTTCTACTCTTCCTTTAACCAATCCATCTATCCTTTCTTTCTTCCATCCATTTGTCCATTTGTTCCCTTTTTACCCATCCATCCATCGATCCATCTATCCATCCATCCATCCACCCATCCACTACTCCATAAGTTTCCTTTCTTTCTTCAATTCTTCCTTTCAACTATCTATAATATCCATCCATCAACTTTCCATTCAGCTGTTTTTCCTTCTTTCTTTCCTTCCTTCTATCCATCCCAGCATGCCTCTGTCTTTTCTTCAATTCATCAAATGTGTATTCATCACTACTGATTACAGGGTTGACTTAGGAAGTGCTCTGAGAGAGATAAAGCCAATAAATCAAAACTTCACATCTCCAGGAGTTTACACTTCAGTATTCCAGCAGATTAGACGCACAGAGAGAAATAAACATAATATAAGGGGGTATGTGGTAAGCACTGTTGGAAATAATTAGTATCTTTTATACACAAGCCTGCTTCCACCCACTGGAGTTTTTGGTTAGGAAGGTTTCATAAAGAGGTGGCATTAGGTATAGTGCTTAAAATGAGCAGGAACCCTAGCTGGATTGCTAAGTGGTTAGAGCATCAGCCTATGGTCATAGGTTTGATTCCAGTCAAGGGCATGTATCTCAGTTGCAGGCTCAATCCCCAGCCATGTTGTGGGAGGCAACGGATCAATGTGTCTCTCTCACATCGATGTTTCTTTCTCTCTGCCTTTCCCCTTCCCTTTTGCTCGCTCTAAAAATCAATAGAAAAAAAATATGCTAAGGTGAGGAAACAAAAAGGAGCAGGAGCATGGAGGTGCAAAAAGGACTGGGGGGTAGAGGGCGGCAATCTTAGTTAAAAGATGACCCTGAGCAAAGGAGCGGGCACAGGCGTACTTTGGGCACAATTTGATTTAGGTAGAATATAGGGTGAAAGTAGGCTGTGGCTGTGGCCATGGCCGTGTCATATGGGCTAACAAGTGGGGAGCTTATCCTAAGGGTGCTTTTCCTAAGTATCAGGGAAGGTTGGGAGCAAAGGAGAAACATGATCATAGTCAGATTTGCAGTGGAGGAAGGATGGGATGGATGCACTACAGGAGCCTAGAGGCCAGTTGGGAGGCTACATGCCCTGAGTGGGGGATAGGGGAGAGTGGGGCTGGGCATGGGTGGAAAGGCTTTGCTGGAGAGGCCCCAGCCCCTGCTTGTCCCGGCTGCAGATTTGCACAAGAGCCAGCCTTCCTAGGGTACTAAGCAAAAAACTCAATAGGGTCTGGCAGGGAGCTGGCCTCAAACCTCCCTGCTCTGCCAGCCATGCAGTTGAGTGCCACCTGCTGGTGTCTGGAGCCTTGCATGGGTAAAAGAAGGGGGTCCTTTCATTCCAGTTCTTTATCCTGGTGGAATATGCCACCTGTTCCAAGAATCGGCATCTTTTGAGGCTCTAGCACCCAAATATAAGCCCCTCCCCTTCTGAAGTTCCAGTGTACATCCCCACCTAACTACCAGGCGGGGATGAACACCGGAACTTTTTGCCTGCCAGTCATGGTACAGTAAGATCTCCTAGGATCGGTGCACAGTCTCTAGCAAGATCCTGCATATGGTATCTCCTCGGCACCTTCAGAGTTCCTGGAAGGTGTGACCATTTTCCCATGTCAGTTTGTGTCCTTTGCAATTCCTGGAAAAACTAACAGGCCAACAGGGTCTTGGCCATTATGTTTCAGCTGTCTCTCAAAGCTGGCTCTTGTGTATTCATTGCAGTCACTCTGACTAAAGAACCAGACCTGTAGGGCCTTGGAGTTCTCTTAATCTGACTCTCATTTCACGAAGGGTGGAAGTGCAACCTAGGCTAACATGGCACTGACCCAAAGTAAAAAAATAAATAAATAAATAAAATAAACCAGGGGTCAAGCCCTGGCTGGTGTAGATCAGTTGTTGGAGCATCAACCTGGGCACCAAAAGGTGTGGGTTTGATTCCTGGTCAAGGGCGTAACTTGGGTTGCAGGTTCAATCCCTATCCCTGTTGGAGCATGTGCGATAGGTAATCAATCGATATGTTTCTTCTCTCTCTCTCTCTCTCTCTCTCTCTCTCTCTCTCTCTCTCTCTCTCTCTCTCTCTCTCCCTCCCTCTCCCTCTCCCTCTCCCTCTATTTGTCTCTTCCTCCCCCCTCCCTTCATCCCTTCCACTCTCTCTAAAAAATCAGTAGATACCCTCAGATGAGGATTAACAACAACAAAGAAATCAGGGTTGGAGAGGGAACTAGACCCTACCCAGACCAGGACACTTTCCACCTTGCTTTTCTAAGCAAATACAATTGAGACTAACTTTATATTCCTCCAAATAAACCTCATGAAGGACCAGCATCTCTCCAAATCTCTGAAAGTCAATCAAAGTTTCAAGGCTGGTGGGACCTGGTTGGTGCCCCTAGAGGGAATGGGAAGGTGGGTCTTATGCCCTGGGTGCTTGGCCACCTGCATAGCGGGGTCCGGCCGTGAGGGAGACTGGCTTTTCCTTCCCCAGAGCTTCAGATAAGTGATGAGCAAAGTCTTTAATACAAGGAAAGGGACTGGATTATCTCTGGACCTCTCATTGGTTTCCAGAATAAGGAGGGAGGGAGCGAGGACCATGGCTTAGACAGAGTAGGGAGTGGGAGGGATTTCCTGTCTCCTTCCACCAGAACCACCCCTCTGGGACCCTAGAGTGATGTTTTGCTCTCTGCCCGCACTCAGATATCACTGACCAGCCTCATAGCGAAGATCCTGAAGTATTCTGATATGGCACCCATCAAAGCCCTTCGGACCCTCCGCGCCCTGCGGCCACTTCGGGCTCTGTCTCGATTTGAAGGCATGAGGGTAAGACCTATCTCCAAATGGCTCTGGTCTGCAACATTTGGTACCGCTTCCCCCCTTTTGCCTTCCACACCACTGACCCTGAGCTCCAGGCCCCACCCCCACAGGTCAGCTCCGGGTCCTCACTTCTGCATGGATACTGGTGGTGCTGCCGTGTCCTGACTCTCCTCGTTCCCCTTTGGGTCCTCTGTGAGCCCCTCTTCCCTTCTCACTTGAAACATCATACCTGCCTGGACTCAGACCTCACTTCTACTCTTACTGATCCTGCTTCATGGCTCCACAGGCACCCCTTGTCTCAACCTTCCCCCTGCCAAGATGTCCTCATTGCCAGGATCTTCGGTACATCCCAAGTTCTGCATCTCTTCAGGACAAATGAGCCTTTCCTCTGACACTCATTTAAATGTAGGGACATCATCAGCTCAGCACCTCCACCACACCCACTAGAATATGTCTTCTCTCCAACCTGCCACAGTCATGAGTCTTTATGGGTTTTTCTTTTTATGCATCCCTGTCCTTACATATCTCTATCAGCACTCACCTTGCCCTTGCTATCTTCCTCGGGGTAGAATGCTCACACGCCTGGCCCTTGCCTTAGGGGAGATCCAGGGACTGTTCATTCCCCCCGCCTCCCTTTCCTCATAATCACAAAGGCCTCCTGGCAGAGAAAGTGAGCTTTTGCCTTCTTCCTCCACCCCTGACTCAACTCGGACATCAGATCTTCAAACACAAAAGCAGACTTTTAAAAATTAACTTGTACCTTTACACACATTAGGCATTTATGACTGAAATAGATGGATATTTATTTTATTTTATCTCCAGGTTGTTAGTTTACAAATAGGTAAGTTTGTGAATACGGTTTAGGTTGTCACTCATTCTTAACCAGATACTATATACCATTTTCAAGTGTTGTATTTAAGGAAAATAAAGCAAGCCTTTAGAAGTCTGTATGTGCTAGCACAATGCATAGACTCACACCCCTAAATGAGCATGTTTGTACTTGTAAACTCATCCTCCTCCTCAATCTTGAGCAAAGATAGTGAAAGCTATCCTGGATGAAGTTTAGAGAAAGTTTAAACCCACTTGACCTGCTCAGTCTTCTGAGTCTGAATTACTGCCCTGATTAACCCATTTCTCTTGCTTCCAAAGGCCACTGGCTCTTGAGGCAGCCTGAGTAAGTATAGAAAGAAGTTGGATCCAGCAAAAAGGGGTGAGGCATTGGTGGGGTTCCAGGTCCTTTTGCATTTCCCCCAGGTGGTGGTAGATGCTCTGCTGGGCGCCATCCCGTCCATCATGAACGTACTCTTCGTCTGCCTCATCTTCTGGCTCATCTTCAGCATCATGGGCATGAACTTCTTCTCAGGGATGTTTGGGAGGTGCATCAACATGACCAATAAAGACTTTTCTCTTGTGTCTTATACTATTGTGAATAACGAATCTGATTGTAAACTTCACAACTACACTGGCAGCCTCTTTTGGGTCAACATGAAGGTCAACTTTGATAATGTTGGGATGGGTTACCTCGCGCTTCTGCAGGTGGTGAGTCCTGAAATCAACCATGTCTTTTCCTTTGGCCTCTCTTTAACTTGGGGGGGGGGGTCTTTCAGAAGATTCTGTGTAGGGGATAGCACTCAGTTTGAGCTGAGGTCATTCCTACAGATGGTCTTAGGCTCTACAGCAGCGGTTCGCCTAAGACCATCGGAAAACACAGATATTTACATTACGATTCATAACGGTAGCAAAATTACAAAAAGTTATGAAGTGGCAACGAAAATAATTTTATGGTTGGGGGGTCACCACAACATGAGGAACTGTATTAAAGGGTCACGGCATTAGAAACGTTGAGAACCATTAGCCTACAGGATAATAGATTATATTCTAGGACTATTGTAATAATAGGTAATGCCGGTAATGATGATAGTCAACCACATTCACACTTTATTCATTCATTCATTCATTCATTCATTCATTCTTCATCACTTCTCTTTATCCATCTACTTGTTCATTCAGTACTCCATTCATTCAAGTGTTAATGTAATTGCTAATACATTTGTCATGCAGTTAACCACAAGTTTCTGCTTGCACTATTTGTTCATGCATTCATTTGACAAAAATCCCTGAATAGCTATGGTGTGCCAGGCATTGTGCTCTACCCTGGGAGACAGAGACATGTCAGAGCTGGCTCCAGGTGGACCAATAATGCTCAATGAGAAAAACATGTAAGCAAATCAAAACAAAGCCCAGAGTAAATGTATGGGCAGAGACTGAGTAGCTACTGCTCCTTGTTTCCAGGCAACCTTTAAAGGCTGGATGGATATCATGTATGCGGCTGTCGATGCCCGAGGGGTGAGTCTTGCCCACTGCCTTTCCGTCCATGTGTCCCCCTCCCCCTCAATCAGTCTAGTTTAACTGGAGTGAAGATGGTGGCCTTGGTACCAGAAGAGGCAACCACTCAGCAGCCTGGCACTATTCCTCTCTGGAGCAGTGCCCAGCTGGTTCATTGTTGGCTATTTAAGCCAACCTAGCCTGTTCTCCTTTTGTGCACACTCCCTGGGCTTCTGAAACTCTTCCTCTGCATGAGGAAAAGGCTGGTAAAGGACTGTGTGTGAGGGCATTCCCTGGCAGGAGCAGGAGCAGGAGCAGGGGCAGTGGCTAGAACAAGGGATGAGAGAATTTCAGAGTATACCATGGCAGCCAGAAGGAGAGAATGATGCTGTTGAGGAAAGACCATTCCCCCTGTGGCAGACATTGTGGGCGCTCTGCCCCATCCTCTCAGCCCAGCTCTGAGTTCACTGGCGTTCCGTGTTTCTGATGCTTGGAGACTTGACTTTCTTCAGAGTTTCAGAGCTTGCTTAGCAGCCCAAGGATGAGGGATTTAACATCTCTGAAGGCAACTCTCACAGATAGTTTGGGGAGTCTTAGATAAATGCTCCAGCTTCCCTGTCCCTTGGAGGTCAAGTCCTGAGGCGTGTTCTTCAGGGTTCCTTAGAGGGCCTCCGTGGATAGAGTGCCGGTTGCCCATAGCAATGACTTTCTTCCCAGCATCCCCTTCTTCACTTTTCTCATGTTCCTGCTTTCCCTCCCCTTCTTCACTTTTCTCATGTTCCTGCTTTCCCTCCCCCTCCCTCACCCCTGCTTCCTGGGATCTCCTCCCAAATAAACCACCTGCACCCCGATCCAGGTCTCAGGGTTGGCTTTTGGGGTGAACACAAGCTAAGACACCTCTTCATCCCCATGCCCCACTTTGTCTGCTCACAGGTGAACTTGCAGCCCAAGTGGGAGAACAATGTGTACATGTACTTGTACTTCGTCATCTTCATCATTTTCGGCGGCTTCTTCACACTTAATCTTTTCGTTGGGGTCATAATTGACAACTTCAATCAACAGAAGAAAAAGATAAGTGGGGTTCTGGTGTTTCTGCGGTGTTGGCCAATCTTATATTTCTTGTCCCCAGGCCTCATGATTAACGCCAACTCTACTCCCAGTCCTTCATGCCTGATGGGGAGCCCAATTTTGACTTTTAACACCAACACTGACCGTTGCCCCATGGTTGCTGCCCTCACCTCTGTTCAGTGTCCGGGCTGCTGCTGAAAGAGTTGTATTTCTTTGTCAGCATTGCCTCCCAACCCTGCCTGGGGTTCCCATCTTTTCTCCCAAAGTGCCATGGTCCTCCTAGCTGAACCAAGTGTGTTGGGTGTGTTCCACGTGACCCCTTAGAAAATATCGACCGGGAAAGAAAGGGCTCCAGCACTTGATGCCTGTCTGGAGCCCCAGCATCCAGAGATCTGAGTCGGGATGCCTCGGGAAGGGCCAGGGCCCAGTGTTGGCAGAATCCTAACATTTCTCAGGCTGGGGAAGAAGACCCTCACCTCCATGGGTGCTGACTTCAGTAAACAGGACCCCAATCTCAGACAACCTGTTATTTATTTATTCATTTATCCTGACCCAAAGATATTTTTACTTTGACTTTTTAGAGAGAGTAGACAGGAAGGAAGGTGGGAGGGAGGGAGGGAGGGAGGGAGGGAGGGAGGGAGGGAGGGAGGGAGAGAGAGAGAGAGAGAGAGAGAGAGAGAGAGAGAGAGAGAGAGAGAGAGAAGGAGGAAGGCATCTTCAGTGGGGGAATTCCGAGCAGTGTAACTGGCAGGGCCTTCAGAGAACCAGTCAAGGGTTTTCCAAAGACCCTTGGATAAGGCAATAACTCCCCAGGAAGGGGTTGAGGGGTTGGGTTTCAGAGTCTTTGTTCCCGAACACCCTGAGGTAAGCTCTTGCCCCTGGCCAAGAGTAAGTTTTTAGAAACCAATGAGTTTTATTAAAATGAGCAGGCTGGATTTTAGGCTCAAATTTGAACCAACCCATACCTCTCCTTAGGTCCTAGTCCCAAACCCTCTCCACCTTTGTCCATGCGGCATCTCTGGGTTCCTGTAGATGATAAACAGGATATTCCTTGATCCTGGCTTTTGCATATCTTTCTGCAGAATGGGAAGAAAGTTGAGATGTCTTTCCCCGACAGCATGATTTTGATATCCCTGGGGGCTCCTACTGCTTTAATAACAGTGGTGTGTGTTATCCTCTCCTGCACTTAGGGGGCCAGGACATCTTCATGACTGAGGAGCAGAAGAAGTACTACAACGCCATGAAGAAGCTGGGCTCCAAGAAGCCCCAGAAGCCCATCCCCCGGCCCCTGGTGAGTCCCAGAGCTTCCCTCTACCAGAGTGTGTCTACGAATCCAACCTGACAGCCTATGCCTGTGCTGGGTAGGGGCCTGGTTAGTGCCCTCTGTGGAGGAGGAGATGTGGGCTGAGTTCAGGGGTGAGGGTAATGAGAGATCTCAGGTCCAAGGAATGAAACGTCTAAAAGAAGCAACTCTGGTCTTAAAGAGTGAACATATCTTCCACAGTTACTGCAGACAGAACTGTTTAGGGAAGCACGGAGTTCTACACCAGTTTTAGGGCACAAGTACATGACTAAGAGCTGACTAGGCTAAATGATAAGAAGGATGGTTAGAGCTCTGAGATGAAACATTGTGTGCATATGCATTATGAGCTAGATTGCAATGGATCTCTAGCCTTACCCTACATTTCCCCCAATTCCTACAGCTAGAAACAGGGGAAATGGCCAAAACCCAACCCTCTCTGGATCCTGGATTGATCAAGATCATGGTCAGATGGCACAATAGAAATGAAAAATTATCCTATTCTAGTATTTAAAGATTGACCAAAACTTAGGGCCATCTTCCACTTTGATTCCTTTACTCGCAAAGATCCTAAGAGGCATGTCTTTTATTCTCCTGTTAAATGCAGCACCCAAACCTACATGATACCTACCATCTAAGTTTTTCTCAGGCCTCTGCCAGAAGGTGGAAAACACCAGCCCTGTGGCTGGCCCCTGATGGAAGTGGAGCAACAGGTTTGGGAGTGGGGATGTTGCTAAACTGGAAATATATAGCTGAACCTCTTCAAAGATTTTCTGAGCCATCTATTCCGGTGAACAGACTCAGCATCCTGTCCCTTTATACAACCTTTCTATGGTTAAGATGCAACATTTATGAAGAAAACTACAGGCACTTCCATAGCAAAATCCCATTAGCCCTTCCCCAAACAAGGGCAGAGCTTAAGGACCTTCAACAAAGAAACAGGCCTTTCCCTAAATGAATTAGAAAGACCTACATTACAGTTTCTAAATCAAGGCATGGGATTTGCATAAATTACTAAAATATCCATGAATACAGAGTCTTAAAAACATTTACAGGAGGAAAAAAGGTGTTATGAACTTTGGCACACTTTACTTGGAACCAGTGGTCATAAATTTCTTCCTATTCTCAGTTCTGATAAGAAATGTTACAATGGGGAGGGATAGGATGTCAAGGGCAGAGGTTTCCTCCCAAATCCCTATAAGGTTAAGATAACTGGGCATGAGTGAGCATGGGTGAACCTGAGGGAAAGTCCTTCAAGTTCACTGAGTATCCTTCAGTCAACCAGTCCAATGGGCAGGAACAGGCTCACAATTGAAATATATGGGTGCAGGCTGAGCCCAATCAGAGTCAGGTCAGGGGCTACAGTTGGAGGATGTCCAGACTTACTGAGAAATAAGCAGCTGAGTCCATTCTGGCCTTTACTGATGGCTGGACTGATGTTGACTCCATGTTTGAACCAGACATCAAGGAGTTCTGTGCTAAGGACAACCCTGGGTAAAATCAACATGGTTTCTGGAACCTCCCCCTACAAACTACTACTCCTCAATTTCTCTATAATATCTCAGCTTCTCCCCTCTCATCAACCAATCCCACAGGCCACCATAGCTTCCTCCTCTGAAGGAAGACAATTTCCCTGGGACAGGGTGGGCTGTATTTCAAAAGGGAACTGTGGAGAGAACACCATCTTAATACAAAGGTAGGAACTAATGTTGGAATGCCAGGCACTGCAATAGAGATAGAGGGTGATAGTTGGGCAGGAAGACCTGCAACAAAATCACCATTTTCCCTAACTGAGCCATAACCAAGATCCTCCAAGATTGGCACTGGGAGGAGGTTCTTCACATAGGTAATGGAAGCGAGATCATAGATGAACTGTGTTCCTGAGATTCATCATCCCTTAGGATGGGGGCATGGGGTGCAATAATCACTATCAATACTGTACTAGCTCAAGTCGGGGAGCATGGCTCTCTCCTTAATATTCTGGTCCAAGAATGGCAAACACTTTTTCCTTTGTTCCCCTCAGCATAACTGAGGCAAGGCTGGGACATTCAAACAAGACTTTGAAGTCGTAGGGATGCTGCAGGGCCCAAGTAGCAGCTGTAGCCAAGGCCCATCCCAGCTCCTGGCTGGCATCCATATGGCAGACAACATCTTGGCATCCACCACCCGGTGGCACAAGTCTGATTACTTGTCCTTCTCAAAGTCCCAAGCTAAGAAAGAAACCCAAAGAAAAAGAGAAATGCCCTCTGCCATATAAGATTCACCTTCTCAGGTCCAGTTTCCTTTTCACATGACCAGTGACACTAGAAGGTTCACCTTCTTCCCTTAGGAGTCCCAACAGGTCAAGCTGGTCAGATAAGTAGAGCATCAGCACTGATCTGACCCACAGTTGCATGGATGCCATGTCACAACACAGCCTACCTGGATGAGGTAGGGACCTCTAACACATGCACATACATACCGCTTATCACTTTTAGTGAAGCCCAGGTTCTAAACCTTATGCTTCATCCATAACAAAGACTAAGGTTTCCGTGAGACTACAAAATTTTATTCTATAACATTCTTTACTATAGAAGTCACTAAAAGCAGGTGCTATATATTCCACTTTATGGGGAAATAATAGGCTCTATAATATCACATTATCAGTCACCCACTTCATCATCTCTGACAGCAGTAAGGGTTGCAAAGGTGTGATCACTACCCACAGGCTAAGTAAGCCAAGAGCAGCCAGCAAGCTGCTGCGTCCCCAGTGTCTGAATATTCAGGGCAAACTCGATGCCTGGAACTTAGCAATGTTGTCACCTGTTCTTTTTCATTCGAAGTCATGTGGCTACGAGTGGGCTCTGTTTTTCCACTATTTTCAGTGATGAAATGGAAGCTATTATTGGCTTAGCAATGCCCCTCCCACACCAGAAAAGATGGGAGTCGACAATTATGCCAGAACCATGCCCACTTGGGTCTGATTATTTGCTCTAACCGCATAAGGGAGCAACTCATCACCACCGTGAAGGAGAAAGTAGGAACCAGACTCTGTCACAACCCTTCTCCCCTCTGATTGCTTTACAGCTCCTGGGAGCTCCCTGGTGAGACTCCTAACAGCTTCCTCTCTTCCTCCCTCACTCATGCAGAGCCTTGCACATAGTACACATTTATTAAGTGCCTGTTGTGCAGAATTAAATTTACTCAAACCCTAGTGGATTGGCTTTATGTGTGTGGGTGTTTTTTTTTTAATGTGTGGGTTAACAGATCTGTGTATTCTGTCATCCATTCATTCACCTATTTATTGAGTACCTATTGTGTACTAGGTACTATACAGATACTGGGGTAGAGCAGTAAGCAAAATAGATAAAGTTTCTGCCCTCACAAGAGATAGCAGTCCAGTGACTCAAGAAAATAATTAGAGAAAACCACAAATATATTAATTAATTCACAGGTTTTGGAGATTTCCAAGGGAGAAAGAATGGGTTGAAAAGCAAGGGTGCCTAGGACTGAGACTTGAGGAACTTTCACATCTAAAGATTGAGTAATGAAGACTCAAAAAGGAGTAGCGAGGAGATTAAGAAAAGAACCAGGAAAATAAGGCATGATGAAAACCAAAAAAAAGGAGAGTTTCAAGATGGATGGGGTTGGTAATCAATCAAACAAGTGTCCTTAGAGTTAGCATTATGGAGGTCATGGGTGATCTTAGCAAAAACAATTTCTGTGGCAGGATGGGGACAAAAGTTATGTTGGAGTGGATTGAAAAATGAATGAGAAACAGTGCTTGCCCACAACTCTTTCAACCTGGGAGCTGGGGAAGATGTGAGGTTTAGGAAGATTTTTCTTTAAATTATGAAAAACTAGGTAATTAGATAGTTAGCAAAAGGAACTAAGACATAATAGCCAATAGTGTCCAAATGTGGCTAAGAGCCTCTCATCAGTGACACAAGCTTCAAGAAGGAAGGACTTTACAAGACACAAGAATAAAGGTCTGGAATCGATAGAGGGGAACAAGAAGGCTCTTGGGCCTGCCTCCTAGCCCTGGAGTTCATGGGGTGGGGAAAAGTATCAGCCCTAAGTAAAAGGAGATGTTTGGAGATCAAGGCAGGTGAACTCAGGAGATGTTCAGGAGTGGAGAATGGAGTTCAGATCAAGGAGTCCAGAACACTATGAAGTTAACATCACAGGAAAGACTAGAGTGCCATGCTAGGAACTTGATTAAAACATCATAAAAACAGCCAAATAGAAATGATCTCTTTGCTATCCAAGACATTCTGCCTCTTTCTAAGAGTGCAAACAATCAAGACTTGACCCCATGCTTTGTCCCTGCATTGGTTTAGACATCTGCACAGCCCCAGGAATAAAGAGAGCATTTGCAGGAAGAAGCTGCACCATCACACTAACTTCACACTTGAATCAATAATTTTGCAAACAGTTTTTGAACTCTTGCTATATGCAAGGCACTACAGGAACACAATGTTAAATAAGACATGGCTCCTATATTTAAAAGCTCTTTGTCTAGTAAAGAAGAGAAGCACACATGAAATGCTAGAGCTCAAGACTGACCATAAAGGATGTGGGAACCCAAAGCAGGGGCAATGCTGTCTGATATGATTAAGGAAAACTCCCAGGAAGAAGTGAGGCTTAAGAGATATAGATCACTCAAGACTATTGGGATTTAGATACCAAAAGACAGGCTGGAAGGGCATTGCAAATGGAGGGAAGAGCATGGACAAGGACAAAGAGCCTGGTGACTTCATGGGAACAGGAGAGGTGGTGAGGACTTGAATTAAGGCAATGAAGTAGAATCAACTAAGAGTGATATATTGGATAGGACTTGGCTTCTTGATTGGATGTGGAGTGTGGGGAGACAAAAGAGGCAGACTTTGAAACCCTGCCTATGGCGAACACAGGCCTCCAGATGCCTGATTTATGTTGGCCAAAAGGCCCTGACGTGACATCTCTTGTTTCTTCAGAACAAGTACCAGGGCTTTGTCTTTGACATCGTGACCAGACAGACTTTCGACATCAGCATCATGGTCCTCATCTGCCTCAACATGATCACTATGATGGTGGAGACAGATGATCAGAGTGAGGAAAAGACAAAAATCCTTAACAAAATCAACCAGTTCTTTGTGGCTGTCTTCACTGGAGAGTGTGTCCTGAAGATGTTCGCTTTGAGGCAATACTTCTTCCTGAACGGCTGGAATGTGTTTGACTTCATCGTTGTGGTCCTCTCCATTGGGAGTAAGTGGGCATCACACGTGGTGGGGAAGCCCAGCCTCTGCTTGGGGTTGTTTTGGAACTTCTTTCAAAACCAGGGGGACAACAAGCAAACTTTTTAAACATATTATACATTAGAGGAGCCCAGTGTTTGCTTCCTTCTCAGCACAGCAGATTTAAAATGCCCCTGGGCCTCTCAGTCAAATGCAGATGTTTCACTGGCCTTCTCCTTGCTGTCATGAAGAATATTCAGGCACCTGCTGTGTATACAATCATCACCAGAATTTTGGGGGCTAATGGGGAGCAACTGCTCCTCCAGAGAACTTAAGATGATGGAGTTTTCAGTAGGCCTTATTTTTGTAGTCGAAGGAACCGCTGAGCTAAAGCCAGCCCGTCAGTGGGCCTTATTTTTATGATCTTCAAATCAGAGAGTGGGTGGTGTGATGTGAAGTGAGTCATAAAATACACCTTCTGAAAAAGGAGGTGGATTACCAACTGAGTGAAGAAAGTCTAAGAGGAGACTATTGAAAAGGAGATTCTTAAGTCAAGAGTCTGGAATTAAATCTCCGTATAACTCTCCTCTTAAGGAATAGGAGAATAGAAAAGTCAAGGGATCAATGCCAAGAGATCAAATGTTATTATGGTCAAGTCTGGATGTTGTTGAATGATGGGCCCAGTATTTGGGGGGCCAAAGTTGTTCAGAGAAAATGAGTAGAGTCAGAGGCTAAAGTGGAGAAGGGAGCCCCCGTAATTGAGTGCTGAGTTCTGAGCCCTAGGCTGGGCGCTGTGAAACTTCACAGTAGCCCTGTGAAAGCAGTTATCATTATTCTTATTTTATACATTTAAAAATTGAGCCCCAGAGACTTGGGAAGTTATGCAAAGTTATACAATTTGTAAAGGGTGGAGCTGAAATTAGACCAGGCTAATGTTCTAATGAACTAGAAGTCTCCCACCAACAACTGAGAAACTGTCCCTGGCCTTCTTGTGGTTTAGCCAAAGTTTGGCCTTATAAAAGCCAAATCCCAGCACACCAGCTTTACTTTGCATTATAAATGCATCCTGGCCTGCTTACTTTTCATATATGGGCATAACTGTAGATTTAACTTTCCATTGGTTTCCAATCAGAAGCTAATGTCAATCTCCCTACCTGGTGCTGAAATACAGCCTTGGGTTGTGTTTAGTTGTTTGGTGGTGGTGGTAAGTGGGTGGGAGGGGTGGCGGGAAGGAGGTAATGTACTTTTGTTTTGTTTTATTTTCTTGTTGCTGCTGGTTTTTATGGGAAGTTTGTTTTGTTCATTTATCTTCCAAAGTGACAGACTCTAAAGTCCATTTTGATATGATTTCAGAGAAATCATATTTATAGAAATAAAATATACTTAAAGTACTCAATTCTATAATGTGGACACCTTAACTACTAGTTCCTATGACTTACACAGCAACATGTCCCTGGGTAGAAATCACTCTGAGAGACAGCTAGAAAACAAGTGACAGACAGATTCCACCTGTCCATCCTCTCCCTTACTTCCTTCCCACCAGCAAGACATGCACTGAGTATCTAAATGTTACAACTGTGAACACTTATTCTCCTAGAAGTAGACATAGACCAGTTGGCCGGCAGAATCTAAGGAGATTATATGGACACATGTACCCATTATGTGTCCATATAACTGTCATAGTTAAAGTGGACTTTAAGAGAGAGGCCTTCATTAAGACTTTATAATCAAAAATTATAATTATTTCCCAAGTCTCCTCCCACTTCCTTCCACCTTCCGACACAATACTGTCACTACTCATGTTTCTAATGATAAAAGGCAACTTGGAGAAGAGGGTCAGGGGAATCCTGGCAAAGAGAGAGCTTGCTACAACACCTGTCACCATTTGTCCTACGAGGTTTTGAATCATGTCTTCCCTAAAGGCCTTGCCTTATCTTTGCTAGTCCCAATAAGTCCCACAGTTCCCCAAAACCAAGCTTTACAAATCTGCAAGTAAGATACCAGATGGAGGGCTATATGCATTCTTCATCTTTCCAACCTTGTTCATAGTGGGGTGAGGGGCTGTAACTGACCTTAAACATGCCCATCTCCAGACACTAACAGAGAGTTTAAATGCAGCTGGGAAAATGAAAGAAACAAATAAAGGCCATTATGCAGACAGCTGGTCATTCAAAGCCATTCTGCTTTAGCTGTCAGCAAGTTGCCAAACTCCTCAGGTCCCATTATAATTAATACCAGTCTCTGTACAATTATCCCCAGGACCCCGTGCCAGGAACTTAGTCAGTCTTCACAGTAGGAAATAGGGAGATGAATCACAGGGGGTTGTGGCCTTCACAGAGCACAGGACCAGGGTGGAGGAAAAGGCATGACCCAAAGGCTGGATTCTCAGGGAAGAGCAGGCTGTGGGTCATAGACAGAAGTAGACAATAGGCTATGAGCTTATGGAATAGGGTCTGGAGATGGGCATGCTTAAGGTCAGTTAAAGCCCCCCACCCCACTATGAACAAGGCTAGAAAGATGAAGAATGCATATGGTCACTTCCAGCTGAATTATGCTGCAGAAGATAGGGTTTTGACCATGGAAGCTGACTAAAAAGATATTCTGGATGGATAGAAAGATAAGAACATGATAGAAAGAGTGAGGCTTACTTGAGAGAGAGAGGATTTCTGCACTAACAGTTCTAAGCCCCTATCAATGCCAACCACTGTGCCAGGTTAGAAGGGCTCATAGTCCTTGAATACAATGCACACGTGTACGTTCATCTGGAACCAAGATGAAGGATGTGATCACAGCCAACCGTGTCAGGGATCATGATTGGGAGTACTAATTTAGATCATTTTCTCTCTCTTTTTAAGGCCTGGTGGTTTTTGCAATTATTTCATCACTTGAAAATTACTTCTCCCCAACCATCCTCCGAGTCATCCGCCTGGCCCGAATTGGCCGCATCCTCAGGCTGATCCGAGCAGCCAAGGGGATCCGCACACTGCTCTTTGCCCTCATGATGTCCCTGCCTGCCCTCTTCAACATTGGGCTGCTGCTCTTCCTCGTCATGTTCATCTACTCCATCTTCGGCATGGCCACCTTCCCCCATGTCAAGTGGGAGGCGGGCATCGACGACATGTTCAACTTCCAGACCTTCGCCAACAGCATGCTGTGCCTCTTCCAGATCACCACCTCGGCCGGCTGGGACGGCCTCCTCAGCCCCATCCTCAACACGGGGCCCCCCTTCTGCGACCCCAATCTGCCCAACAGCAACGGCTCCCTGGGGAACTGCGGGAGCCCAGCCATAGGCATCATCTTCTTCACCACCTACATCATCATCTCCTTCCTCATCGTGGTCAACATGTACATTGCAGTGATTCTGGAGAACTTCAATGTGGCCACGGAGGAGAGCACCGAGCCCCTGAGCGAGGACGACTTTGACATGTTCTATGAGACCTGGGAGAAGTTTGACCCAGAAGCCACCCAGTTCATAACTTTTTCTGCCCTCTCAGACTTCGCAGACACCCTCTCTGGCCCCTTGCAAATCCCAAAACCCAACCGGAGCACATTAATCCGAATGGACCTTCCCTTGGTCCCTGGAGATAAGATCCATTGTTTGGACATCCTTTTTGCCTTCACCAAAAATGTTCTGGGAGAGTCTGGGGAGTTGGATTCTCTGAAGGCAAATATGGAGGACAAGTTTATGGAAGCAAATCCTTCAAAAGCATCTTATGAACCAATAGCCACCACCCTCCGGTGGAAGCAAGAGGACATTTCAGCCACTGTCATTCAAAAGGCCTATCGGAGCTATGTGTCCCACCGCTCCAAGACAATCTTCCATACCCCAGGTGTGATCAGGGCTGAGGAGGAGGCTGTGTCACTTCCAGATGAAGACTTCGTTGCATTTGCAGAAAATGAGAATAGTGGGCTTCCTGACAAGTCTGAAACTACATCTGCCATATCTTTCCCCCCCTCCTATGACAGTGTCACTAGAGGCCTTAGTGATCAAGTCAACATGAGCATATCTAGCTCAATACAAAATGTAGGTGAAGCTACCAGTAAGGAAGCCACTACCCCTGCACCCTAGTGAGGACACTCCAGCATGCCCTGTTCTGATGTGCCCTTCTGCTCTGTGATAACTCTTTCCCACCATGGGTGGCACCCAGCTACCACCGCACCATGCATGCCACTAGTCACAATGTCAGAACTGGGCAAGGGAATGCAGTTGGTGCCCATCTTTGGAGAAGCCCCCAATAAGAGTCAGAATCCAGGAGCATCTCCACTGTGATTTCCCTTATGAATTTCAGTATCAGACGATGGGTTCCCTCACTGTCCAGAAACTGTCCCTGGTTCTTTTATTTTTATTGTGATCAGAACTTCCATTTGCCAAGACAAACTTCTCAGGACCAGAACTTCCAAAGATCTATGGCAAGGATATTGCTGAAGGTCCAAGGTGTAGTGCTCTGTGAAACACCATGTAGAGACTGACAATGTCACTTAGGATTTTGCATGACTGCATGTTGAGATCTGCAGACAACTGCTCCAGCCCAAGGTAATACCTGTGGTCTATGTCATGAAAGGCCTTTGAGATAGCCATTAAAATTAATATTTTTAAAGGTAGGTCAAGACTAATGTTTGTGTCTTAAAGCATCATTTTTTTAAAAAAATTATGTGACATTGATGTGTCATAAGTCACTTCTTTACTTCCAGGATTCCTGATAGTCTGCAGTTTGAGCTTGAGGTTCAGGTGGGAGTGGGGAAAAGGAGCACTGGCCTGGGAACTGGTTCTAACCCTGACTCTTCCATTGATTGATTGCCTGGCTGACCTGACCAGCCTCTTTCACCTCTGAACTTCAACTTCTCCACTTGTACAATTGGTGGGAGGAAGCACAGACCGAACACTCTCTATAGCCCTTGCATTTTATGTTGTAGAACGCAGTGGTGTCCTGTCAATTTAGATGAGGTAAACGCTCTCTTCTGAAGCTGCAATGGCCAGACCTCTCTGCTATATAGCTGAAGAGGCAGCTTTTGGATATTTTCCAGAGCCTGTTCCACATCTCACGGACAAGCTTTAAGGAGGAAGGTTTTACATTCCCCTTGGGCCAGGACTTCATAATAAGTATAATCAAAAGAAAAGAGGTATTTTGAGAAAGATGATCTGGGAGATAAAAGGTACGGCCAATATTTTCTTTTATTCATCCTACAAATGTTACTAAGAACCTATTATATGACAGGCACTGCTCTAAACCCAAGAGATAATGGAGGTTAAGTCCCAAAAGATTAATTGGAGTGGAGTAAGGGTCATCAGAGAGGATATTCAGGCCACAGGCATGTGGCAGGTCTTAAGATGAAAGACAGCAAGGAGATCATATGACAACATAGAACATAAAGGGTCTTAAGGACAGCCAGGATCTTTTATTAATCTTTGGGACATTTCCTGCAACAATGACAGAGATCAAATCAATTTGTTGATATGAGTATATTATATTTTATCACTTTGTAAGATTTTTCCATTTATATGATTACAAAACTAGAGGCTGGTCCACCTAACATGGTCCACCTTACATATGAAAAACTCTGAGCGTCTAGAAATTATCAAGTGTTGGCAGAGATGTAGAGCAGCAGGAACTCTGATACAATGCTGGATTGAGTAAACTGGCACAATAATTTTGGAAAACAGTTTAACCTTTTTAGAATTGTTGAAGACACATGACTCAGGTTTTCTACTCTTAGGTATGAAACCCAGAGAAATCCATGCATGTATACTCTAGGAGATATGTACAAAGTTTCTTATCAGCATTGTTCATAGTGAACCCAAATTAGAACCTAATATCCAACAGCAGTAGGGTAGATTAACTTGTTGTACATTTTTTAATGTAAATTTTATGTGGCAATGAGAATGGATAATATAGCCTATGGAAGTCTGTCCATAAATCTGAGAAACATAACATTGAGTGAAAGAATTCAGATGTGAGACTATACCTACTCTATGATTTTATGAGGTTCAAAGATAGACAAAATTAAATATGTTGTTTAGGGCCCTGGCTGGCATGGTTCACTAGTTAGAGCATTGGCCCACACACTGAAGGGTCATGGGTTTGATTCTGGGTCAGGACACATAGAAGAATCAATCAATGAATATGTGGATAGGTAGAACTACAGATAGATGTTTCTCTCTCAATCAATCAATAAAATGTTTTATAAAATTTAAAAAGAAAAGAAAAAAAAAACAGCTCCCCAGGACTCAAATATCTGCAATGCACTGTGTCTCCAGAAAATTACTCAGACGTTCTCTGAAGTGGAAATCCGTTTGAAGTGTGCTCTCCTGAGAAGCCCCAGATGAATCATCAGCCAAGAGAGTTTAGGGGGAGGGAGGCAGAATCTGCCTGTGGGCATCCAATCTGTAGCAAGAAAGTTTAAGTCAACTGTTGACCCTTTAAAACACCTGTTTTAATAAATAAAAAAAACCAACCAACAACATAACTGGGTCGATGCGACTGGTTGCACAAAGATAGCAAATTCTAAAGGAGCATTCATGAAGAGGGCTCTTTTTTGTTTGTTTGTTTGTTTGTTTGTGTTTGTTTTGTTTTGTTTTTTTCCCCCAGACCAGAACAGAGTTAACTGGTTATTAGAAATGTGGCTGCTCCTGCTCCCAGGTTTAATTGTGTTATAAAGCAATCGAAAGGCACATGGGCGCGTGCCTGCTGGAGAATGATGCTTCTTGTAGTGAGAACAGGGAGCCCAGAGCCACTCAGAAGCCGAAAATGTCAGTAAATGATCCACACGGAGACCCTCGATTCAGAGCCTAAACAACATGCGGCTCCGGACCAAGCTCTGGAGGAGAGGGTAGAAGGTTCCGTTTGATTCCAAGCCTTCTGTCACTCACCTATCACAACTCCTCGGAACAATTTTTCCTTGACTATACAATGAGAATAAAGATTCCAGCCCTGCTGAACTCATCAGGAGGTTAAAAGGAGCTAAACGTGCTCTCTCTGGCTTCTTAAAGGAGGAGAAAGATAAAAGGAGAGACAATGCGAGCACCCCTCCTGCCACACTGGGTCCCAGGGTGGCCTTCACAGAGGGCAATGCTGCTGCCCCTCCCCCCGGAGCACAGAGGTGTCCGGTGATTCACACGGCGCTTCGCATGCAAAGGAGCATCTAACGCTGGACGTGGCGGCACTTTGGTAGTCAGGATAGAAGGCCGCTCCTCAAAAACCCACCAGGGGAGGCCATGCTGGGATCCTACTCTTTTGACCCTGTGACAGACACCGCTGGTGTCTCTTCTGACTTGGAATACAAGGATGCAGCTTTTCTCCAAAGCCCCTGGACTCTCTGCCACACAGGCACGGCAGCCCAGAAGAGCATGGGGGAGGAGAGATGTTGATACCCTGGAGGCACAAGAGTTGGGAGAAGAATGAATACCCCAGCCTCCCATGCCTTGGAGAAACAATCCTGAGTGAAGGTCTCAGAGCATCCCTACACAAAGTCTGAGCCCTAGCTGTAAGGCCAGTTTTTCCCAAACCTGAGAGGAAGTGCCCTTAAGCGTTTGTACCTAGGAGACTCTCTCAGTTCCCCCTACGCCCGGTTGCCCACAGCACTAACCAGCTTTGTTGAGGGGTGGGGGGTAGTTTCTTCCTTCCTTTAACTAACTCTCCCTTCTTCTTCCTTCACTTTTGCCTCCTGGTAGCATATTCCAAATAAACTACCTGCCCCCGAAGCCTCGTCTCAGCTTCTGATTTAGAACACAAATTAAGATAAATTCCCAGGTACCTTTCTGCTCAGAATGAAGAAGCTGTTTTCTTATGCTGTCCACATGCCCATCATCCCAGCCGGAGGCTTGCTATATATGGCTCCTGCATGAAGGTCTGCAGGAAGGGAATCACTTCCCCTGACGTGAGGTCTGCAAAGGGTCCCACCCAGAAGTGGTTGTCATCGCCCCCTCCTGGCTCCCTTCCCATCGCCCACCTGCTGCTGACTGATGAGGTGGGAGAGGCTCCTCTCCTCACCCTCTCAAATTATTGAAGATTTTATTTTGTTGGCAATTGCCTTGGGATCAGGTGGATCCTTGCCTCCCACTCAAAACTATTCTGTGATGAGTAGAAGGTTAATTACAAGCTTCTCACTGTAGCTTGTAAACTGACAGGATTCCTGACAAGCCTACCACCACCTATGGCCTCCTTTTTCATCAGTGTACTGTATTTGGGCTACTTTGGAATTTCACATGTGCAACAAGGTGCTCCAAATTGAGACTTTACCCAGAAGTTGTCATGGTTCCTTTTTCTGGCACACGGAATTATGCTAAGTGGCCCCCAGTTACCAAGTAACTTAGCTTGAGCAGTGGAGGACTATGAGAAAAACCCTTTGGCCTCCTCTTTGCTGTCCACCCCATAAAAGAAGTCAATGAGCATCCAAGGCTCTCTCCTGCACACCAATAGACAAGGGGTCAAACCACCGCTTTCATTCCAGTGGCATCATACATGTGGACCATGACTTCCACCGGACCCACCCGCTATCTATTCTTTGGACAGAGCCTGACCCATATTTTAAAAAGTTCTAAATCCTCTAGACAAGGGTCTCCTTGAGGATGATAGAGAGCACTTCTGGATGTCTTTATCCTGCCAGTTGAAACACTTCCTATAGCAGCCAGTTCTCCAAATCCCTCATGGGGAATCTACAGACCAACACAAACTTCCCAATGGTGGGGAGAGGACTGCTGTGTCCATCCTGGTCTCCTAAGAGCGGATGTCAAGTCATACGTAGACGTGCAAGAAATATGCTGGTGGAAACATTTATGAGGAACACAGGGAGGGAGCAGGAGTCGGCAGGAAGAGCCTCAGGCTGCAATACAGCTGCGAGAAAGTCTCAGAATAAAAACTGCCCAGTGGAGGACTCTTTGTTGGCCAAGAATGGCTCAGCTCTAGTCCCTCCCCCCTCCTCCCCATCATCTCTAGTGACTGGTGGGAGCAGCACAGGAAGACCATGAACATACCCTAGATCCTCAAGGTGCCATAGCTGGAGCTCACCAGAGCAGATACTCAGCAGGATATTGTCAGAGAATCCTTATTCAAAGAAGTTGTTTTCTGGTTTGATTTAACAACACCTCCCCTCTGAGTGCCCACATTCATCGTGGACTGCCCTTAATACCATGGAGCCGTGCTCCTGAAGTAGACGCCCCATTCAAGAAGCTCCCACACAATAATTTAGTCCTTTGCCAAATCAGTCCTTGAGGAGAAGGCATACTTCCTCCCTTCTAGCAGGGATTGTGCTTTCCTCTCTGGTACTGTCTTCCAGACACAGACTGGAGTGAGGCAAATGAGCCGGGCACAAAATTCAGGGAAGAACCCATTCTCCAGTGAGTGCCTCCTTCAATTTTGCACCCTGGCATATTTCTTGACTCGTTTTAGCTCTGGCCTTGAGAACTACTGCTTCTAATCCACCCACTGAACTCGGGGGTACCATCAGCACTAACAGTATGAGGTTATTCTCTGCTATTCATTAGTGCCATGGCCTCTGGCTCACTATCCCCACCCTATTCCTGTCTTCAGTCACAGCATGATTCATCCAGGACACAGGCTTCTCCAATTCAATGATCATACCCTCTACCCTACATTCACTACCCACTCAGGTGGTCATATCCTGAACCTTGACAATACTGTTAATGATATCAATTTCATAATTTTGCCAACTATCCAGTACACTTAATGTACGACCTCCACCTAAATAATTCTCCAAATGATGTAGGTCCCCTATCCTTTGACTTTGCATCACTCCCCTTCTCCCCTCACCCACATTGATATCATGGTCTATCTTTATAATCACAAACTTTCAAATACTTTCAGCTTTTTTGCCACCTGCTCCCTGTCTGGTAAAACCTTGAACTAACCCAGTTTAACCCAAATTTCTACCTTCTCTGCTCCTGCTCCAGACAGGCACTGGTCTCATTCCAATTCCAGGACCACAAATCCTATTCTTCATTATTAAATTTATTAGGGTGGCATTGGTTTATAATCATGACCACAAACGTTAGATGAGCTCTAAACGCTGTCCAACGATACAATTGCACTTCTCTAGAAAGTTCATTTTCCTACCCACCAAAATGATATTTTTGTGCCTCTTTCTCTCTTCTCAAATTTCTAAGCCTCCCAATCCTGCCTTCTTCCCTTCCTTCATTCTCAATCTCTGTTCTCAACCCTTACTTTCTTTTCTATTCAATGATGCAACTTCATTTCTTTCCCTCCAAATTCACTGTCCCTCCAATTTCATTCAGGATAGAACTTGTAACATTTCTGAATGAAATCTTGGATTGTCCAAACTCGTTATGAAGTAAGAAGTCCATTGGTCACTTTAAGATTCATGACACAGCCGGGACCGGTTTGGCTCAGTGGATAGAGCATCGGCCTGCAAACTGAAAGGTCCCGGGTTCGATTCCGATCAAGGGCATGTACCTTGGTTGCGGGTACATCCCCAGTAGGGGGTGTGCAAGAGGCAGCTGATACATGATTCTTTCTCATCGATGTTTCTAACTCTCTATCCCTCTCTCTTCCTCTCTGTAAAAAATCAATGAAATATATTAAATAATAAAAAAAAGACTCAAGACACAGTTGATTCGATCATTAGAACATCACTCCAATGTGGTAGCAGCCAAAGCTTCCAACTCCATTCAGAGGTCTGAGTACTCCCCTCCTTCAGGCTGAGCTGCCAGTGGGCTGCCAGCTCCTGGGAAGGGGGCATCGATTGCTGTCTCACTCGCGTGCCTTCTCCCTCTCTCCTAGATGCCTGTCTCTTACTTATGCAGTAAGTGTTTGGGGGTTGAAGAGCAAAGGGAACTGGAAAATTCTCCTGCTTTCTGAGCCTGGCCAGCATTTAAAGCTATTATGAATTCATCCGAAAGCTTTCACTCCTGGAGATCTCTCACCACAGTTCCTTTATTTGGAGTCATATGCTCTCCTCCAGCTCAGCTGCCCACTCACTTCCTTCCACAGCCCTGAGAACCTGAGGTGGTCCACCTCCAGGTTTGTCTGCTGAGGGGCCCTGATAGATGCTTTTCCCTCCCCCACCAACCACCTCCACATCTCTGTGACACAGAACCTACATCTGATGTGTGACACTCATAGATTCCTTAATTTGACAAATTCTGGGAGGCCAGGTATATTTGTTCCTCTGCCCATCTTTAGCTGTTTAATGTCCCAGGCAGGAGTCAAAGACCAGCCACTAACTCCCTCATCCAGAGTCCTAAAGTTAGCCTCTTCAAATTCTCCTCACAAGGTTCAGATGAAAGACAGGCACCCACCCCAGAGGAGGTGGGGACGGGTACCTCTCAGAACACTCTAGCACTGCCTATCAAACAGTGATTCTCAAAAATCCTTCCACTTTCTTCTCTTTTTTTAATATATTTTATTGATTTTATACAGAGAGGAAGAGAGAGGGATAGAGAGTTAGAAACATCGATGAGAGAGAATCATTGATCAGCCACCTCTTGCACACCCCTACTGGAGATGTGCCCGCAACTAAGGTACATGCCCTGGACAGGAATCAAACCTGGGACCTTTCAGTCTGCAGACCGATGCTCTATCCACTGACCCAAACCGGTTTCGCCTCCTTCCACCTTCTTTCTGTCCTCCCTCAGTGTGCATGGAGTTTAAGAGTCATATAACTATTCCTTCAAAATTTGCTTCTTAGTCTAGCTCCTCACTATAGCACGTCTATTATACTTTGGTGTCTCAATCAACACTTGCAATTTAACATCCTGTTAGACTCCACTGAAAGAATACAGTTATCAGACATTCTCCCACCAGCAAAAAAAAAAATAAAAAAAAAATAGATCTGTTTGCTTCTATGAATGTGTTCTCTGTGTTTCCTCCTCTTAAAATGGAAAAGGAATTTCTACTCCAATCCAAAATCAGTCTACGCCCCAGATCATCCTCATCCCTTCCCCTTCAGCACCAGCGTCATCATTCCCATCAGCCTTCAAACAGGTTCTATAGTCCCCATCTTAAACACACACACTCCCTTCCCCCTCCTCCCCACATCTCCCATTCCACCTCCCTGTGCATCTTCACAGCAAAACTTAGCTCAAGATTTATCTAGATTCACTCTCTCCATTCACTTACTCTTGTTTGTTTTTTTGGTTGGTTGGTTAGTTGATTGGTTTGGATGAAATTTGTTTACTTCCAATTTATATTCTAACTTTAAGCTATATCAGAAACTAGAGGCCCGGTGCACAAAATTCCTACACTGGGGGGAGGGGCAGGTCCCTCAGCCCAGCCTGAGCCCTTGGGGGATGTCTGACTGATGGCTTAGGCCCACCCCACGTCAGTCGGACATCCTTAGTGCTACCACAGAGGTGGAAGAGGCTCCTACCACCACCGCTGCACTGGCCAGCCGTGAACCCAGCTCTGGGCTTCTGACTGAGAGGCAGTCCCCCTGTGGGAGCACACTGACCACCAGGGGGCAGCTCCTGCATTGAGCGTCTGCCCTCTGGTGATCAGTGCGCATCATAGTGACCGGTCATTCTGTTGTTCAGTCGACAGAGCAGCTCTGCACCTCTACATGCACATTTGGGAGGCCAGCTCCCCAGACCCCTCCTCCTGGGATCCGGCAATAGCCACCGTCACTTTCAGGCCCTGGGCAGCTCACTCCTTGGCCTGGGCCTGTCTCCCACACAGGAAAGTGAGGGGCCGGGGTGGAGCTGCTCTACCCTGCAGCCCATCCACTCTGAGGCAGGGAGAGTGGGAGGCAGCTCTTCTGTTCCCCTGTCACCGTTCACTTGAGAAGCCTACACTCCAGCCCCTGCCTCTTATCTCTTAGAAGCTGATACACTTGCAGACAAAAGGCAGCTTTTGTCAGTCGCTGCCAGTTCTGAGCATTTTCCGGCCCGAGGCATTGACTTCCAGCGAAGAAACCAATTTCCCTACAGAGTCTTCTACACTCTCCTGTCAGGGCTGGCACCTTGGCGCATCCCCTCCTCTTGGGAGCATGCAGGTGACATGGAGCAGGCGGACTACACCCCTGGGCCACCCAGGACCTGTGTCCATGTGTGGACACAGAGAGGAGGGAGGCAGCTCTGGGCAGAGGCCCTCCTTGGGGGGCCTTGGAGCTGTGGGCTTCCTTCCTTCGCTCCTGCACATTCTCCGAATGTCACCTGAGGCTTTTCTCCCAGAGATGGGGAAACTGAGGCCCGGAGGAGTCTGCTCACACTAGGGTTTGAGTCCCCCTTCTGTACCCCTGAGGTTTTCATTGTTAGGACACTCCGGGTGTCAGCATGGGGTAGGCAGGGGCTGGGGAGGCTCAGAGGTTTCGTGTGTGTATGAGCCTGGGGTTCAGTCCCTGCCCCTCCCTCTTCTCTCCCACAGCAGCTTGAGGGAGGAGACGTCTCACCAGAAAAACAAAACAGAGCAGAACCAACGAATACACAGTCTTTCGCCTCCCGGTCCACGGCCCCTGTTTCTGGGCAACAGAGCCGCCGGCTCCCATTCCCGCACAGAGCAGAGCAGAGGCGATGCCTGGGCCGAGGACTGCGCCAGCTCCCGGGGGCTCAGGACAGCGGCCCGGCCACCGGCTCTGAGAACCACTTGTTTCTCTCCACCTGCACACCCACACACCGCACACCCGCACAGCCCTGAAGGAAGTGCCACCTTTTGTGCTCAAAAAGGTAAAAATGCCTTCCTTTTTGTTTTCAAATTTTTCATTTATTTATATTTCCATTTATATTCAGGAAAACGCATCCTTTTTGCTGTACATTTCTAGGCGTTCTGACAAGTGGGGAGTCATGTAACCACCACTGCGGTCCAGAGAACAGTTCCATCACCCCAAAACCTCCTCCTCACCTTTCCCTTCCTCCATGCCGGTCCCTGAGGTTGGCTTCTTTCGCCTAACATAACGCATCTGAGATTCCTCTGTCTCATATGTATATATATATATTTTTTTTTTATTTTTTTTTAAAAACGCTTCTTAGAGGTGTAACGATGCAACTGCGGTGGGTACTCAGAGCCCAAGCACAGAGCCCACCTGGCAAGGTCTCCAGCTCTGAGCACAGCTCCCAGCTCCCCTGCAACCAGCATCCTCCTCCCCACCAGTTTCCATCCCATCCCTGCCCAGCCCTCCCATCACAAGGATCCGCTTGTGACCCTAGCTCACACTGGTGCTCCGGAGGCCTCAGGGGGCTACTGGCCCTAATCCGGGCGAGACAAGCAAAGAAGCCTGCAGGTACTCATAAGCACAAGACAGCAAGACTGGGGGAGACCAGAGAACTGGAGAGTGCAAGGCCCAGCTAAAGACATCCACAGTTTATAACTCCTAGATACACAGTTTCTGCCTCCACGCCACCCCTCCCTGCTCCTGCCACCCCTCCCCCCAACGAAGGCCCATCACTGGGCTGCACCCAGGTGTCCGGACTGCGTTGGCAGCCTCCAAATCTCTCGCACTGATCCTGTTCCTCAACCCCACCACGGCATGGCTATAAAACATGACAGGACACGGGGCAACCATGTCGCCATCATCATCACGGTGCAGGACTCAGGGTGACCATGTGTCCCCACTGGAATGTGACCGAGCGTGGGAAAACCAGGCTGCCCGTGGAGAGTCGGGGGACCGCTGTGGAATGTGCTGTGTGCAGGTGAAGGGGTCCGTGGGAGAGATCATGCCCGGGAGGCCCCACCCCAGCCGCAGCAGTCAATCTGGTGCTCCTTACTCTGCAGACCCAACCCAGGAAGTCCCTCCCTGCACAGAATCCACCTTTGACTCTTCTTACAGCCGCCATATCGTATCCAACAAGAATACACAATCCCACCCCACCACCACACACACACACACACACACACACACACACACACATACACACAAACCAAGAGCACAGGGGCGGGCACCGCGGTGAGCTGCCCAGCGCCCCTCTTAGGATCCACATGCTGCTGTCCTCCAGCTGCCAGGCGTGTGGCTTCTGATGGCTCAACTGTGCCCCTGTCCGGGCATTCCCCTCGCCCCAAAGGAGCTGCCAGGCCCAAGGTTATGCCCACCCCAAAGAGCAGCCCACTGCCAGTGACTGGTCCAAGTGGAGGCAGAAAAGCTTGCTCCCTGGCCTCTGGCACACCCCCAGGGGCCATCCAGCTCCGGAGCTTCCTGTGGGCATGGCTGAGACCTTGGCAGCACCTGTAAGAAGATCACCCTGTCCCTCCACCCAAGCCTGCTTCCCTCCCACCCGCAAGGATGCTGTTCCTGCGGGCCCTCCCTGGAGACCTCCCACATGCAAATCTCCACCTCAGAGTCTGTTTCCAGGGATCCCACAGGAGGGCAAAGGGTGGGTGGGCTTGAGTTCGTTAGGACTGCTGCCGGGTTCTGTAAGATATTTCTTCCATCGCACACGCTTTTCCAGCTGTTACCTCATGTGACCCTCTCCACAGCGCAATGAGAGGAATATAGAGTTACTCCATTTTATATATGAGTTAAGGAAGGTCCGGAAAGGTTCCGTGCCTAATCCAAGGCTACAAGGACAATAGTGGTGGATCTGATCTGACCTTCTGACCCTCCACGCCCTGCTCCGCAGCTCGCTGCAATGGCAGAGCTGATGGGTGAGGAGCAGGTGGGAGAGGTGGAAGCGGAGCAGGCTGCGCCGCACAGGTATGCTTCACTTGGGGCCAGCAGCCCATTCATTCCTGGTCATCAGATTTATGTCTATTTTCTCTCAGTTCTCCAGCAGATGGCAGTCAAGTGTCTTAAGGACCCAGTGGCTCTTCCTCATTTGCAGGCCAGCGTCATTTGAGCTCCCTGGGAACTGGCAGAGGTGAGGGGGGGAGGGGAGGAGAGGGACTAAAGCTGAGAGCACATGTAGGAGACAGCAGAGCCATAGGTAAGAGCATTAGCCTGACTATCACCAAGGTGCAATGGGGGAATCCCCACCCTCCCCTCCAATGGAAGCAGGTCACGCCCTTGCCCTTCATCGTGAATGCATTTCTCTTTTTCTCTGCCCCTCATCAGCTAGAGGATCTGTGAAATGTGCCACCCTGAGTCCTGCTCCTTGCATTATTCAAAATAACGCAAAATCTCTTCTTAGGAGAACCCTGCCCACCCACGAGGGTAACAATCTGATTACTTCTCAACAGGATCTGGGGTAGAATCTGAAACACAGGACTTTCTTCAAAACATAACGCGTTTGAAGACATCTCTTGATGTCTTCAAACTGTTTCGTCCAAAGACAGCAAAATAATTTTGAAAGTCATCAACCCTACCAGGACAGAAAAATATAGAAGAGGAAGCAACAACAGATGGACGAGAACTTTCTGGAAGCTTGAGCAGTAACTGCCTTAGCAGGGGCAGGCAAGGCTGGGTTCAAAGTGCCCGCAGAGAGGTGCCTCCTCAAAACCCCAGGGACGTTTCCGGGGCCCAGGCTGCAGGTTCCTGAGAGAGAGGGGAGGGGGTGCGGCTAAAACAGAGGGGCTGGTCAACAGTTAGTTCTATGAGCACTGCGCTTGCAGATCCCGTCCCACCCAGGACCATCTGACTGCGAGCACAGGCAGCTGCATCTCATCTGCTTACAGGAGAGTGGAAGAGAGGATGAAGTGTGGGCTGGATTCACTGTCCCGGGGCCAACATCTGCTGCACATCTGGCCTCACCCTCAGGGATGTGCCATAGCTCCTCAGCTCCAAGCACCTGTCCTGGGGCAGGTTCACAGCAGGAAGGAGAGGGAAAGAGAGTCCATCCGACTGCCCCTGTCCTCTTAGACCAGGAGAACGATGCTTTCCCAGCAGCTGCCCTTCCCCAACAAAGCATTGCTTATGACTGTGGCCATTATGGAATCACGTGACCAGCACTAAGCACAGGGAGGCCTGCAGAGGCAGCCACTTAGCTGGTAGAGCCTCCATAGGAGAGACAGGCAAGGAGCAAGAGGGTGGGAATGAAGGTGAAGTGAGGGGAGCTCCTTGAGCAGCGAGCTTCACAGGGGGATGGTCGGGTGGTACCCAGGATCCAAGTGCTTTCCTCTTGGGCTGGTCATTTTCTCAATGTGGAATGCCCCAATCCTTTGCCAGGGGTCTCCCTGGACCCCCTCACTCCCAGCAAGGCTCCTCACTCCAGCTAGTTGCCCTTTTCCAGAGCCTGGGGTAGGGGGAGGGGGTGCATCTCTACGTCTACAGACCTTCATGTGAGCTTTTCCACCAGCCCTCCTGTCTTCAACCTGCACTGCCTTCCAAGATGCCTAGTCCCGAGTGTTTATGGGTTCTGAACCCCGGACCAGCTTGCTTCTTCACCTGCCCCTACCTCAGCCATTAACAGCGTGAAGAAAACAAAGCATAAGCCCGTTACGACTGGCCCGTCCACTGGCCATCATCAGGTCTCCCTACCGCGACCGAGGGGAATGGGTAAATAAATGTGGGTGGGCGCATGCACAGAACACCCTGCAGCTGTCAGAAGCAAAGAACGAGCTGTCTGCCTCACCACGTGGACAGAGCTCCAAGGCCGGGTGTTGGGGGAGAAAGACAAGGAAGAGAATGAAAGTAAGAACAACACCCATCTCCATAAATGCAAAGCACCTACTCGCAAAAGGCCAAGAAACCCTGACAGGGTGCTCCGTTCCACCAGTCACCAGGGAGATGCCAATTAAGGCCACAGTGTGAAACCTCTGCACGCCTGCGGCTAACATGAACACGATAAAGTAGGGGTGTCAAACTCAATCAGAGAAGGGGCCAAAATCTAAAATCCAGCCTAAATCGCGGGCCAAATGGTTTACTGAACAGTCATAAACTGTCATTGTGATGGAAACGCAGCGGAGTGCAGTGATGACAGTGCGGTGCGGGCCACATTGCAAGGCCTGGCGGGACGGATTTGGCCCGCAGGCCTTGTGTTTGACACATGTGCGATAAAGACACCAAGAGCTGGAGGATGCAGACGCACCAGAATTCTCCTGCGGTCACTGCTGGTGCAGGGTAGGCTGGTAGAACCGCTTTGGAAAAGTGCCGGGCAGTGTCAACTAAAAGCAAGCACGCTCTCTCCCACGGCCCAGCAATTCCGCTCCCAGGTGTGCACCTGGCAGAAATGCATATGCACGTTCACCAAAATACAGGTGGTAGAATGTCCATAGCGGTGCTAGGCATAGTCACCTCAGGCTAGAAACTACCAAACACCCCTCAGCAGTAGAATGGATGGGTACACCGTGGTCTATTCGCCCGGTGGAATTCTCCGGAGCAATGCGAGCAGAGGAATTAAAACTATAAGCAATATGGATGCATCTCATGAACCTAACACTGATCCGAAGAAGCCAGATGCGGGAGCTCAGACTATGTGGTTCCATGTAAGTAAATATCAAAAAGAAGCAGAAGTAACACGGGGAATTCTATGCGAGTAGAGTCGTTAACTCTGGGGACGTGGCGGTGACAGGAAGAGGGCTAAGAGGGGGGTTTCTGGGGAGCTGGTGATGTTTGGCTCCTTGGCCTGTGTGCTGGTTCGTGGGACGTGGTCAACTAGTGGCATCCCTTGACCTGAACACGTAGGGCCTGTGCACTTTTCCAAATGGAGGTTATAATGCCACAGAAGTGAAACAAATAGAAAAGTCTGCGCCAACACCAGTTTGGCTCAGTGGGTAGAGCGTCGGTCTGTGGACTGAAGGGTCCCAGGTTCGATTCCAGTCAAGGGCATGTACTTTGGTTGCGAGCACATCCCCAGTGGGGGGGTGTGCAGGAGGCGGCTGTTTGATGGTTCTCTCTCATCAATGTTTCTAATTCTCTATCCCTCTCCCTTCTTCTCTGTAAGAAATCGATAAAAATATTTTTAAAAATAAAATCAATAAGTTAAGAAAAGTTTTTTAAAAAAAAAAAAAAAAGAAGAAGAAAGAAAAGCCTGGGGCAGTGAAAACAGGAAACACAAAGGCACAGTCAACATTAGCACACACTTTACAACGATGGTGGTAAAGCCAAAGGCCTGCTTTGCTTATTTGAGGGGGCGTCTGTGAGGGAGCAGGGGGGACATGGCCGTGAGGTCATGGTAGCAGGGGAAGAAGTAAAGTGATACCAGAGATGCGTGTTGTATGGACGTGCAACGACCCTGTGTGTAACCCAGCTTTGACCGGAGGTAGGGCGGGCCAGGGTGGAACAAAGGAAACCCTGGTTTGAAAGGCCTTTGATTGCTCTCTGACTGCTGTATGCGTGGCCCCTGCTTTAATGAAGTGGGGCCTGGGGAAGAGAAGGGAGTGGCCCAGATCTTGACAAGAGCTCCTTGTAGGGGGTGCCCCATCTCTGGCCATTGCCCCTCCCTGCCTCCCTGAGGCCTCTCTGACCCCGAGGCTGACTGTCCATGAGGTCAGAACTCTGGTTTCTTCTCAATGGCTTCTCATCTAAACCTCCTGCTGGCACTACCCCAGGGCTCACGCTGAAGACGAATGCTGGAAGCCCACCTCTGCTGGCTGAAGCTGAAGCAGCGGGCTAACGCCCACCCCAGCTGACTCCGTTCCACCTCAGCGTCCTGCTTGGCCCAATGTCCGTTGGCAAGTTTGAATCTTCATCCTGGCGCCCAGAAGCCGGTGGTGGAAGACCTCAGGGAGCACTCCAGTTCCACTTCCCTCTCCTCCCACCTCAGGAGGTGTGAGATCAGGGAAGACAGACCCGCCAGGGTTAAAATTTGACATTGCCTGCACTCCCTGCTTTGGCCACTAGTGGGAGATGCTGGCCAACCCGAGGCCCGTCAGAGGGCTAGGAGCAGGCAGCGGGCAGGCGATTCAACTATCCAGCCTCCAGCTACCCCAGGCACAGGGCTAGAGAGGGTTCCGGGTCCTGCACTTTCCTGTAGACGCATTTTCTTCCTGATTCAAGCCCCAGTGTGTATGTAAGGCCCCCAGCGGCCCCTGGAACCCCACACAAGGTCCCAAAGGGCGGGTGGCTCCCTGGTGACTTCTCCACGATCCCAGGAATGGGAGGGCAGGGCAGAGCCTCTGAGCTCCCAAACTCAGCACTGGGCGCCCTCCTGACCTCAATGCCCTTTTACCCTCCAAGAACAACGCTTCCTTCCAGGACTTGAAGATGTGTTAGGAGAGAGAGAGATGCTGCTGAGAAAGAAATGTGTGTGTGTGTGTGTGTGTGTGTGACACACTCCTGGGACAAGGGTGTAGAGTAAGGCATGCCATCCCTTCCAAGGATGTTACTGATCCGTCAGCAAACGACGGAGGTGGCCTGTTTTGCTTAGAGAAGAAGTTGTGTTCCTGGGTGTTTCCCGGCCAGTCAGCCTGGGGGTGAGCAGTGGTGACCACCAGTGTCCGGATCCCTGTGTCCCTGTGTGAGAGATGGTGTCTGTCAGTGTCAGCATGTGAGTGTCTCCAGGTGTCAAGATGTGGGTTGTATGTAGCTCAACGGTGTGAGTGTGAGAGGGTGTGTGTGTGTGTGTGTGTGTGTTTCAGTGTGGGTGTCTGTGTGGGTCGGTTGCCTCCTTCTTTCTGGTCAGGGTGTGTGTGTTCCACAGGTCATGTGCGCCAGCATGTGCATGTGTCAGCAGAGGTGTCTGCCATCATGCAGACTGTGTATTGTCTGTGTGTCTCTCTCCTGTGTCCGTGTGTCAGTGGATGTGTGTCTCTGAGGCATGTGAGTGTCACTGAGTTCATCAGAGCGTCTGCCTCAGTGACACCGTGTCACTGATGTGTCTGCCTGTGTGTCCCTGTGGGTGTCTGTGTCAGTGTGTGTCTGTGTCCATGTCAGCGTGCAGGTGTGCCCATGCCGGGTATGTCTGCCCCAGCCTGGCTGTCTGTGTGCGTCCGGGGCGATGTCAGTGTGTGTCCGTGTCTGCGGGGGAGGGTGTCTGGGGAGGGTCCCCAGGTCAGTGAGGATGAGCGTGTGCGCTCTGGCCAATGTTTGCCGGCGCCCGCGTGGGCAGCTGTCTGTGGCGGAGCGTCTCCAGGTCGGCGTGGAGGTGCCCCCCTGTGTGCCAGCGTGGGCGGCGGCCTGTGGCGGGGCGCCCCCGGGTCAGCGGGGTGCGCGCCCCGCCGGGAGCCGAGGTGTCCTCCCTCCGGCGGGCGGGGCGCCACGTGCGGCTCCCCGGGCGGGCGCGGCGCTCTGGGGCGGAGCCAGCCCGGGGCCCCGAGCCCCAGGCCGCGCCGGGCGGGCCCGCCCCCGACCCCGCCCCCAGCCCGAGCCCGCGCCGCCGCCGGAGTCCGGGAGCCCGAGACTGCGAGCGGCGGAGCCGAGACGGCGGCGGCGGCGCCCGTGGGATGCGGGGATCGCGCCCCCCACGCCGCTGAGCCCTCGCCCGGAGCCCCGCGCCGAGCCGCGTCCGTGCCGAGCAGCAGCCGCCCTCCCGGGGCCCCGGCCGGGGACCCGCAGGTGAGCGAGCGCCCCGCGCCCGGCAGCGCCGGCCCGGCCCGGGCACCCTTCGCCCGCCGCCACCCAACTTTCCTCCCCGAGGGTCGGAGGCGCCAGCCCCGCGCGCTCCCTGCCCGCCCGCCCGGCCCCGTCCGCCCGCCCGCGGCTGCCTCCCCCGCGCTGCCCCCGAGGGCGGAAGGGGAGACGGAGGGGCGCAGACCCGCCTGGCCGGAGGGGATCCCCGGGGGAGGGCGGCCCTGATCGTCGCGCGCCCCCTCCCCTCCCCTTCCCTTCCGGGTTCCCCTGCGCGCTGTCGGGGGCCGGGGAGGAGGAGGAGCTGCGGCCCCGGCTTCCCCGCCGACCCCGGCGCAGGCTCGGGATTGGGACCCGGATTCCCGAGGCCGGAGACCCCAAGGTCAGAGCAGCGGCGACTGGGCGCGCGATGAGTGTGGCTCCAGGGGGAGCGGGGGAGCTGCCGGACGGAGCAGGGCTGGGCTGGGCTGGGCTGGGGGGGGTGCCGGCACCCCCTTTCTCTGGGCCGCGCAGAGCTGTCCGCCCGGGGAGTCCGCTCTGGGAGGACGCGATCCCTGCCCGTGCCGACCCGGGACGGTGCTCCGTGCGCCCTGGGCGGGGAGAGACAGCTGTGTGTGTTGTGTCTCTGCGTGCGGCCACCAACGAAGAGATCTCTGTGCCCTCTGACGCCCTAACGGGGCCCGGCCGCCGGGCTCCGTGCGCCCTGACGGCGGAGGGGGGTGCGGGTGGCTCCCCGCGGGGGAGATCTCCGCGCATGGGGACGGGGGCGCGCCCTCTGCCCCCCTGGCTCCGACCCGGGCGGACCCGCTTGCCCCGCGGGAGGCGGCTCCTGTCCTCTGCGTTGTGTGACCATCTTGGGTGGCGCCTCGGGAGGAAGCGGAGGTGCCTTGCCTTGTGGGGGCTGGAGGCTTGGAGAGTGGGGATGGTGGGGGCAGCGCTGGGGACAAGGCCCTGGCCCGTGGCCCTGGCCCTAGGCCCCGCCGCCGCGTTGAAACACCTGTTGGAGGACAGCGCCGAGCCCAGGCAGGAAGCCGCGGCTGAGGTTGTGGTAGGAGCCGGTCTTGTCTCCTTAACGCCTGGAGACCAGCCCTGGCTGGTGGGATCCAGCCTCTCCTCTCGGGGTCCTGGGCCAGCATTCCCTTCCCCCAGCTGTCTCCTCGCCTCCGGGCCTCCGGCTGAGACGCCCAAGCCTCGGGGAGCCTAGATAGCACCATGAGGACAGGCACCACCTATGATCCCACCGTGCCTGGCGCCACAGCCCGTTCCGGATTCTCCCATGCCCAATCTCACCATCTAGGGACCTCGAGTGGCAGGGGGGAGGCCACCGTGGCCCAGGCCCTTGCTGCTGCCTTCACCTCTATCTCCTTGCCCTCCATTCCTCCCCGTTAGCCCATGGGGGCGGGGGTGGTGGTGGTAATGAAACTAGAAGGTGGAATGAGGGTGGCGCAGGCCAGTAGCTCAGGCCAAGCCACAGTCACAGGGGTGTGACGAAGGCAGGGTCAGGGGACAGCCAGAGTGCAGGACACGGATTTTTTATTTTTATTTTTTTGCTAGCATGGCTGGCCCTGTACCGAAATGAGCTCCAGTGAACTTTTCATCTATCGCTGTCACCACCCTTGGCGTCGTACAGGGGGACAGTGAGGCCGAGAGGGGGTCAAGGATGTACGCAAGGTCACCTAGAGAACCCGTGGGTTTGGGACGCCCCTCAAGGTGAAGATTCCTTGAGATCAGCTTTCTGGGGCCAAACTGACGAGGAGGATCTGAGCAGAAGGGAGACTGGCCCTGCGGCGCCAAGCACCAGCATGCAGCCCCGTGGTGGCATAAGCCACTGCTGTGCCTCCGGGGTGCGGAGCCCAGGCTCTGTGCGGTGACCCAAGGTCCTCTGGACGAATTCCAGGATTGACTCTCTCGGCATGAAGACTGAGCTCAGAGGAGAGGAGTGGTAGGAAGCACCAGAGACAGCTGGGAGGGAGGGAGGGAGGGCGCAGAGCAGACTGTGTCCAGGCAGTGCCAGGAGAAGGGAGCCCTGGGGGCAGCCTGTGGTCGAAGGCATTCTCTGGGGAAGGCGATCGGAAACGTGTGCAGCGTTAGAAGCGCGTGTCCATGGCCCATTCGAAAGAGGCGTGATAACCTTTGGCCAAGAGAGTCAAGGGGATCTGTCTAACAAATAGAACCTTTCCACTAGGTTTTGAAGGATGAATAGGAGTTTTCCGGGCGAAGAAGGTACAGTCCACCCGTCAGGACTAGCATGTGCCGGCCGTACATGGAGACGTGAAGCCAAACAACTGTTAGTGCGGTGACCTGGTAGGTCCCGTGGTAGGAGGGAGAAAGAGTCGAAGCGAACGCCAAGGCCACAATCCCAGGGGCCTCTGTGTGCTCTGCCCAGGAATTGGGAATTTATCCTCAGAAATGGTACTAAAAATAGCCCAACATTTACCGAGCGCTGTCCACCGGCCAGGCGGAGCGGAGCACTAAGCACTTTATGAGGCTCATCTCACTGAACCTTTGCATCAGCCCTGGAGGTCGGGACCCTAATATTGGCCACGTTGCAGGCGATGGAACTGGAGGCCCAGAAGCTTAGGTCACTGGTTCTCTGTCGCACAACCCTAAGTAGGAGGGCATGAGTGCCAGCCCAGGCGTCACCGTATCTGCTCTGCGGTGTCCTCCCTCTCGGGGCAGGCCAGCGGTGCCACCAAAAGTCTTACAAGTGAAGGAGAGGGACGGGCAGATTTCCACAGGGCAGAGCCTGCGGTGTCCCAGCGGCCTCCTCTGTGAAGGGCTATGCCACCCTCCCGTCCCTAACTTAGACTGCTCACTCAGGGCGGCACCTTGCCCCCCTGTCACCCTGGGAAAGAGGGGATGGCCCTGTGAGGTTCGGGTTGGCAAGCCTGATGAAGAACAAAGGGAACGTGATGGGTTCTGAACTTGGATCTGTGGTCCTTCCAGGGGCATGCCCACATCCAGGGTCAGTTGGGGGGGAGGCCCCAGCCTCCAGGAAGGAGACGTGGGCCGGAGGTGGGAACTTGCAGTCATACACAGAGGCTGGTCTTTGGTTGGGGCCATGGCAGAGAGTGAGGTTGTCCAGCAAAAGTCCGCTGGTCAGGGCTTCTCAACCCCGGTGACACTGGCATCACCTGGAAAGGTTTAAGAAAACCAAAACACACCTACGCTGGGCTCCGCCCCGGAGATTCCAGCTCGTTTGACTCAGGTGAGGCTTGGGCCGCAGTGGCTTCCAAAGCACCCAGGTGACCCTGATGAAGTGGGTGAGAGAGAAGAGGGTGGAGTTTGGAGCCCTCTGGCATCCTAGCCAAAGAGGCGGGAGACGTGGGGCCAGAGGCTGGGCCGGAGCAGTCGGAGTGGGAAGAGAGCCAGGAGTGCAGGTGCCACCAAAGGCAAGGAGCGTGTCCCAGAGGAAGTGTGTCTCGCTCTCTTTCTGCCGAGAGAGCTAACCAAGTGCGTTCTGTGAAGTTCATGGAGAGATTTTTTTTTTTTTTAAGGGAAGGCATAATTTCTAAAAGAATGTCCATTAGCAACTGTCAGGGTCCTGGGTGACTTTGACAACAGAAATGTCCCTCTTCGCACGCACAAAATGTGGCGCCCGGTACAGACTGATGGATGGATGAATGAATGAGTGAGTGAATGAATTGGTGAAAATGGAAGGCGGTTTTGGAGAGGGTTGAGGAGTGAGCGGGAGGTGAGGACGTGGAGACAGCATGTGCAGACAGCTCTTTCAAGGAGTTAGATGGTTGAAGAGGGAGGAGAGAGATAGAGGGGAGCTGGCAGGCAGGAGGAGGGGGTCAGGGAGTGTTGTAGGGAGAGCCTGGAGTGGACCCGGGTGCCCACGCAGTGCACCATGTGCAGGTGCTGATAGGGAGAATCCCTCTTCCTCACAGCCAGGGGCTGGAGGGCTGGAGGTGGAAGTTGGGGTGGGGGTGGGGGTGGGGGGGTCCCCAGTTGCTCTGGTTTGCCCAGGGGTTGGCCGCCGGGAAGGCCTGGGCTGGACTGGCTCCTGCTGGGAAGCTCTGAGGGAGGTTTTGATGGCAGAGCATGTTTCCTGCTGGGGGTGGCGGCAGCAGGGGGCGGGAGATCCTGCTCTGAGGGGGAAAAAGTGACCCGGAAAGCGATGTTTGGGGACAAGATGGGGTCGTGGGAGAGCAGGTATCCAGGAGTAGAGGGACTGGGATCCAATCCTGTGGCTAAAATCCCCAGCATCAGAGAGAGGAGGAGGCAAAGCCAGCGGCAGCCTGTGGACAGAGGCCGGACACTGCAGGGAGCATGAGCAGCCAGTCTCAGGGGTGGCCGGACTGCAGGCTGAGGCTGGGACTGGAGGCCCACGGCCTCCTTCTGCCAGCCCAGACGGGCCTGAGGCCGAGGTCCCCGTCCGAGTCCAGCCTGGGATGGTGTCAGAGAGCCTGGGTAGGACATTCAGCACCTACTCCGTGCCATGGAAGTTTCTAGCAGGTTTACTACACTGCGGACGCAATAACTGCTCTCAGGAAGTCTCCTAGTCCATACTATTGGGGGAAAGACAGACTGGATACTGCGAAGCAGGTAGCTACAGAGGTCGTTTTAGGTAGTGACCCGGGTGATGGCGAGAGGAGGGTCACTCTGGACTGGCCGGCCAAAGCGGGACAAGGAGCTGAGACCCAGATGACAAGAAAGAGCCAATCCTGTAGAGGCGTGGGGAAAGAATGTCTTGGAGAGCAGGAACTGCAAGTGCCAAGGCCCTGGGGCAGGGGCCAGCTCCTCCTGGGGTAGGGTTGGCTGCTGGAGCAGGAGCAGGGGAGATGGGGGTAGGGATGGCCTGCATCGCTGCCCCCACCTCTCGGGCGTCTGCCCCTTCAGGCTGCCCCTTCGGTTATTCACACCACTCGACTCAGACTGGCAGCGGTTCCTGGGGATGAGTCTATATTTAGATACAGCCCTCCTCTCTGTGGGCCTAGAACATACCGTGTCTTTTTCAGATGATCAATATGGAATGGGTGCTATTTATAGGGACTCCGTGTCAATTTCTGGGGCCAGAGACCCTCCGGTGGGGGAGGGAACCCCGGACCAGGCTTTGCAGGGGTAGGGGCAGACGCTGGCACTACGCTGGAGCCATCTGACCCGTGGACTCTTTGGAACTTTTGTCACCTTCCCTGCCTGCCTGGCCACCCTCATCCCTGCAGAGTCACCGCCCTGGGCCAGGGAGCTGGGGGCCCCCAGCCTCCCCACCTCCAACTTCATTTCCTCCAGGGGTACCGGGTGTGCCCCCGAGCCCAACAGAAAACGTGGTTGTGATTGTTGGAGCCAGAATCCAATGGGACGGCTATCCATCCATCTCTCATGTTCGTTCCTCGCTCTGTTTACTGCTCTGGGCAGGCAGAGAGGGATCCCGAGGACCCTCGGGGCCCTCTCAGGTTATCCCCACGCACCAGAGAGAGATCTGCCCAGGACAGAGAAAACACAAGGTTAGAGTCAGGAGCTCATCCTCCTTGGTGGGAGGTAGTGTGGCCCAGAGCAACCAGGGGAGGCTGCCTGGAGGAGGTGGGATTGGAGTCCCGCCACGGCAAATGCACATTATTTGGAAAGATGGAAGGGATCAGATGATGTTTGCTCTCCTGTTGTGGGAAGTGACTGTTTCTGTGTGCAGGCTAGATTTCTCTCTCTCTCTCTCTCTCTCTCTCTCTCTCTCTCTCTCTCGCCTTGGTTTGCTTCTCCTGATTAAACCTCCAGGGAGACAGTGGAAAGTGAGTTCCCACAGGAGTAATAACCCCATGGAAGGACCGAGCTGCTCTCCTGGCATCCGTGTGGGCCCAGGGAAAGTCCCTCTCCCACGTGGAGATCCCCCTGCTGTCCTCGGTCCCCTTTGACAGCCCTGGGAAGCTGAGGACCAGGGCTGGCCACCCCGTGGGCTCAAGGTCACACAAGGATGCAGGTGGCCCTAAACCCAGGGCCCTGTCTGCCTGGCCCCACCCAGGTCTTGCCCAGGCAGTCTCCATGCTTTCTGGGAACGGATTTTGAGCAGCAGAGAGGCCTCTTCCTGGCATCGGGAGGGTAGTAAATGCCTTTCTGGCAGGTATCGATTCCTCGAAGGCCTGCTGGAAGGAAGGACCTGGCTCAAGAGGCAGTTTTCAGTGGGACAGCAGGTCAAGGAGGGGTAATGTGGCACCAAACCACGTCTCAGGCTGCCTCTGGGCCAGGCTGGGAGGTGCCCTAAACCATCCAAGATGAGGGGGAAACCAAACTGTGGGAGGGACCAGCCCAGCTCAGTCAATACCTCCTGTAAAGCCATCCACTCCCAGCCTCATGGACCTGGGCCCATAGCTGGAAAGTGGTCCACCTGGGCCCCTCGGCGCCCAGGTACCCACCCTCTGCTGCCCAGCACTGCTGCCCGTCCCCTCGGCCTATTCCCAGGAAGATCCCAGCCCTGCGTCCATTCCCTGCTGGCCCAGGCCCACCCAAGGGACATGAAGCAGGTGTGGGGGTATAGCAGGCCAAGGGACAGAGGCCTGCCCGCCGCACCCAGCACTGAGCGGGGGGCCGCCCAGGGCCCACCGGTGCGGGGTCAGACGCAGCGCACGCCGCCAGGGAAGTAAAGCAGCGGCGAGCCGCTAGCAAAATTGGAAACCCAGGGAAAGCCTCCACTCCCTCGCTGGCCGGGCCTGCGTGCCTATTAGCTGTGTAATTGCTGAGCTTCTGTTTCAGGAAATGTCTGAGGGAAGGAGAGAAAAATCTCCCGGAGGATCCCCTGGGGCCGATCATTGCCCAGAGATAGCCGGACTTTGGGTCCCTTCCAGCCCTGGGCCGTGTGATTGGATTAAGGACGACGTGGTCACTGGCGTCCAGTCGATGCATCGCACAGGTGACTGCGATGGCACACCCCCCCTCACAAACCAGGCCAAGCTCTCCAAAGCATTGTGTGGAGCAGGAACCGTGGACACACAGAAGCCCAGGCTTATGACCCCGTGTACGTGACATTCTGGAACAGGCAAGACCAGCCCGAGGCAGTGGGAATCAGAAGAGCTGACTGGAAAAGGACAGCAGGGGACTTTCGGGGACAATGAGAATGTTAACCGTCTTCATTGGGGTAGTGGTTACACAGGTGTACACATGTGTTACAACTCACCCAACGGTGCACCTCAAATCTGTACATGTTCTCATGTGTATATCTATACGAATAAAAGGGTAATATGCTAATTAGACCGGGAGACCTTCCAGACAAAGCCACAGTGGCGGGGCCGAGACAGAGGTGGTTAGGGGCAATCAGGCCAGGAGGAGAGGGCAGTTGGGGGCAAGAAAGCCAGCAGGGGGGCCAATTGGGGGTGAGAAGGCTGGCAGGCAGAGTGGTTAGGGGTGATCAGGCAGGCAGACAGGTGAGTGGTTAGAAGCTAGCAGTCCTGGATTGCAAGGAGTAGAATTACACAGAGATCAGGCCTAAACCGGCAGTGGGACATCCCCCGAAGGGCCCCAGATTAGAGAGGGTGCAGCCGGGCTGAGGGACACACCCCTGTGCATGAATTTTGTGCACCAGGCCTCTAGCATGTGTGTGTCGAGAGAGAGAGAGAGAGAGAGAGAGAGAGAGAGAGAGAGAGAGAGAGAGGGAAAGAGAGAGAGAGAGAGAGAGAGAGAAGAGAGAAGAGAGAGAGAGAGAGAGAGAGAGAGAGAGAGAGAGAAGAGAGAAGAGAGAGTTTATGTATTGTTAGATTGGCTTATCTCCCTCTGGGGGCAAAGAAACCCTGCAATGTCAGCCTCTCAGGTTTCTCCAGGGGTATTTCTTCCTCTCTCATTGCACACAGTAGGTGCCCCGTAAACACCTCGGTTGCCATGGCATCAGCGCAGTTTCCATGTGAAGTCTTTTTTCCGCCCAGGGATTGAGAAAAGTGAGTTGGGAAAAACTGGGCTAGAGACTTAGGATGCTGATTGCTGTCTCATGGCCCCTGTGTGCCAGGAAGGGCATTTCCTGAGCCTTCTGCGGGCACCTTTCTGGCTCCACTGTGTGTCCTGGCGGGGGGAGGGGGGGTTTAGATGGCCCGGGATCCGGAGCAGGGGTGCCCCTGAGTGACTGAGCCAGCTCTTTAACTTGGGGACAGCAGTCCCTCTTATCCAGTTTCACGCTCTGTGGTCTCAGTTACCTGCGGTCAAGTGCAGTCTGAAAATATTAAACGGAAAATTCCAGAAATAAGCAATTCGTACGTCTTAACTTGTGCACCAAAATGAGTAGTGTGATGAGGCTTGGAGCCATGCCCCCTGTCCCGCCGGGAACGTGAACCAGCCCTCCGTGCGGCCTCTGCGCGCTGCGGCTGCTGCTCACCCTTCGCCACTCCGAGGCAATCACCGTGATCAGAGCGGGAGCGACCACACGGGCATCCCTTGTGCTGCGGTGTGTTGTCATCACGGTCCTGCTTTACGATTAGTTCTTGCGGTTAATCTGTTGCTGTGAGTGATCCTTAGGCTAAACTTCATCACAGGGTACATGTTTAGGAATGATAGTAGTGCATTCAGGGGCGGGTACTGTCCTTGGTGTCAGACACCTGCCAGGGGTCTTGGAACAGATCTCCCGAGAATAAGGGGGAGACTGCTGTCCATCATCCAGGTCCAGGGCCTAGGGGCAGTGTTGGGGCTTGACTGACAGCTCAGTGCCGCTCCGCATAGCATTACAGACGCCCTGGGCAGGAAACCGGGCGCTTGGGGAGAAGAGGGTGCTCTGTGCCCGGTGGTGGCCTGGCCCTGAGACATGGTGCACACCTGGTGAGACGAAGGAGCTGCTTCCAAGCCCCTGTCTCCCTGTGGAAAGTGGGGGAGGGGGATGAGAAAGCAGGGGTTCGGATCGAAACCGGTTTGGCTCAGTGGATAGAGCGTTGGCCTGCGGACTGAAAGGTCCCGAGTAATATTCCGGTCAAGGGCATGTACCTTGGTTGCGGGCACATCCTCAGTAGGAGGTGTGTAGGAGGCAGCTGGTCGATGGTTCTTTCTTATCGATGTTTCTAATTCTCTATCCCTCTCTCTTCCTCTCTGTAAAAAAATCAATAAAATATATTTATTTATTTTTTTTAAAGAGAGAGAGAAAGCAGGGGTTGGGGCTGAATCCAGGGGTCAGGCCAAAAGTGCCCCAATCCATCTCTCCTCTCAACTTTCACTTGCGGGGAAGGGGGGTCTCGGAGACCCTGGGAAATCACTTGGGCAGAGCCGGGGGCGGCGGGCGGGGTTCTCTGTCAGCTGATTTCCCTGGGCTGCTGGAGTATTGGAATGCATGAGATGCAAATGCATGTAGATGAGGGCATTCCCAGGTTCCGGGGTGAGCGTGAGCCTCCGGCGGGGCTGGGTTGGGGACGGGGACGAGAGAAGGAAAGCCCCATCAGGATTCCCCCTTCGGGAGGACCCAGCTCCAGCCCGGCTTGCACAGGGTTAACGCCTGGGCTGCCTCCAAGGAGTGGAGCCGCAGGGCGCTGGTTCGCCGAGGCCCCGCACAAGGACGCGCCTTTGATCTGGGAGCAAGGACCTGAATGCACAGGCCACGGGCACCAGCTGGCACCCCTGCCGAGCCTTTGTCCAGACCGTCACCCCAGAGAGGGCCGGACCGTGCGGATAATTGCCTGGGCGGGAGGGACCATCTGAAACTTGCTGTCAACCTCAACCCCCTTCCCCCTCCCCCCACCATCCCAACCTGGGTCTTGAGCCTGCATGGCCACGCACAGCACAGCCACTGCCGAAAAACCAGGGTGGCCACTTTCTGGTCATCTCCCCCCCCCACCCCCGCCCCTCCTCCCCCAGCATTTTCCGCTCCCTCCCCTCCCCCACCCCCAGGCCAGCCGGCCTTCCAGCCCCAAAGCAGGTGCAATTTTTTTTTTAAATCTTCAGTAGCCATATTTTACGAAGTACTGTAAAAAGAATCAGATGAAATGAACTTGAACGTATTTTTCTTTAATCCGGTATGCCCAAAGTATCACCAGTTTAGATTGCAGTTGATATGTAAAGGTTATTCATGGGAGAGTTGACATCCTTTATCATCCTAAGCCTTCAACATCCCTGTGGCTTTCCGACCACACATCTGGTTTGCCTCTAGTCACATCCTAAGGGCCCGCCAGCCGCCAGCCGCACGTGGACGGGCAGGCTGCAGCGCCTAAGCTGGAGAGAGAAACTGCTGGGGGATCCCTTCTGCCAGGGAAGCTGCTGGCTCTGGGTGTGGGCACGTCTCCCTGGGAGCACCTGCTGGGCACAGCCAGGCTGCCTAGAGGGGGGACCAGCCTCGGAGGAGGCCCCAGGGGCTGCCCCGTAGCTCTGAGCAGGGATCTCAGACACACAAGGGAAGCTATGCCCCTCCCTCCCTGCTCCGGGGCCCTCTGAGGTGGAAGGCAGTGTAGTGACTGGTTATTCTCCCAGCCCTGGCTGCAGACAGATGGAGGCTTCCTTCCTTATCCCCTCAGCACCAAACCTGTAAAGCACGGGGCATAGCACCCCTCCTTCGTAGGGCTGTGGCAAGGGTAAAAGAAGTTGATCCACACTGAGTGCAACCCCTGCTGGGACGGCCCACCCCCTCCCTCATGGGGAACCTGAGGTTCCGAAAGAGGGGGGAGGGGATACGACATTGTCCAAGGTCACAGTGTAGGTTAGTTGGCTGGGCAACCGGGTTAATCTGGCACTCACTCATTCATTCGTTCATGCCTTAGCTCACCAGGCCCATGTAGGCACTCTGCTGGGTTAGTCCGTGCTGGGGGGCCTCAGGACACAGCCCAAGGGAGAGGCAGGGGTGGCAGCAAATGATGAAGCTTGGGTGGGGACAAGGGGTGCCAGGAACACAGCAAAGGGAGGGGCCGGCTGGCACAGAGGGCAGCAAGGAAGTCTCTTCAAAAGCTGGCTTTCTTAGGCGAAAACTAATGACAATAACCTCACCAATGATAGCAAGTGGCATACTTAAACACGTGCTGTGTGCCCAGCATGGACAAGTTCATGGACAAGTTCACGGATGCCTCAAAACCAACCCTGTGAAAGAAGGCCTGTGATGAACCCTCATTTTACAAACAGGAAAACTTGAGGTAGCGAAACATCGATTAACTTGCCCAAGCAAGTGGTCAGGGACCGGGTACCCAAGCCATCTTGCTTCCAAGCCACAGATCCAGCCACTTCCCTGTCCCACACAGGAGCAGGCATCTTCCAGACGGGGAGCTGTGTGTGAGGGGGCCGGGAGGTGAGGGGGAGCAGAGCTGGACACAGGGCCGGGCTCTGCGGCCCAGGGCGTTTCCTCACAGCCAGTCTCAGCGAGGCTGAATGGCAGTGTCCTTACCAGCCACACGGATGGACGGAATCCCTTTGCTGAGGGCTTTTCCTCATTTCCTGGCATCACCAGTGGATCTGGGATCCATCGCCTGGGGAAGCGAAGTATTCTAGGATGTCACCGCGGGTGCTGATTGCCTGGTTAATGAATCACTCGATGAATAAGATGAGCCCACAAGTTGAGGTGTTAATTGGTTTTCACGTGTCCTCCTCGAGAAAGAAACCAAGTCCCTCCTGGTGCCCTTAGGTCCACCTCTGCCTCACGGGCACCCACCCCCTCCCCCGCTGAAGGTGAAGTGCAAGGCAGTGCTACGGGGTTTGGCCGCAGGCGGGAGGCGTGCCCAGGGTTTTGGGCGCTCCAGCCCGAGGTCACCCCAGACTGCAGGCCAGGGAGAGGGGCGCCCACCGAGGAAGCCAGCTGAGATGTTCTCGTAAGTCGGCCCGGAGATTTTCTAGGAAGCCTGGGAACCACTTCCCCGGGGCGCTTTGCATAAATTTGCATGGCAAAGGATTTCCTCGGCTGCTGTGTTCCTGAGGCTCTGACTCCAAGGAGACCAGAACGCCAGCCGCCAGCCGCCAGCCGTGACTCAGGATGCAGGCCTTCACCTGCCTTCTGATGGGCAGGAAGGGGGCTGTGAGGAGGGGTGAGGCTGGGGTTGCCGTCTCACAGCGAGGACGACCAGGTGTCCTGGTGCGTCCGGGACTGAAGGGTGTCTCTGGAGGCAGGAATTACACTTCCCTTTCCGTATCAGGGCATGCGGCCACCATCAACTGAGAACCAGTTGCTAGTATGCCCCGTGTGTTCAGGAAAAACTCCCTTCGGGAAGAGACTAAAAGAGGAGACCGTATAGGGGAGTCCATTTTCGGGTGTGAAGAGTCACCATTCTGCCCTCCTATCACCTCTGCCCGGATGGGGCCACCCATCCCTCCCCAGTGACGCACAGGCTTCCAGGCTGCTTGGGGATGCCAGACTCACCTGACAGCTGTCAGAGGACAGTGGAGACCAGGAAGGGGTCAAGGGCTTCAGGCTGGGCCCAGCCTCCCGACCCGGAGGGGGGAGGTCATTATGGGTGGGCAGTCAGAGAAGGGGTCCCGGAGGCAGTGGGGTACCGTCACACAGGGCAGGGGAAGAGTTTGGGGATGTCTGAGCTGAGGAGTGGTGGGAGGTATACAGGGGGGGTGGGAGGGGTGGTGCGGGGAGTTGGGGGGGGGTGCGGGGGGGAAGAGACGAGAGGGAGGAGGAAAGAGGGAGCATGTGGTCCCAGCTGGGACCGGGAGGCCTGTCCTTGGGCAGTGGCCCTGGGGGTGGAGACCATGATGGTTGGTGGGGTGGGGGTTGTGGCCAGTGTCAGAGGAAAGGATGGCAGGAGGAACCAGTCTGAAAGGGGAGTTCACGGTTCGCTCCTGTGGATTCTTGGGAGCCAGCAGAACTTAGGGAGAGGTGTTCTCGCTAGCCAGAAGCTGAAGAAGTTCAGGATGGAGTGGGGGCGGCGGAGGGGTGTCCCTAGAGCAGGGAACACTGGCCCAGGAGCAGGGAAGCGGGAAGAAGCTGCCCCAGCCTGGGGAGGAGCTGACGGAGAAGCTGTCCCGGGAGGGAGAAGAGTGTCGTGGAGGCTGGTATCGACAAGCGTAGCTGTGGGCTTTGGATTAAATCAGGTCCACGCTCCCCCACATGTTGGAGCAAGAGGGGCTCCCTGGTCTTCCCCAGCCCGAGGTTGGTCCTCCCGGGAAAGCTGGGGACCCGCCTGGCTGGACCTGAGCCTGGAGCGCCCTCAGACCACCTCCGACCATCACCGGAAACCTTGCAGCCAGGGCTCAGCCAGGCTCAGCCACCGCAGGGCGCGGCCCCGAGCTGCTGGAGGAGGGGCTGGGCCAGAGCAGGTGCAGGAACCAGGGAGAGAATGGATCCCGCCCGCCTACCAGGAGCCGCCTGCGGGGCCGGAGACAAAGGACACCCCGGCTGGTTTACTGTGGAGACTGAGCTGCCTGGCTGCTGGGGGGCAGGGAACTTGGTCGGGAATCTGGTTTCAGAAACCACTGACCCCCAAGGGCCCCTCCTGAGACCCAGGGCCCCGTCCGCAGGGCCTCTTTATGAACGTAGCAAACCATACGCTGTAGCAGCCGGTGGATGAGCATTGTGATTTTGAAGTATCGACGAGCATTAACGATATCTAGATGCCCGCCATGCCTGGGATGGGGTAGGGGCTTAACCTCAGTCGCTAGTGGCCGTGGGTACTGCCCAGCACTTCCATTTTGCTGCCTGCATTCATAAGGGAGGAAATGCTAAGTTTCAGAGAGAGGTTAATGAGAAGGAGATGCAGGACCCCCCCTCCAGGCCCCCCGAATTCTTTCATTCCCCATCCCTGCCAGAGGTCTGTTAGGAACTCTTGTGAACTACACCGATGAGCAAAGCTGATCTGTGCTGTTGGCAGTCAGAACAATGGTTACCCTGGGTGAGGGAGGGTAGTTAGTTAGTGACAGGAGGGGAACCCCAGTCTGAAGGGCTGGGAGCAATTTATTTCTTGACCTGGATGCTAGTTACCAAGTGTTAAGTTTGTGGAAATTCACCCACTTGTACACTTAGGATTCGTTCACCAATTTGCATGAATAGTTTATTTCAGTACAAATTTTAAGAACGCCTTCCCTGCCCTGGCCGGGTGGCTCAGTGAATTGGAGTTTTGTCCAGGACAACAAAAAGGGCACAGGTTCAATTCCTGGTCAGGGCACATGCCTACTTTGCAGGTTTGATCCTGGTCAGGGCACGTTCAGGAGGCAACCAATCAGTGTTTCTCTCTAGCATCTCTCTCTCTCTCTCTCTCTCTCTCTCTCTCTCTCCTCTCTCTCCTCTCTCTCCTCTCTCTCCTCTCTCTTTCTCCTCTATCTCCTCTATCTCTATCTCTCCTCTCTCTCGGTCTCAAAAAAATAATCAATTAAGTAAACACTGTTGGTGAAGATTAAAAAGAACAACAACAAAACCACCTTTACTAGAACAGACGTATATGCAGGTGTGAGCTTGCACACACACACACACACACACACACACATACACACACACACACACGCACACACACACCTACACCTGTGTGTACTGGTGAGCCTCTGCAGGTCCATGACATATGGGTCTCTCCAGAACCGTTGCAGGCATGTGGACACAGATGGATACAGTGGGACAGAGGCAGAGACACTATTTTTAGGAAATATTTCCGAGCAAAGAGGAGGTTTCTCGATGTACGGCTCTAGTGGCTCACGGTGGCGAGGACTGCCTTGCGTCCAGGCGGGCGTTTGTTTGTTTGTTTGTTTGCTTGTTTAAAAAGAACACTGACCTTATTGTTCTCCTAAAAATAACACACGACCTCCCAATAGTTCAAGCACTGAAGAAAAGCACAAAGATGAGTATTCACGGTTACCCCGATTTCCACAGGCTGAGACAAGCCGCCGCCATTCCCACCAGGGACGAGGTAGCCAGACACAGGCTTTCATCAAAGGGAAACCTCCTTCCTCACCTTCAACTCTTTTTTTTTTTAATATATTTTATTGCTTTTTTACAAAGAGGAAGGGAGAGGGATAGAGAGTTAGAAACATCCATGAGAGAGAAACATCCATCAGCTGCCTCCTGTACACCCCCCACTGGGGATGTGCCCACAACCAAGGTACGTGCCCTTGACCGGGATCGAACCTGGGACCTTTCAGTCCGCAGGCCGACGCTCTATCCACTGAGCCAAACCGGTCTTGGCACACCTGCAACTCTTAACAAAGAGGCTTCTTCCCTTGACTCGCACGGCAGTGGTTTCAAAGCGAAGGTCCTGGGACCTCCAGATACTCCCGTACCGGTCACACACATCCCAGGCTGCCTGTGTGGTGTCTGCTGGCTGGTGACCTGTCACCTGGCCAGGTGCCCCGTTCACGGCAACCCACAGTGCGTGGGGCTGGGCGGCAGGCAGCTCGGCGGGGTCCTCGGGGACATGGTTCGCAGGAGGGAAGAGCAAAGCCACGCTGGCCCTCGGGTGCCAGAGAGGGATTCTGCCCTGGCAGCGAACTCCAACAGGTGCGCCCCTCGCCCTCGGAGCCGGTGCCTGGCAGTGCCCGGGGCTGATGTCATTAGCGGCCCCGCTTCCCGGCCGCGTCCTCGTGGGAGCTGTGCCGGCCACATCCTGTTTTGGTGGGACCGTCGGGAGCGCATTCCTTGGCCTCTGTGTCATGGGCAGAGCATGTTCGCACCAGGTCCTGGATCACTTGAGGCCACCAGGAGCCACATTCTCCCGGTTTGGCGTCACATGCGTGTGCCGGCTGGACGAGCTGGTGGATGAGTGGCCGCCGCTTTCCGGTTCTGCTGTCACTTGGGATCAGCCCTGCTTTGTTCAGACTCAGGGGGGGGGGGGTGGCAATCGGAGCCCGAGGTGCTCTGTCAGCGTTTCCGTCTTCGCAAGGATCCCTCTCTTTGCCATCTTCCCAGCAGGGCTCCTCGGCAGCTGTGTACCTCCCCCCCCCCCAGGTGCCAACATCTGGATGACAGCTCCAAACTTGTTACTCAGCTGGGCTCCTCGGCAGCTGTGTACCCCCCCGCCAAGGTGCCAACATCTGGATGACAGCTCCAAACTTGTTACTCAGCTGTTCCCAGAAGCCCACGGGATTTGCCTGGGTCTCTTGGCAGACACAGACGCCCCCGTCTGTTGCCAGATGTTGGCACCTCCAGGCCTCATGCGAGTCTGGGTCCCCGCCCCCTCCCCCAGGCAGGCCCACGGTGCTGTGGGGAGACCAGACAGAGTGTCCCCCACTCTGCGGCCCACCACCCTGGCTGGAAAGGAAGCCCAGAGTGTGGGCTTCGGTCCAGGAGGCGTCTGACCACCCTCCCAGGGCCCCGGGGTTTCCTACGGAAAGAACAACCTTGAGAGGGGCTGCCTGGGGACCTTCTGACGCCCTGGCCCCTCACCGGCGTGTTCTCTGTCGCTCCGTCCATCATTCGTTGGTTCAGGACTAGGCCTGCCAGAGATCTGAGATGAAGGGATGGCAGGCCCGCCCCTGCCCCCTGGGGTGTCCCTCTCAGTCCACAGCGTGTCACACAGCTGTGAGAAGTGTCTCCAAGTGCACGAGGGCCCAGCCACGGTGGCTCACCTAGGACCCAGGTTACATGCTGATCCAGAGGGTGGGGCATGCGGGGAAACAGCCAATCAATGATTCTCTCCCAATGGTGTCTGTCTCTCTCTCTCTCTCTCTCTCTCTCTCTCTCTCTCTCTCTCTCTCTCTCTCTCTCTCCCTCTCTCTCCCTTCCTCTCTGAAATCAATAAAAATATATTTTTAAAAAGTGCGATTGGTGAAGGAGCCAACAAGTGCTGAGGGGGGCAGAAAGAGGAGCTTGGCCGAAACCGGTTTGTCTCAGTGGATAGAGCATCAGCCTGCAGACTGAAAGGTCCCAGGTTTGATTCCAGTCAAGGGCATGTACCTTGGTTACGGGCACATCCCCAGTAAAGAATATGCAAGAGGCAGCTGATGGATGTTTCTCATTGATGTTTCTAACTCTCTATCCCTCTCCCTTCTCTCTGTGGAAAAGCAATTATATATATATATATATATATATATATATATATATATATATATATATATATATAATTTTTTTTTAATTTTTTTTTTAAAGGCGCTTTGATGATGCCATCACTCTTACCCACTTGCACTCGGATGTGCACTTTGGGGTGTGAGGCGTGACCGTCCTATGGGCCCCTGGGCACACACACCCACAGCCTGGAGGGCCCTGGGCTTACCCAGGCCAGCCCTCAGGTGTGCCCGTGGAGGCCGGGCCTGGTCTGGGAGCATCTTCGCAAACCTTGCCCTTCCCTCCACCAGCACAGCCGCTCCCCTGCAGACCCAGCCCCCTGCCTGCCCTCTGGCCCTGGCCGAGCCTCAGGCCTGGTGTCTGTGTCTTCCAGCTTCCCCCCAGGCAGCCGCCGGAGGCCGGAGGACCGCCTGGGCCCCAGAAGCAGGATGAGAAGATGGCAGACTTCCTGTTACCTCGGGGCCCCAGCAGCTTCCACAGGTTCACCCGGGAGTCCCTGGCGGCCATCGAGAAGCGCATGGCGGAGAAGCAGGCCCGGGGCTCGGCCACCCTGCAGGAGAGCCGGGACGGGCTGCCCGAGGAGGAGGCTCTCCAGCCCCAGCTGGACCTGCAGGCCTCGAAAAAGCTGCCAGATCTCTACGGCACCCCACCCCGAGAGCTCCTCGGGGAGCCCCTGGAGGACTTGGACCCCTACTATAGCACCCAGAAGGTGACGGCCACCCCCGCCCCCTCTCCCCCTGCCCGCGTCCCCAGGGCCTGGCCGCCATGCTGGGCTCTCCAGGGCGGGCTCCTCTGGGCTTGGGGGGGTGAGTCATCGGTGATCTATATTCCAATCACCTCTCCTTTGGAGTTCCAGAACGAAAGGCCAGAGACATGCAGCCTGAGGCTGTCTGGTGTTGGGAAGAAAGAGAGGGCCAGCCTTGCTTCCTGGGGGAGGAGTCCCTGTTTTGGGAATTGTCCGGGTTTAGCCTCCACCTCCGGAGCTCTGCACCCCGTCCCCACGGTGTGTGTGAACTGGAGGCGGGCCCCGAGTCCTGTCCTGGGTTGAGTGTGGGCCCCAGAGCATGGCTCCCCGCTCCTAACTGGGGACAGCGGTCAGCCTGGGAGGACTCACTGGGCCTTGCTCTGCTGGCAGTGGGACCAAGCTGGCTGGTGGGGAATCTGAGAGGGATGGGGAGGGGCTTGTCCTGCCTTCGTCCCTCCTCAGTGTAGGGAGGGGAGGTAGCTTTACCCACCCACCGGACATGGTGAGTCAGGCTCCCTCGTATAGATTTCTATCCAGAAGGGTCCCCGCCCTGACCTCACCTCTGCACCCGGCCAGACCCCAGGCACGCAGGGCTCCTGCAGAGGCCTGGTCCCCAGCGTGGCCACCCACACTTGACCCTCCCTGCTGGAGGAAAGTGGGTTTGAACTTGGGCGACAACTTTTCCCCAGGAGGACCGTGGCCGCCCACAGCACTGCAGTCAGCACAGGGCCACAGAAGCAGTGAGTGCGGCCAGAGCCTCTGCTCCCAGGGCGGGCGCCAAGTCCACGGCAGGTGTCAGCGCTGTGTGTCTGCGTCTTCAGCGCCTGACTGTGCTGAGATGGCATTCAGGAGACTGAGGGGCTGAGGGCAGGCGTGGTTCCAGACTGTCTCCACGCGTGAATGCTGGTGTGGGAGAGTGAGGGTGAAGGGAAAGCCACGCAGTGTGTGTTCGCGCACAGGTGGGCAGGGAGACCTTGAACCTGACCCAAAGGGCTGCCGTGGTGCCCGCAGTGTGGCAGGGGTCAGAAAGGAGACTCGGGCGGGGTTCAGGCTGCTGGCTGGGGCCACAGTTTGGGTCAGAGTGAGGCTGGAAGCTGGGGTTTGTTTCGTCAGGGTGGGCGGGCGTAGGTCATGGTGGGTCAGAGCTGGAAGGAAGGATTAGGGTCCGGGTAAGACCGCAGCTGGGGGCAAGTCACCGGGCGCGTCAGAGGGGTGGTTAGGTTGCGGTTCCTGAGACAGGCAGCGGCCATGGCACGGGGCCCCAGCGGCGGGGCTGAGCTCTGGGGGCTGGTGGCAGCTGAGCCTGGATGGAGTCAGGGACACTCTCTTCTGTCCCTGTGACCGGGAATACTTGAACCGAGGCCCAGGCCTGATTCTGGTCTCTAACCTCTGTGTCTCCTTTCTGACCCCTGCCACACTGCCCGCAACCCACAGGGCGAGGCGGGCACCACGGCAGCCCTTTGGGTCCTGGGATATCTGGTCAACCCGTCTCCCTACCCAGAGCAAACAGAGCTTTGTCTCACCAGCTACGACAGCCTTAGGGAAGCGAGAGCCCTGGGCCGTGCCACCATACAGCTGGGCAGGGGCGCGGCCGCTGGCCTCAGGGCCGGCCCAAACACCCACTGACGTGCCTCAGGCCCGGCCACAATGCTCATGCTCCATCGTGCTGTGCAGACAGTGTCTTCTGGAGCTTGGGGAAGGGTCTACCTTGGGCTGCTCCCAACCCCTCCAGGGGAGACACTATTGATATGTCATGGGATGGGGCTGACGTCTGTCCTGGGCTCGGGGAGACAGGGTCACGGGAACGCTGCTCTCTGCTAGGCTGGGGTCTGCCCTTTCCTCACCCCTCAGTCTTCACCCCTCAGTCTTCCCTCCCCCGTGGTCCAATGCGGAAGCCACACCAGGCGGGGAGGGGTCCGAGGGAGAAGGAGAAGGAGGGAGCATCAGCTGGGCCAGGCTCAGGAGGGCCCCTTCTTGTTGGGATGGTAATTTTGAAAGTGAAGGAAATCCCACCCACCCTTGACAGGCTCCTGAACTTGACCTCACCCCCTCCCAGCCGTGGGGTCCCAGTGAGAGTCCCAGTGACCTTCAGAATATGCTGCTCCCCCACCCCTCACCCCTCCCTCAGGCCCTCTCTTCTTGCCACCCCGCCCGTTAGTCACGGCTCTAGGGTTCTGAGCCAACACTGCCCCCCCCCCCCAATCTGCCTCCACGAGGGCCGAGGAGCTGCCACCCCGACTTAAAGCAGCTTTCCGTCCACAGACCTTCATCGTGCTGAACAAAGGCAAGACCATCTTCCGGTTCAGCGCCACCAACGCCTTGTACATCCTCAGCCCGTTCCACCCCGTCCGGAGAGCGGCCGTGAAGATCCTGGTTCATTCATATCCTTTGCGGGCAGTGCCCGCGCCGAGTGCCCTCTGGGCCCCACGTGGCTGGTGGACCAGGCAGGGCCAGTTCCTGGCCAGTCCTCAAGCAAGCAGCATGGTCCTCAGCTGCGGGGAGAGGGGCATCTGGCAATGCAGAGTGTCCCACCCCGGCCCGGACCTGCCAGCCAGCACCTGCGTTTAAGCCCGGTCCCAGCAGAGTCCTGGGCCCACGGAAGTTGGGGGCACCTTGCTCTGGTCTTTTAGGGGAGAAATGTCCTAGGAGCTAAGCTACTGAGCGTGCCAGAAGGAAGGAGGTGGGTCAGTGCCCCCTGGCTCTGGTACTGTCCCCAGGCGTCCCCTCCCCCTGCACCTCCCGCCCACTCGCAGGGACCTCCAGCAGGTCGCCCCGGCTCAGCCGAGGAGAAGCCACTTTCCAAGAAAGAGGCCTCTGGCTCGTCGGCGCTTGGGCATCTTCTGAGGGGGGGCAGTGCCTGCTTTTTGACGAGGTGTTGACGCGATGTTTGCACTTTCGGAGCATCTCAAAGAGCCCGGGTTCGCGTTCAGTTCTATAAACCGCAGCCTGAAAAAGCTGCGGCCGCCCAGGAGAGCTGGGGAGTCGGGGGGACGTGTACTGATCTCGGAACACCCATGGGATGGGGTGCCAGCATCCGGGCACGGCTGTTCTCCAGACTTCAGAAGACGGGCCCCACAGACAGCGCTCCGAGAGGGCAGAGCTGGCGGCAGAGCCCCGGGCGTCCATGCTGCCGGGCTCAGCCGTGTGAGGAGTTGTGGGTGTGGTGGGCTGGCCTGATGGAGCCCCTGAAGGCACCCCCTCCCATAGTTCCCCACTCTGGAGGGCCAGAGGCAGGGACCTCACCCATGAACCTCTGGGCGGGCAAGAGGCTCAGGAAGACAGCTGCCCAGGGAGGGTCAAAGTAGCCAGGACCATTGCTGACAGCTCAGGGTCTTTCTGCCCAGGCAGGGCTGAGGATTGCTCCCCCCACCCCGGGCCTCATGCCGAGCCTCACCCCAGGGGTTAGCAGGAGGGGCGCAGCGCTGCCTCTGCTCTCGGCTTGCAGGCCCTCTCTCTCCCCTCCTCCGCTCGCGCCTGCCTTTCTCAGGAGGTGCCTGAGACACGCGGAAGGCCAGGGAAACCCCACACTGGGGCTGTGGCAGCGGCATCAGCTGCGGGGGAGGGAAGGGGGAGACAGACACGTCCGCGGAGAGGGGCCGTGTTCAGGGGGCAGCCTGCCATGCACAGCTCCATCTTACTCGGTGAGGCGAGAGTGATTCCAGATTTCACTTGGGGCCATTCTGCCCCTGGTCCCAAGCGCGCTGTAGATGCCCGGGACTTTGCTGGGCGCCCTGAGGGTATTAAGCTGAAGAGGGCCCTGTCCTTGCCCCCTCGGGAATGTTATAGCCCCCCCCCTAAGAGGATGAGACAGCTACAGGAATAGCTGTCATTCCTGCAGGTGTGTGGCAAGAACAGTGGGGCGGGCAGTGGAGAGGAGAGACCGACCGGCTGCCTCTCTTGCTCTGAGCCCGAGGGCGGCCTCGCTCCAAGGGCGTGGCCTCCCTGGCACCTGCTCGGGCTCCCCCCTGGGGCTTCTCCTCCTGGTATCTAACCAACCCAGCACTGCCTGGCAGCGGCAGCAGCCCCCAGAGATGCTGCAGCAGCCCCAGGGCCCCTGCACTGCCCTGGGCGGGGGGTGGGGCTGATGAGGCCAGGGAGGAGGTGGGCCTGGGAAGCGGTGGGGACACTGGAGGTCCCAGCCTAGCCAGAGGGCCCACTGAACAGTGGTTCTGAGGCTGGGGGAGGAACCTGGTGCCCCCCAGCAGGACTAGCGCTGAGGGCTCTGAGCCAGCCTGTATCTCTCAGGACAGCAGCCCCAGGGAAGTGGCTCAGCATTGAGAGAGGCGCTGTGCTGGGCTCCTGGCGGCTGCCTTGGCACTCCACTGCCTGGGGATGGGTGGGAGCCCATGGCAGGCCGTCAACAGCGCCCCTAGTGGGCTCAGGGGGCACTGGCAAAGAGGAAGGGGCCTAGATCTGTGCCCTAAGCCTTGCCATTTAGAGTGTGGTGCACCCCCCAGCGGCATCAACATCGCGAGGACCTTGTAGGAATTGCCAGATCTCAGGCCCAACTTGCAAACCTTTTAGCAGGTCCCAAGGATTCCTGAACAAAATTCCTAGGGCAGTGGTCGGCAAACCGCGGCTCACGCGAGCCACATGCGGCTCTTTGGCCCCTGGAGTGTGGCTCTTCCACAAAATACCACGGCCCAGGCGAGTCTATTTAGAAGAAGTGGCATTAGGAGAAGTTTAAGTTTAAAAAAATGTGGCTCTCCAAAGAAATGTCAACGGTTTGTACAGTTGATGTTTGACTCTGTTGACGAATGACTTTGCCGACCACTGGCCTAGGGCAATTGTTTCCAAAAACCAGTCGGTCTCACCTGGAACACGTGTTAAAATCGCCTATTCCTGGCCCGTCTCAGACCTCCGTCACCCGTGTGAGGCCTAGGGCTCTGCAGCTTTTCTGTGCATTTTTAAAAAATAAAATAAAGATGTAACTCACGTACCAGACACGTCACCACCCCGAGCAGAAACCCCCTGCCCGTTAGCCGTTGCAGGTTTCACGTTTTGAATGATGAACTTCCTCTCTGCTTACATGTTTCACTGTGTTAGAAGACGTATGAAATGTACCTCCTTACCCATTCTTAAGGGGGCAGTACAGTGATGTCACCTGTATGCCCGCTGCCAGGCCACAAACTGGAACTTCCTCAGCCTGCGAAACGGAAACTCTACACCCGTCACGGGCTTCGCTCTTCCTACCCATTCAAACACCCAAGTGCTCGCCCTGCCGAGGTCTGTGCCAGGCCCTGTGGGAAGGGCAGAGGGGCAAAGATGGGCCCAGGAGGGGGCAGGATTGCAGCCACCCGGGCGTTCGCAGGGCTGTGCTAGCCGGGTGCCCGCTGACTCAGCTCAGCTGTGCCCTGTGCCCCACGCAGGCAGTGCCTGCGTGCGGGGAGGGCGCCTCCAAAGTACATACGGGCACGTGGAACCACGTCTCCCTACGTATCTCTGCTAAAATGCTGCAGGATGCGTTCCTGCTGGGATTAACTAAAAGGAGCCAGCCGAGTTCGCCATCCCGCCGCAGTCACATTGAGAGGCCTCATGTTCACACCAAGAGGCATTTGCTTTCCCCAGCGCCCAGGATCTCTTCACAGATCCTCCCACGTCTCCCTGGCAGATTCAAATGGGCAATCAAGCCGCATGTTTGCGCGCGCGTGTGTGTGTGTGTGTGTGTGTGCACACATCTATGCAAACAGCCGCACTGTTCCTTCTTCCCTTGGTGGAGTCGACTCCTTGGGATCCGAAGGCAGGCAGCCGGAGTCTCAGGCGTCCCCCACCGTCCTCGCGGGCGGCCCTCGCTGGCTTTCTCATCAGGAGGCCGGGCGTGGGCATTTGGGGACGATGACAGGGCAGGACGGAAGATGTTCCGCCGGGCTCAGGCCCGGTGAGCTGGCCTGTGCTTCTGCCCACACACGGGGCCAGCTCAGTCATCGGCCCGAAAGGACCAGGCAGTGCAAACAGGTGTGGCCCGGCCAGGCGTGCGCCTGACTCATCTCTCCGGGCTGGGCTCCGTGGGGGGCCTGGGGACGCTTTGGACACAGCCCCATGGGCTTGAGGCTCAACGTAGGTAGGAAGTGGCCGCACACACACACACACACACACACACACACACGAGTGGCGGAGAGTGGTGGAAGGGTCGTCCTCAAGGCCAGGAGAGCCCGCAGGGTTTTGAGCATCAAGGGGCAGAGACTAGAGTCTGCTGTGCCCAGAGAGGCAGCCCGTCACCTCCCTCTGCAGAGCCCAGGCGGCTGCAGGACTCGGGGGCTGTCTCCGCGGCTCTTCCCTGAGTCTGGCTCTCAGAGTCCAGCTCCCCTCTGTCCGTGTCCAGGCAAGTCCTGTGGGCCAAGGCGGCCTGTCCACCCTGCTGCTCCCTGCCGAGTGCCTTCTCCGCTCTAGTGAGGCTGCGAGCGGCTCCCGCACAGCCAGGAGAGGCTTGGCTCCCCAGAGGGGGGTCTCCTCCTCAGCCCACCCTGCTTAGCCATGACCGCTGGGCTGATGGATGGCTAGGAGAAGCCTAGCCAGCCTCCAGGACCTGTCTGAACGCCTCCTCCAGGAAGCCCAGCCGGAGGCGGGGCTTGTTTCTTATAGCAGCCTATCGGAGCAGTCCCGGGTGGCTCCGGGGCCTCCCTGTCTCCCACAGAGGGCCGGCTCAGGTGGCGGTTGTTCTTAAAAATGGCAAATAAGTTTACTCCTCCTGCATGGCAGTCTGCTTACATTTTTTTTAAAAAATATATTTTTTGTTGTTGTTGATTTTTCACAGAGAGGAAGGGAGAGGGATAGAGAGTTAGAAACATCGACCAGCTGCCTCTTGCACGCCCCCTACTGGAGATGCGCCCACAACCAAGGTACATGCCCTTGACTGGAATCGAACCGGGGACCCTCCAGTCCGCAGGCCAAGGCTCTATCCACTGAGCCAAACTGGTCAGGGCTGCTTACACTTTTTAAATATATATATATATATATATATATATATATATATATATATATATATATATATATATACATATATGTTTTTATTGTTTAGAGAGAGAGAGAGAGACATTGATCAGCTGCCTCCTGCATGGCCCTTACTGGGGAAGGAGCCCACAGCCCAGGCACGTGCCCTGACTGGAATGGAACCAGTGACCTCTGGGTGCACAGGATGACGCTCAGCCACTGAGCCACACTGGCCGAGCTGCTTACTCTCAGGTGTGAGCCTTTCGTGTGTTTGGCTTTCATGCTGCTCTGTGGCCGAGGCCGAGGGTGGGGCCACATTCCCCCTGGGAGGGTGGGTGAGGAGGCGGGCTCAGCTGCAGGGCAGCTGTGGCTGAGCGGGGCTCTGCCAGGGACCAGCTGTGACCAGCAGTCATTTTATGTGGCTGCTGCAACGAATCCCTACAAGCCTCGCAGCTTAAAGCAACAGGAATCTGCCCCCTTGCAGTTCCTGGAGTCAGAAATCCACAAAGTTCTCCCAGGGCTAACATCGAGACATCACCAGGGCCCTAGCTGGTTTGGCTCAGTGGATAGATCATCGGCCTCTGGACGGAAGGGTCCCAGGTTCGATTCCAGCCTAGGGCACATGCCTGGGTTGCGGGCTCAATCCCCAGTAAGGGCATGCAGAGGGCAGCCAACCAACGATTCTCTCTCATCATTGATGTTTCTATCTCTCCCTCTCCCTTCCTCTGTAAAATCAATGAAATATATATATATAGGCTCTTTGCCCATTCTGTCTTTAAGGCCGTGACAGCTGGTGGAGTTTTTCTCACACTCATCCCTCCGAGGCTGGCTCCCTGTCCCGCTCCCCACACCGCACCCCACTCACTTGTAAGGACCCTGCGATGACCCTGGGCCCACCCAGAAAATCCAGGATAATCTCTGCATTTTGAGATCCTTAGTTTAACCACATTTGCCAAGATCCTTTACCATATCAACTGATAATCATAGTTTCTGGGGATTAGGTGTGGTTGTCTTCAGGGGGCTGTTGTTCTACCGGCCACAGTACCCTTCAGCTTAACCTCTTGGTGCCTTGCTCTCCTCTAGCTACGAAGTATCTCCTCATGGGTAGTTGTAGTTGGGAGAATCCAATGAGTTCATGGATACAGAGAGAGGAGCCCCCATTAATGCTTGCTCTTAGCGTCATTTCAGATTGCAGGACTCATCTGGGATCCGCATAGAGGGCTTAGCAGTCTGTGGGGTGCGCAAAGGCTGGTCCGGGGGCTTGTGAACTGTCTGCCCGATGAGGAAAGACTCAGCATGGAGCCCGTGTGTGTGTGTGTGTGTGTGTGTGTATGTGTGTGTGTGTGAGAGAGAGAGAGAGGGAAACTGAGATGGGAATCTGATCCTGCCTTTGAAAGCTGGAGAGGGAGGAGATTGTCACACAGGCAGGTGGATGCAGACACCAAGCTAGGGGTAAGGAGGGGACCCCAGTGCCCGGGGTGGGTGTCCCCTGCCAGGGAAGATGCAGGCTCCCTGGGGGCTGTGGCTTTCGAGCTGAGCAGCTCCGGTTTGATTAAGGGGGCTCCAAAGCCTGACCCCTCTCATCCCGGAAAAGAAACTGGACAGTTTATTGTAGCTGGGGGCCGGGTTTGGCATGCTTCGCCTGGCTCCCTCGTTTCTCTAGGAAAACTGGAGGGGGTGTGGAGAGCTGCCACCTGGATTCCTTGAGAGGCCTCACCTCTGCCTCCAGCTGGGCAGCCCCTCCACTCAGAGGTCAGCTCCCAGCTCAGCCCGATCTCCAGTCTGACTGCATTGGTCTCCCCAGCTGCCGAGGCCGGGGCGGGCTGTGGAGAAGGTGGAGCTGTGGTAGGAGGAAGGAGGCAGGCCCCTGGAGCACAATTACTGCAGCTCCAGGCAGCCCGTGGGAATGAGGGGCTGAGGCTGGGGCAGCGTGGGGAGCCTGGAGGCAGCCACAGGGAGTAGGAGGCCCAACCTCTCCTCTCTGGCTGGAGAGGGGGTTTGTGAGGGCAGCAGAGTATTCCTGTTCCAGGCCAGGCCTTTTGGGGGTGCCCCAGCCCACAAGGGGCCCAAGGTCTGCCCCTTGCTTCTCTGTAGGTCTTGCAGGGGTAAGGGAAGCCTGAAGCAGCAGCTGGGACTTGTAGCCAAAGGGTCAGGGCCAGACAAGACCCGAGGCAGTTCAGTTCAAGGCCAAGGGCCCAGAAGGATGCCCAAGACAGTCCAAGCATTTGCAGAGCTCCCCTCTGGCTGGGGACATTGGCAGTCAGAGAGCAGCCACATGCTACGGTGCTCCTGCTGGAGAGAGCTCTGTTGGGGTGCTCCGGTTGGAGGTGCTCCTGCTCAGAGCCGGGCGCGTCTTAGAGGAGGAGAAGGTGTGCGTTAGGTGGAGGAGAGGATGAGGGAAGAGATGAGCAAAGGCTGGAAGCAGCTGGGGAAGCAGCCCCCTGCCTCCCAGTGTCAGTGTGTCCCAACAAGGTATAGACGTTGTGTCAGCAGGACACTGCTATGGAGAAGTCCTAGCCCCGTGGTCTGCAAACTCATTAGTCTGCAGAGCCAAATATCAACAGGACAACGATGGAAATTTCTTTGGAGAGCCACATTTTTTTAAACTTAAACTCCTTCTAACGCCACTTCTTCAACATAGACTCACCCAGGCCGTGGTATTTTGTGGAAGAGCCACACTCAAGGGGCCAAAGAGCCACAGGTGGCTCGTGAGCCGCAGTTTGCCGACCACTGTACTAGGCCACAGGTCAGCCTGGGCTGCTCCTACAGAAGTGTGTGTGTGTTGGGGGGCGCGGGGGGAGATCCTCGGACCCTGCACCATGGCCTTCCTCTCCGACAGTGGCCCCTGAGGAGGTTTACAAATGCCACCTCCCTCCAAAGAGGCTGTAAAAACCTCTGAGGTCCGGGCGTGCCCTCCCCCCTTGCCTCCAGATGGACCCTTCAGGGGACCTGCTAAAGGTGCAGGTTCGTGTGTCTTGTCCCGCTCAGGGGCTGCCATGCCAGGGAGGGCACGGCGGCCAGCCTCGGAGCGGAGGTCGGTAAGGCCTGGGCACAGCTCCAGTGTGCCTTCTTGGAGCCTCTGTCTCACTGATGTGGCAGCTCTGGCCTGGGAGTGACGCCCCCGGGCCAGGCCCCTCTGGCGGTGGTAGCCCCGCTGGCCCCCAGCCTGGTTTTCCTTGACCCCCGGCCCACGCTCTTCAGCATGCTCATCATGTGCACCATCCTGACCAACTGCGTGTTCATGGCCCAGCACGACCCTCCGTCCTGGACCAAGTATGTCGAGTGAGTATCTCCAGGGCCTCTCCGGCTGGCCCTCCCTCCCTCCCCTTCCCTTCTATTCTGCAGCTCCTGCAGTCACCCCTGAAGAGGGCTGGGTCCAGGCTCAGGGACTCACCCTCCTCGGGGGTAGTTGGCCCAGCCGCCACCCTCTTTTGCCGCTTCCACTCCTGCCAGCTTTCCGCTCTGAGTTGTGCCCTCAGTGAGGGGAGGAAGCTTTCCTGGTTGGCAAAGTAGGGGTTCCTCCCACAGAGACCGGAGGACATTGGAGAAGGCTCTGAAACAACAGCAGCAGCAGCAATAATAATTGATTGAGCACTTAGCGCAGGCAGACGCTGTCATCGAACAGTAGACATCATCATCTCCTTTAACCCTCACGACAGCCCAGGAGGGGAGGCCTAACCCTGTGTGGCAGAGGAGGAGGCAGGTACCTTGCCTGATACCCTGCCGCTAGGAGGCATGGCCGGTGGTGCGTCTGGCTCCTGAGTTCAGAAGATGGAAGCAGCTTGCGGGTGGCAGTCCCTGTTCACACAGGTTCCCTCGGTGCTGCCCCCTCCCAGGGGCCTGCATCCGGCTGCTGAGACCTGGGAGGCACGGAGTGTGGCCCTCTCCCATTCCTGGGGGCCACAGTCCCCACATCCAGGCATTTAGGATCCTTCAGCCCACCCCAGGCAGAGAGAACAGTCCCTACCCATCCCTACCCAGTGTCAGAATATGAACTGCCTTCCCAAGGTCAAGAGAGACATCTGTAGCCAGTAGGTGGTTGAGCGTGGACCATGCTCTCCTCACCCACAAAGAAGGTGGGGGGCTGTGACTTGGGTGTCCTCACTGTCCCTCGGGGCAGACCCAGTGGCCACCATACGCCTGTGCCCACGGACTCCCAGGGCTGGGTTAAGGCGGTAGGTGCAGGGTCCTCTTACATCAGGACAGCCAAGGGGCGATGGAGGCACAGGGGGCACATGGCAGGCCCTCTGAGTGCGTCATCACACGGGAAGATGGATTGTTGGCTGGAGGTTGGAGACACAGCTCAGCCCATGACGCCAGCCCAGCCTCGGGGCCCTGAGAGGGGGCTGCGCAGGACTCACGCCACCTGGGGAGTCGGGAAGCCTGGCCGCAGGCTTCGCCCCCCTGAGAGACCGTCTTTCCGTCTCTCCCTCCCAGGTACACCTTCACTGCCATTTACACCTTCGAGTCTCTGGTCAAGATACTGGCCCGAGGCTTCTGCCTGCATGCGTTCACCTTCCTTCGGGACCCGTGGAACTGGCTGGACTTCAGCGTGATTATCATGGCGTAAGTACCTCGCTCCCCCTCCGCGTCGTGCGGTGCCAACGTCCGGCCACGCTGAGGGGCAAGGGCATCTCATTCCGGTTGAGCATCTTCTGTCCTGTCCACCGAGGGGACCCTGTGTTATACCCAGCCTGAGATACCCAACCGCTGTGAGCAGTGACTGTGAATGAAACCACAGCAAAGAGAGGAGGAGTCTGGGGAAGGGGCCGGCCATCCCCAGGAGCCCACGCCACGCCCACCAGCATGTCTGCTCTGCCCAGTCGTAGACGCCGTGTCTGGATCGTTTTAAGGCACTTGGTCCCTGCCATGGCCCAGTGGGTCCTCCCACCAGCCAGAGAGGTGGGCTGGATGGGGATGCCCTACCCTATTTTACAAATGAGAAAACGGATGCCAAGGAGCTCACCAGGAAGTGAACGTGACCCCTGGCCTCCTGTTGAACAGCCGCAGGCCCCGCCTCCTCACCTGGGAGGAGACCCTGGCTGAAGGGCTGGGTTGAAGCTCGCCATTCGGTGTCCCTGCCATTCAGTGTCCCTGTCAGTCGGCGTTGGGTGCCGTGTCCTGGTGGAGACACCCGATCAGGGGTGTGGCCAGGGGCTCAGTGTAGACTTGGTGTAGTAGACTGATGCCGGGCAGGGCTGAGTGAGCGGGAGAAAGAATAGCGGGGCAGGAGGGCGCAGAGTGGTGGGGCTGCGGGCAGGCTCCTCCCAGGCCACAGCAGGACCAAGTGCAATGGGAGCCCAAGACCACTCTGCTGCTGTGTGGACAGGAGACAGAGGGGAAGGGTGGAAGCAACAGAGGAGGGGTGGACCAGGGTCCACGTGGAGAAGGTGAGTGCCGTGGTCAGATTCTGGGATATATTGTGAAGAGAGGGCTGACCAGAGACCTCAGGGCAGACTTTGGCTTGAGCCGCTGGGCGAACGGTGTTACCGCTTGTTGAAATGGAGGGAGGAGCAGGCGGAGGGAGGCAGGGAGCGGGCCAGTTGGGAATATATTCGGTTGGACAACATCCAGGGTGAGATATGGAGTCAGCAGCTGGCTGTTGCAGCCTGGAGCTTAGGCTAGAGACCCGGACTAGAGGTGCACGTTCAGAAGCCATCTGGGTGCAGATGGTAGTTAGAGCCTGGAGACCAGAGGAGATCGTCCAGGAGGGAGTGTAGCCAGCGCAGGGAAGCCGCCCGGGGGCTGGACCGAGGGACGCTCCACATCCCGGGGTCCGGATGGAGTGGGGAAGGCGGGAGGGCACTCCAGGGAGAGTAGTGCCCCCAAAGCCAACGGAGGGCTGGGACTCAGTTTGAAAGACACCACAGGCATGAGGAAGGCGAGAACCGAGACTGGACCATCAGCGTCATCAATATCGCCAATGACCTTGACAAGACCGGTCCAAGCGTGGAGGACTTACACCTGATTATAGAGAGAGGGAGGAGGGGAGGCGGAGCAAGTGGAGGCATCGATGTTGTGGGATCAAACACGGGGTGGTGGCCAGAGGGGAAGATGGGTGCAGGGAGGATGGTTAGAGAAGGGAGGTGTCTTTGCAGGTGGGTGGGAAGCATGCGGGAGAGAAGGGCAGTTTGGGGGGAAAGAGAGGGAGTTGCAGATGGAAGCTTGAGCTGGATGAGGGGTGGGAATCCGGAGCCAGGCAGAGCAGTGGCAGTGAGTGGGGAAGGCGGAATTTCAAGTGGAGATGGAGGTAGACTCAGAGTGGATGACGAGAGAAGGAGAAATTTCTCTTCTGAGTGCTTGTGTCTTCCTCAGTGATAACAAGCAGGGCCATCCGCTGAGAACCTGCAGTCTGAGGAGAGTGGGAGCCGGGAGCGTGCACTGACTTGGGAAGGGGCCGGGTGGCCGCTGTGCCCTGTGGGAGAGGGGCAGTGATCCATGGGCCCCTGAGGCCGCAGTGCCCCAGGAAAGGGATTCGGCAGGAAGGACACAGTGGCTGCCTTCCTTCCCACCCTGGAGCCTGGGCAGGACAGCTTCATGAGATCCGTGCCCCTGACCCTGGCAAAGACACTGCTGCCCTGGGCCCTTGTCGGGTGGCAGGAACCAGGCTCTGGCCAGCCTTCAGCCCTGGACCCTGGAAAATGCTCTGCGTGACCTCAAGCCCTTAGCAAGTCCTCCTGCCCCGTCTGCGTGACCTCAAGCCCTTAGCACACATGTGTCAAACACAAGGCCCGCGGGCCAAATCCGTCCCGCCAGGCCTTGCAATGTGGCCCGCACCGCGCTGTCATCACTGCACTCCGCTGCGTTTCCATCACAATGACAGTTTATGACTGTTCAGTAAACCATTCAGCCCGCGATTTAGGCTGGATTTTAGATTTTGGCCCCTTCTCTGATTGAGTTCGACACCCCTACCTTAGCAAGTCCTCCAGCCCCATCTCAGGAGAGAATCCCAGCCTCCAGCCCCGAAGGATCCCCTGGGGGACCGCTCCTTCTGCTCGGAATCACAGGGCAGGTGCACCCAGCCTGCCTGCGCCCTGTACCGGAACCGGGGGTGACGGAGCAGCACGAGGCCCCAGAGGCCGCCCTCGTCCCACGGGAACAGCTGCCTCACTTCCCCGAGGGCCGTGTGGACCCACTGGCTGTCAGCCCTGTGCTCTGGGCTGGGTTGGCCTGGCGGCTTTGATTGACGGTGATGCTGTCTTAGGGAAACAATTAATTACCGCTGTGGTAGTGCAGGGGCACTTGGCTGTAGCCAAATGATTCAATAATGCGAGGCTCCTGGATAATCAAAGGCGTCTTAAGTGGCAGCAAAGTTGCCTTTGTTGAAACTCCCCATCCCATCTCCGTGGCATAGAGATGGAGAAACCGAGGCTCCGAGAGAGCCTGGCTCGCCCCAAATTATAGAAGGAATCAACAGCAGTGTCTCCTAGCTCATAACCGTGAGAGGAACCCCAAGTCTGGCGATCCCCCTCCCCCACCTCCACCTGATTTTGAGGAGATGAGAGGGGGGTAAGGGGTGCCAGGAAGCCCTCCCAGGGACTCAGCCTGCAGCCCACCAGCCAGACCTCTTCCTGTGCCCCCTCCCAGCTGGGCATTACCTGCTAGTTAGCACAGCCTCCCACCTTCTGGGGTTGTTATGGAAACCAAACCTGGAGGGGGAGGGGGGAAGCAGAGAGGAGAAGGTAGCAATCATGCTAATGTGCCGAGTGTACCCTCTGCCTGGCAGCCCAGGCGGGGCCCTCTGCATTGAATGGGAGGTGCCCAGCAGGACGGGGCGGGGCAGGGAGAAGGCCCGGGTCTGCCCTTCCTCGTGGTTCCTCGGCCCCCAGAACGGCTCCCTCCGCACCGGGGCCGGTGGGATTTTCACCCACTCCCTCCGCGCTTTCTGTGCCAGAGCCCACAACCCCACCCCAGCCCTCTGCCCCTGCCCAGCAGCGTGGCCAGGGCAGGGAGAGGAGAACGGCTTGGAGGAGCATTTTGCCAGCCTGCCGAAGGACTGGGCCCCACCCCCAGCCTCCCACCCACCACGGCTGAAGCTGGTCCTTTGCCAGAAATGGGTCTCTCCTGCCTGGCCCCACACCCAGGCCCCACTAGGAGGAGAAGGCCCCCACCTGGGAAGCAGCCAGGCCCCAGGCTCTGGGCGGAGTAAAAGAGGCGATAGTCCCCGTGTCCCACGCATGGTCGCAGCCACGCCGTGCCCTCACCCAGCCCTGTGCCCCGCCTTCCAGACCCCCCCTTACCCCCACTCTCAGATTGCTCCCCCCACTGGCGTGTCCAGCATCACAAGCACACCACCAGCAGCTGCTCTGCTGTTCTCAGCCACTTGGCTGGCTTTGCAAGCCTGAGGTGCACACACGTCCGGATCCTGGGGTCTTGGCTTCTCTGTGCTCAGAACTAGCTGCTGAGGGGGCCGGGGATGGATGGAGGGCAAGCGCTGTCTGCACTGGGGACTTGAGAAGGAGGGGAAGGCAGGTGCACAGCAGGACAGGGCAGGGCAGGGAGAGGGGATGGATGAAGACGCAGGGACAGGCAAAGACAGGCAGGCAATCACAGGACAGACAGATCTGTAAAGGACAGGAGGGGAGAAGCAGGGGCCGTTGGTTCCCTCTTGGATCTACACAGTCCTCCCCTCTCTCTCTGGAACCGGAAGAAAGAGTCTTGAAGCCAGTGGCCACCCCCGTTCAGCCGGCCACAGGACACAGGGCCCAGAGCCCCCAGCCGGCTGTGGCTTCCACGGAGTGAGTTCCAGACTGTTTCCCACTTAACTTGACAGTCCTGGGGCAGCACCGTGTCCGGACAGAGCCCAGGCCTGAGAGAGGGACGTGGGACAGAGGCCTGAAGGCCTGGCCCGTCAAAGAGATTGGAATAGCCATCGAAAGTCGAGAGGGAGCTTGGACCAAGCCAGTAGGGGCATATGGGCCGGAACAAAGGAGGTGTCGTCCGTTCCCCACCGGGAGACGGGGCTGCACCCGGCTGCTGCCCTGGAGGAAGAGGTCAGCTGAAGCGGGCGCGGAGATGGAATGGAAATGGAAACCGCCTATGGGGTGACAAGAAGGAAAGTTCCGTGGACTTCCTGTCTCTGCAGGGATGCCGTGAGCAAGAAGGGAGCAGACATGGTCTGCGGGGCCCCACGAGTGGCCACGGAGGACGCTGGTGCCAGCCAATGTCAGTGCTGGACCCTGCTGGCCCCAGGACACCGAGTCCCCTGACACAGCCCGCCAAGTCCTTCTCTGTAGACACCCCAGCCCGAGGGCCGATGTAGACATCCCGAGTGGAGTGGAGGGGACCGGTTCCCCGAATGCCTGGCAGAGTGAGTCCCGAGGCACTGCCAGCCCACCCCGGGCACCCTCCCAGCGCCGCTGGGCTGACGTCCTGGGTCTGACATCACTCAGACACCAAGTCACACACACTCGGTTCAACATCAGACGTCCCGAGCCCGCTGTTCTTTGTTAAACATCAGACACCTTCGGCTAAATGTCAGACACCCTGCCTGCGAAGCCGCTGGTTAAATATCACGAGTCACTTGCCGTTGTCCCGATGGCCCTGGTCACGCACTGTCCCTCCGTCTCTCAGACATTCGGGTCATGTGGCGCCGCCACACGTGTCCTCACTCACACTCTGTTTGGGCAGGTCCCTGCCCCCAGAGAGCGCTCCTTCCTGCTCTGCCCATGGAGGCCACGGAGGTCCCAGCTGGAGGCAGGAGCCCGCGCCCACTCGGCTCTGCTAAGCGTCCCTGGACTCAAGCAAACCCCAACGGCTGCTCCTCTTCGGAGGTCTCTCCTACTGTGGAGTCCCAGGGCATCCTTGGGGGACAGTGAGGGTCTGGGTGAGACTGGGGTGGACTCAGGGGGGTTGGGGGAGTCCCGCTCAGATCCCTGGTCCTGCTTTTTTCTCTTCTTGTGTTGGCCACTGCCCGTGAGCAGTGGAAGAGCTGAATGATCAGACAACCCCCTTCTCACCTTCCAAAGCATCATCTTGAGAACTCTGCTTCTCTGGTTGACTCCTGATGGTTGGGGGGAGAAAGTGGGCAGCCCTCAGACACCCAGCCACACTTCCGGGGTGGTCTCAGCGGGGGCCTCAGGGTCCCCTGGTTTGGAGCAGCCAGGCAGGCACGCGCAGATGATCCAGGCCCCAGAAGATGCAGAGCGAACCCAGGCTCAGAAGCCCACCTGCGCCTCTGTCGCCTGGCCAGGGCCTCCTGGGAGACTGTCCCTCTCCACCTCGCTGTTTCTCCATCCTCAGACCCTGCCACGTGTTGCGTCACGGTCCCCAGAACAAAGGAGGGGAAGGGATAGGGATAGAGAGTTAGAAACATCGATGAGAGAGAAACATCCATCAGCTGCCTCCTGCACACCCCCTACTGGGGATGTGCCTGCAACCAAGGTACATGCCCTGGACCGGAATCGAACCCGGGACCTTTCAGTGTCACGGAGGATGTGGCCGAGTGGTTGCCTCCTGGCACCGGACCATCACCCACGAAAGCCGCCGGGGGCTTGCTGTGTGGAATCCCTCAGGCGCCCTCGCGAAGGTCCCCGGGGCAGGAGGGTTCAGATCAGGAAGAGAATTTAGGGGAGGCCCCTGCCCATCCACACTCCTCCCTGTGGGGGTGGGCTGGTAGGGGGTGGGGGGGGGGGCAGGCTGAGGTGCTGCTCTGTCAATCCCAATAACTGTGGTTTGATTCTGCAGGTATGTATCAGAAAATATAAAAGTAGGCAATTTGTCTGCTCTTCGAACTTTCAGAGTCCTGAGAGCTCTAAAAACTATTTCGGTTATCCCAGGTAAGACGCCAGGCGTGCCTCGTGGATCTCAGCGACCAAGTGACTCTCTCTCTCTGTCTCCCCCCCTCCCCCGCCCCACCGTGTGTCTCCTCCTGGCGTGTCGTCACTGTCTCGTGTGTGCGTTTCCCTTGTTGCAGATACACCACTGAATTTGTGGACCTGGGCAATGTCTCAGCTTTACGCACCTTCCGAGTCCTCCGGGCCCTGAAAACTATATCAGTCATTTCAGGTGAAAACCAGGTTAAACGCCAAGGCTGGAGGGGCTTTCCAGCCGCCCGAGAGTCCAGGGGGGACCCTCGGAAAGGCCCCTCACATGTGCCTGTCAGCAGAATACCTTTCCCCAGAGCTCGGGCGTGGGAGCGGACGGCCGTGGGCACGGCTTCACCCAACCCCAGCCAAACCCACTCGCACAGACACCGGGGGACATGGCGACCCTATGGCAGGGCCTGGGTTGAACCCGGATTCTCCACCAGAGGGGAATTCCTTTCCCAAACGGACAGCTGTGTGCATAGCTGGAAGCTTTGTATGTGAATTGCTTCTTCCTGAAGCATCATCGTCGTCCTCTGGGGAGGACACACCACATCCACACCCGGAACAAAGAAAGGGAAACTCCGGCCCTGCCCCCAGTCTTTCCCGGCAGGGTGCCCAGCGCCCCCTACCGGGGTCTGTGCAGAGCCAAGCCCCAGCCCCAGCCCCAGCCCCAGGTTGTGACAGATCGTACTCTGCGGACAGGCGGCATCGGCCTTGGCGTCTAACAGCCCTCGCTGCATGGTGCGGTAGAGGTTTAGCAGACCGCGCATGGTAGCCGCGGGGAGAAATCCTCCTTGGCAGATGCTGGCAATCGCAGCAGGAAGTCTCCCGGGCCAGGCGGCTTCTCTAGAAAGTCCGTCAGTCCCATCCATTCGGGGAAGCTCCCGAAAAGCGTACCCTGTTTCCCCGAAAATAAGACAGTGTCTTATATTAATTTTTGCTCCCAAAGATGCGCCAGGTCTTATTTTCAGGGGATGTCTTATTTTTCCATGAAGAAGAATACGGTACACATTGATTGTTAAATGAAAATAAAGGAATTTTATTACCTGTATACGTTACAGTAGTACGGTAGTTGTCAACACAAACCAGACAAACTGTGAATCCTACAGTATCAAGAATTGACTCACTTATTCAGTGACAATCATGTCATCATCTTCTGGAACATCATCATAACAATCCAATTCCTGAATTTTCTGGTGAATTTATTGTGACTCCATTTCTTTCAGAATCAGTGGACCAAATCTCTCATGTTTAGCGTGGGGGGGGGGGCCTTATTTTCGGGGGATGCCTTATATTTCACTCAGCAGGAAACCTGTAAGTAGGTCTTATTTTCGGAGGATGTCTTATTTTCGGGGAAACACAGGTAGATGTCAGAGCTCCGAGGGCCCTACCCAGAGGCTTTCCAGGGCTCATTCCAGATGGAATGCAGCTGCCCTCGGAGCAGAGCTAGAGGCTGGCATGCGGCCCATCTGGAGCATCAGGGCTGAGGAGAGGATGCCGAGAGCCACGTGGTGGCACCTGCTCCTGGTGTGAGATGCTGGTGGGTCCTGGCCCCTGGGCGCCCTGCTCTGAGCTCCCTGGAGGAGTTCGGACTCCCCCTGGTGGGGTCCGCTATCTTAAGAGGAGCCCCCTCCTTCTGCAGTGTTCACACCCAGCCTCAGAAGGTTCCTCCTGGCCTCTGAGCCCACCATGGGATATGCACAGGGGCCACTTGTCCAGGCTCCCAGGTGGCCCAGATTCCTGCGAAGAGCCAGTAGCAAGGGGGGCCGCTGCTCCCAGCCACTGCCATGGAGCTGCCCCATTGAGACAGAAGTCCTTTGCCTTGACAAGCACATATTGTACATGCTCGGAAGCCTTGGGGTCCCGGGGACCACCTCACAGCACCCCGACCCTAGCAGTTAAGGACAGCCATGTTCCAGTCTATTTTCTAAGAAAGGCTGACAAAGGAAACTACTTCTCAGTCCCGAGGGGAAGCAGCAGCCTGTCAACCTGAACCCAGCCCCCGGGGGTCCCTTCAAGGTGCCGGCACCCCAGTGAAGCAGCAGAGAGCAGAGCCTGAAAGTGGTCACTAGGAAAATGCTGTGGCCATATCCTGGAAGGCTCCCTGGAGGAGGTGTCCCCCGAGCTGAGTCTTACATATAGCTTTGGCCCGCTCCAGACCTTGGTCTCCTTCCCCATAACATGGGGATGGAATAGGAATGGCCGGTTTCCGAGGGCTCCTCGCCCGCCCAGCCCGTTAGAACGTCGCTGGCCAGAGAATTTTTCATGTGCCCCCCCCCCCCCCCCGGACTCACCTTCCTGGGTCTTTTCAGGAAGAGTCTTGTTATTGTGTTGGAATTATTCTTGCCAAAAGTAAACCCTGTCATCGATATGAGAAACAGTAAAGCGGTTAGTCTGCTCACCCGCCGATGACCGAAGACCACGAGGTGCCTGGCTGGGCCTTGAACTGGATGCTTTAGGGATAGTGGTCGGCAAACCGCGGCTCGCGAGCCACCTGCGGCTCTTTGGCCCCTTGGGTGTGGCTCGGCGTTAGAACCACTTCTTCAAAACAGCCGCGCCCAGGCCGAAAGCCGACTTCTGCGCGTGGGCCATGAAGTTTCCATCGCACTGTACATGCGCGCCCACGTGTGGCATTTTGTGGAAGAGCCACACTCAAGGGACCAAAGAGCCGCAGGTGGCTCGTGAGCCGCGGTTTGCCGACCACTGCTTTATGCCAGAGAGGCTGCGGCCTAGCAGTTGAGACAGCGTCCAATTTGGGTGTGCAAGCTGCTGCCCACCACCCCTCACCGAGCCCCCCGCAGGCCCCCAGGCTATGGGCGGGGTCTCTGGGCCCAGTGGGCAGAACCAGAGAGTACCCACTGAGGGCTCCTAGAACCTGCGCTAGAGAAGAGGGGTTCTGGACTCCAAGGGGCTCGTGAATACCGCCACCGCCACCGCCACCGCACGCCCAGACCCCTGCGAGGTCCCCCCACTGCCCAGGCGGTTGCCAGCATCTGCCAGGACGATTTCCACAGAGAGCGCTGAGTGCCTCTGAGCCCTGGGCAGGCGGCAGCGTCGGTGGCACCGTGGCTGAGCATTCCTCTTCTGTGCCTGCCCATCGCTGCCTCCCTGCCTCCGGGTCATGGGCACAGCAGCCTCGGGCACAGCTGCCACGGGTGCTCCTAACACATTAACCGGCTGGACAATGGATGGATGGAGCTTAATCTGAGATCTGGCCGCTTGTGGGCGTGGGGTAGGGTGTGGTGGAATGGGTTGGGGCGTGGTGGGGGAGGTGGACGGGGTCGTGGGGCAGGGCCCTGCTGCTGACAAAGAAGCTCCCTCACCCCCCCATGCTGTGCTTGAACTTGAACTTCTCGTAGGGCAGTAGTTCAAGTGTCAGACCAGCCGTGTGTACACACGCTTTTCTGTCACCTCACCATGTGGCGCTGGTTCTGTGTGGAGCTGGGCTGTGCAACTAACGGGTCCCGGCCTCTCTGCTTTGGGGAGTGGGAGGTGCAGGGTTGGGTCCCAGAGGCGCAGGGCAGAGGAGGAAAATGGAATACAGAACAACCTCCATCCCCACCCCCACCCCAGCCCTGAACCTTTCCCAAAGGGGGACAGCGAGCCAGAACAGGCCCCTTAGGACATGGCCCAGCACGGCCTTGCCAGCTCTCCCCCTGCCCTGCCCCAGCACGTGAACGAGATCCTCCACTGAGAATGGCTGTGTCTCTCCCCTCCCAGGACCAAGGCTGAGCCCCTCCATTGTCCTCAACGGGCCTCACCTCCATCGCCTGTCTGTAGGCTATGTTTAATTGTAGTGTTGTTGTTTTTTAAAATATATTTTATTGATATTTTACAGAGAGGAAGAGAGAGGGATAGAGAGTTAGAAACATCGATGAGAGAGAATCATCGATTAGCTGCCTCGTGCACACCCCCTACTGGGGATGTGCCCGCAACCAAGGTACATGCCCTTGACCGGAATCTAACCCGGGACCTTGCAGTCCTCAACTGACTCTCTATCCACTGAGCCAAACCGGTTTCGGCTGTAGGCTATGTTTAAAGGGGCAGGCCCAGCTTACCTTGGGGACAGAGCCAGAGGGGGGCAGCTTTGAGTCTTTGCTTCCTCAGGCAAAAGGCATTTTCCACGCCCGATTCATGTACCAGGCTAGCGGAGAGCAAGAGGGGGGGGGGGGGGGGACTGGGCGCTCTGAAAACACACCCACAGAGGGCTCCTGCCCCAGGGGAATCAGGACAGCATCTCAGCGAAGGAGAGGCCTCCTTCCCTCTGCCCCCACCTCCTGATGGCCCATGTGGCCCAGCACCCCCTCGGGCCTGTCCCTGCCCAGAGGAGCGGGAGGCCCCGTGCCCGTGGGTGACCCCGTGCTTGCTGTCGCCTCCCCCAAGGCCTGAAGACCATCGTGGGGGCGCTGATCCAGTCCATGAAGAAGCTGGCCGACGTGATGGTCCTCACCGTCTTCTGCCTCAGCGTCTTCGCCCTCATCGGCCTGCAGCTCTTCATGGGCAACCTGAGGCACAAGTGCGTGCGCAACTTCACGGAGCTCAACGGCACCAACGGCTCCGTGGAGGCCGGCGGCCAGGTCTGGGACTCGCTGGACCTCTACCTCAATGACCCAGGTATGGACTGGCCCCAGGGCCGGGCCAGGCTTTGTGAGGCCTCCAGGGCTGGGCCACTGCCCACTGGGCAGGCCGCCCCTGCAGGGCCGTCCTAACCCTGCCTGACCCCCAAGAGGCACGCACCCTGCTCCTGTCTGGCTCAGAGAGAGGAAGAAGGGGAGCAGCTGTAGGGCTGCCCTCCGAGTTCTCAGGCTAGGTGGGAGATGATGCTTGAAGGTTGGGAAAGAAGGGGTGGGTTCGGGCTCGAAGGAGAGCCAGACGGGAGCAGCAGCTGCGACATGTATGGAGGGACTGACCCTAGAGCGCCGGGAGCCGTGAGGAGCCGGTCCTGCCTGCAGAGAGGGGAGTGGTGGCTGGGAAAGGGTGGGACACGGAGCCAGGGTAGCTTGTGAGGCTTCAGAGTGGAGGCCCCACCTGCATGGCACGAGATTTTTCAGCTGACCTCCGGATTCCTTGCCAGGATGCTAATTCCACACACGTGTGCCCCAGAGCCCCATGAAGGGGATGGGGAAGCTGAGTGATTGCAGTCCTGTGGGTTCATTGCCCCATGGGTGGCACTGCCATTCTCCGGGCTGGTGGCCAGCACATCTCTTGGCTCGTGCCATGGGTCTGGACCAAGGGAGACACTGTCCTAGGCCATCTTCCACAAGGACCCTGAGGGCCATTGTGCAGTGAGAGCCTCTCTCATAGACCAGCGGTCACTTTGGGGAAAGACACATGGACAGAACCTCAGCAGGGGAATTTGCATGTGGCTCAGCTGTGGCCACACAGCACTGGTTCCAAGATTTCGTGGGCACCAGTCACCCGAAGGACTTCAGAAAACAGACTGTGGGGCCCACCCACAGCTTCAGTAGGTTGGGGGGAGGGGCATCCAGTTCTCAGTTGATGCTGCTGGTCCCGGGACCACACATGGAGAACTGCTGCCTAAGACCAAGGCCGGGAGGAGGGAGTGGTGAGGACGGACGGATGGCCACAGAGAGGAGAGGGCCTGGGTCTCCCCTGGTCCCGCCCCAGCCCTGTCTGAAGATTCCACACTCTGGCCACGGTGACTGTGGCAGGCATCACTGCCCCATCGCTTTATGCACAAGGAAGCAGGTCCAGACCGAGCTGGGCAGCAGCCTGCTGAGGCCATGCCGTGACTCGGCAGCCAAGCTGGAGCTCTGCCCAGGCCCCTGCCTCCTAGGGCAGGGCCTCTCTTGGCCTGGTGGCCCCTTGAGTGGCATGAGGCAAAGTGCAGATGCTCCCTGTGGGGACTTCCTGCATCTCCCCAGAGTGCTAGGGACTCTGGGAGCCGGACATCAGAGGAGGAGGAGGAGGAGGAGGAGGAGGAGGAGGAGGAGGAAGGCTCCAGGGAAGTAGCCAGAGTCGCCTGAGGCCTTGCCGGGCAGAGGGGAGCTGGGGAGACCACCACCTGTGTCTACCTCTGCAAAGTCCTGGGTGCAAGGTCGGAGCCCAGGAGGCTGGGCCGCCTGGACCCTCACCGCTGGATCTGTCTCTTCCAGAGAATTATATGCTCAAGAACGGCACCAGCGACGTGCTGCTGTGCGGGAACAGCTCTGACGCCGGGTATGTGGCGCCCGCCCTGTGGGGCCAGCTCGCCCAGCCGGGGGCCTCTCCTGGTGCTTCCTCAGCTGCCTGTGCTTTCAGGTTTTTCCCATGACCCCAGGGTCAGCGAGGCCTTCCCCCGCCTCCCTCCTGGCCAGCTCCCTGGCAGCTTCCCCACCCGCTCCCCCTATGGCGGAGATGGCTGCGAGGGGGTCAGGAAAGGGATGGGGGTATGGTCTGCAGGGAGGGCGAACAGAGCCCTGAAGATGGATGGGGTGGGCCTGAGTGTAGCCTGGAAGCCCTGCAGGGGCCCCCTGCTGGCTCCACCCTGGCTCTGTTCCCCCCAGAAGCCCACCCCGCCCCCCAGAGCTGCTCCTTCCCACTCCCCACCTGCTGGTCTGTGCACCGGGTCCAGAGTGAGTCTGGGCTCCCCCACAGTCTAGACTCCCTGCATGGCCTGGGCCTGAGTGTGGGACCACAGGCCCCGTGTCCTGTGGGCCCCGGGGCCTGGGTGGGTGATGGGCTCTAGGATGTTAGGGGAGGGGACCCTCGGGCTCACCTGGTGGGGAAGGTGTCTGTGGGGCTGTGGTCCCCCGTCTCTGAGTATGCAGTTCCAGGGCCCTTTGAGTCACTAAGAGATTGTCTCGGGGCCTGAGGACATCAGCAAGGCACAGAGGCCCTTGGCTGACCCTCCCACTTGCTGAGCCCCGCCCCGTCCTTCCCCCCCTCTCTCCCATGCACGGCAAGCACACGTCAATCCGGCCCCGTGCTCCGTCTCTGGCAGAGAGGCTGCCCCTCCAGCTCAGTGAACTGTGGGTCTGCCTCATGATACCCGTTGCACAGCCATTCAAATGGGCATGTTCTGTAGACGGGGCCGGGGCCAGCCCAGAAACATCCCTCAACCTTGGGCTCCATCCTGTTCAGCTCAGCCAGGCCTCGCTGCTGGCCTGTGTGTTGGCACTGTGCTCACTCCCATGGGGGGCAGGCAGAGGAAGAGACATGAGCCAGGCCCTTAGCACTTCCTCTGCGAGGGGATGGGCGGCTCCGACAGCAGCAGGGATGGTGTGTCTTGTGGGCAGAAGGGGCTGGATTTGAGCCTCGAAGGATGCAGATGGGTAGAGAAAAGGGGAAGACAGGGTCCCAGGCAGGAGGAGGCACATCTTGGAAAGCCATGGGGGCAGCACCGGGCAGTGGGGCCTACGCTGGGCTGCCCAGGAAGACGAGCCAGGCCCAGCAAGGGTCTAGGGGGGCAGAGGACCCCTCACCGCATGAGACGGAGTCTGCGTGTCTGGCTGCAGGACGTGTCCCGAGGGCTACCGGTGCCTGAAGGCAGGCGAGAACCCTGACCACGGCTACACCAACTTCGACTCCTTCGCCTGGGCCTTCCTGGCGCTCTTCCGCCTGATGACGCAGGACTGCTGGGAGCGACTCTACCAGCAGGTGCGTGCGAGCCCGGGCCCCCAGAGGGACACCCGGAACAGGCTCAGGACCCCCTGCCAGCAGTGGCCCCAGTGACTGAGGAAGGCCAGGGGGACAGGGGACCTTTGCATTTGGGGGCTCATCAAACAAAGACACTCCCTTTCTGCTGATGACCAAGGACCCACCCCTTTATGCGGGACACTCTGCCCTGTGAGTGGGACTCTCCTCCACCCTGTGCGATGGAACAGTCCCCTCTGTGGGCACATTTTCCCTGCCCCGTCTGTGGCTGGGACACCACGCCCCGTGTGTAGGTCCTTCTCTGTAGGACACTTCCCTCTGTAGGTGGGACGCTCCCTAGCCCCTCCCCAGGTGTGGCCATTTGAACTCCTGGCATACCCAGACTAGGCCACTCTGAAATGCCATGACCATGGCCATGACCCAGAGGGGGGCCCAGTGAGGATGACCTCTGCCCCCCTCCCCCCCAGACCCTGAGGTCCGCAGGGAAGATCTACATGATCTTCTTCATGCTCGTCATCTTCCTGGGCTCCTTCTACCTGGTGAACCTGATCCTGGCGGTGGTCGCCATGGCCTACGAGGAGCAAAACCAAGCCACCATCGCTGAGACGGAGGAGAAGGAAAAGCGATTCCAGGAGGCCATGGAGATGCTCAAGAAAGAGCAGGAGGTGGGTGAGCGGTGCAGCCAACGGGTCCTCCAGACCAAGCCCTCACCGGACTGTGGGCACCTGTCAGCACGGTGCCTGCCGGGTGTGCTGGCGCCTGGAGGTGTGGTGCCTGCTGGGTAGAGGTGGTTCCCGTGAGCACAGTGCATGCCGGATAAAAGAGATCCATATGTCCATGGACATAGTTATCCTGGCCACTGGATGCCTTCTGGTGGGGCAGTGAGAAGAGTCCAAGGGTGGAGGCCTGAGCAAGCCTAGGAAGTAACCACAGAGGCACAGAAGGTTTGGCTCAGTGGATAGAGCGGCGGCCTGCGGACTGAAGGTCCCAGGTTCGATTTCAGTCAAGGGCATGCACCTCAGGTGCAGTCTTGATCTCCAGCCTGGTGGGGGCACATGCGGGAGGCAACCAATCGATGTGTCTCTCGCCCATTGATTGATGTTTCTCTCTCCCCATCCCTTCCACTCTTTCTTAAAACAAAACAAAACAAAAAAAAAACACACACAGAGCAAGCCTGTTGGAAGCCAGGCTTTCAACGTCTCACTGCCCCACGCCACCCCACCCCCCCAGCACTCATTTTGGCTAGCCAACCCTAGAAGACCCTCTGACCTCTAGTTCTTTCACTTCCGCTCATTGACACCCCATCCCTCTGTCCCCCACACTCGCCCCTTCCAAAAGCTGCCACGTCAGCCACGACTCTCCTCCTCCCTGGACTGGGTCCTTTCACAGAGCATTCTGGGGCTGTCAGCTCATCTCTGCATGCTGCCCTGACTCGGGAGTGAGTGTGCAAGTCCACTTACTGGTGGGGAAACCGGGTGGGTCTCGGCCCGCGGCTGCATGAAGCCCCTGTGACCGAGACGTCCCTTCCCCTGCCCTTTCCCAGGCCCTCACCCTCAGGGGCATGGACAGCGTGTCCCGCAGCTCCGTGGAGATGTCCCCTCTGGCCCCAGGCTCCACCCATGAGAAAAGGAGCAAGAGGAGAAAACGGACGTCTTCGGGGACCGAGGAGTGTGGGGATGACAGGCTCCCCAAGTCGGACTCGGAGGACGGCCCCAGAGCCATGGTAACCCCCCTTCCCCCTCCCCCTACCCCCCACCGTGGCCCTGCCCCTATGAGGGTAGATCTGGCATCATGTTAGGCCCCTGGTGCAGTCACAGACGGCTGCCCCCTGCCCCCCCCCCCCCCCCGGCCCCAGGAGGGTATCCTGCAGCCCCTCCCCTCCCTTCCTGTTTCCCACGGCCATGTGTGGAGTCGAGGAGCCCTGGGCAGCGGGACGGGGTAGGTCTGGGTGTTAGGATACCCCAGCTTTCAGCCAGGTCCCCAGCATGGGGCTGGGACTGGGAGACACCCACAGTGTCCATCGGTAGGACACCAAGGACATGCCCATGTGTGTGAGGGGCGTGGCTGCTTGGGCCAGGCTGGTCTGCAGGCAGGTGCCTTCCTGCCTCCTCTCCCCCTGCCCAGCCTCAGCGCCCCCTTCAGGCCCAGGTGAGCGTCAGTCTCACAGGCTCCAGGTGAGCAAAGGTCCCGGAAGGTACTAGATTGCTCCAGCCCTGCCCCCTCCCTGAACCCCCCTCCCTTGGGCTCAGCTCACCCAGGCCGTGTGGCCAGCTAAAGCCCTCGGTACTCCGAGAAGCTGAGCTGGACCGATGCCACAGGAGATGGGCTGGGGGCCCGGGAAGGGCCGTGGTGGTGACGTGCCCTCTGCCTGGTCCCTCAGAACCACCTCGGCCTCGCCCAGGGCCTCCACAGGACCTCCGTGAAGTCACGCTCCCGCCGAGGGAGCATTTTCACCTTCCGCCGGCGAGATATGGGGTCGGAGACGGACTTCGCCGACGACGAGAACAGCACGGCGGGCGACAGCGAGAGCCACCGCACGTCCCTGCTGGTGCCCTGGTCCCTGCGCCGGCCCAGCGCCCAGGCACAGCCCGGCCCCGGGACCTCCGCGCCCGGCCGCGCCCTCAATGGCAAAAGGAACAGCACCATAGACTGCAATGGGGTGGTCTCCCTGCTGGGGGCAGGCGACCCTGAGGCCGCCTCCCCCGGGAGCTACCTCCTCCGCCCCACGATGCTGGAGCGCCCCCCAGACACGGTGAGCCAGCCCGCGACACAGCCGGGGCAGAGCGGGTCTCCAGGTCCTCACCAGCGTCGGGTCCAAATAGGCTCACCCAGGATTCACCGAGCGCCTCGCGGGCGCTGGGTTCTGGGCGTGCGTTGTGCTGATAAGCCGGGGTGGCAGTTAAGTATTTAATCATTGGTAAGGCCCGGGCACTGAGATGCCGTGGTGGCACAGAGCCAGTGTCTGTGCCAGGGGTCAGCCCTGTAGACCTGCTGGGTCCTTGGCCATCCAGAGGCTCCCGGGAGAAGGGACGGAATGGCAAGGGAACACTTCCCAGGTTTTGGCCAACTGTTACTCACCAAGTCTGGAAGGTTCCGGTACATTAAAGCCGGTATTAGCCCAGTAAGTTGTGTGGAGGATGGAAGCAGAGAAGAGGGAGAAGGAACCCCCACTCACTAGGAGGCATTTGGACACACGGAAGCAAAGGTGGGAGCCAGGCCGCTCTCTGAAACTCCCAAGGGGGGGGGTGGCCCTAGAGGCGTGGGTGGCACCTCCCGGTCTGGAGATGAGCTGGTGTATAACCCGGCGTAGCTGCGTGGCCATGGGAGAGTTGCTGTATGTCTCTCGTCTAAAATAGATTAAAAATGCCCATCTCAGGATTGTTGCAAGAATGAAAGGGCTAATGTGGGTAAAGCAATTAGGCAGTGATAGCATCCTAACAGCGTACGGTCATTACCTCATCGGGGTAGCGAGTTCCAGGCCTAGAAGGCAGCCGTGCAAAGGCCCTGAGGCAGACGCTAGCCTCGTGAGTGGAGGCCGTGCATGAGGTCAGAGTGGCTGGAACCCAGGGAGCAAAGGGGAGAGGAGTTGGAGATATTGTCAAAAAGGTAACGAGGAGGGGCGGGCTAGGTCATGAGAGGCCAGTCAGAGTTTTCATCTCTCCGTCAGCCAATCCCATGACAGAATGATGGCTGCCTGACAGACTGATGGCTGTTTGATTGGTCCTTGCTGACCCCTGACCCCCAACGCAGTGCCCAGAACAGCCCACCCAGGCAAAGGGCAAACACGTGGCACAGACCCCAGTGCCCGCAGGGAGGTGGGAGAGGGCAGGCTGTCTGAGGAAGCTGGAACAGGACAGGGAAATGGTCCGGAAGAGGGAGGTGAGGCTGAAGGGGAACAGCTCGCGGCCAAATGGCCTGTTTTGCTCAGATGCTTGCTCTAGCTGCACGACTCTGCGCAGATTCGCACGGCTCTCCGCACCTCCCTTCCCTCGTCTGTAAGGGGACAATAAAGGGAGTATCCACGTCGGCAGGTTGTGGCGAGGACTGAGTTAAAACCTGGCCCCTGCTCAGCCGGTACTTGCCTCATGTTCCAGTATTATTACAATTATTATTATTATTATTATTATTATTATTATTATTATCTGTGATTGTACTGTAATTACTGAGCAGGAAGGAATCAAGCCTCCTGGGGCACAATGCAGAGCATCCGGGGCCCTCACTCCTCTGGGGAAGTCAAGGAGAGGGTCCTGGGAGTGGAGGGGAGCAGACCGCAGCTTCCGGTGAGTCCAGGGAGGCCCCTGGCCATCCCCTGCGGGGTGGGGTATCTGACCTCCCAGGAGCACCACATCCCAGTGCCCAGCCCTGGAGCGTCAGCCCCCCTGGAATCAGGTCAGCAGCCTGGAAACTAATAGAATCTCCTAATCTCGTTAGGGAGAGAATCAAGCTCGTAGGGCACATGTTGGGGAGGAATCCGAGTTCAAACACTTCATTACCGGGAATTCTGACCTCACCATTCTCACTTCGGCAGGGCCCATTTGTAACCTTAAAGGGATTATTAGCTTGGCCAAGGGGGTCATTTGCAAAGTTAAGGGAATTAGCGGGCCGAGATGGAGACTCTGAAAAGTTAAAGAGATTAGCAGGCTGCAGGCCCCGGGAGTGCCTTCCTGGCTTCTGCTGGCCCCCAGTGAGACGCGCTTACCCGTTTCTCATCTGGAAACAAAGCGCAGTGCAGGCACACAGTGGGTGCCGAATCAGCGTGGGAGGGCTGGGGGAGGAAGGGCCACCCCAACAGACAGCTCGTGTTTCCTATATCCAGGTTGTTCCCTGTCTGCCTGGGAGTGCCCATCTCAGAGGGTCCGCTGGGGCCGGGTGAGGCACAGGGAGCAGCCAGTTCTTAGATGTCACCTTCCTCCCCGTCCCCCCACCATCCAGCAAGTGAGGGGCAGAGCCACAGCTCTGACTCCAGCCTCCCCATTCCCTAGGGAGGCTCGAGTCAGAGTTAGAAGCGGTTAGAACCTCTGCAGTTAGGAGAGGTTTAAGTTTAAAAGATGTGGCTCTCCAAAGAAATGTCAATGGTTTGTACAGTTGATGTTTGGCTCTGTGGACGAATGAGTTTGCCGACCACTGCTGCAGGTGAAGGAACCAGGCCTGCAGATGGAGGTGTGTCCTGAGGAAGGCGGATGCAGCAGCCTTCTCTAGGCTTACTCAGCACCGCCCTCCCCTCCCCGGATCCCCCAGAACCACGGGCAGCCCACGAAGGCTTCCCGTCAATGCAGCCCTGCATCGCCGAGTCTGTGAGCCGGTGCTGGGGGTTGCGGAAGGCGCCTGGCTGTTCAGCGTGCAAGAGCAAGGTTCTATCACCTCTATGGGTCACAGGGAGGATGAGCCTCGGCTACCCAGGGTGGCAGAGCCAGGGCCTGGGGTGGGAGCTAAATCCATCTGGGCTCAAGTTCAGGTCAACCTCTGCCAACTGGGTCCAGCGGACACCGGTCCCCAGGCTGACCCATATCTTCCGGTTATACGCAGACCACCCCTCACCCATCCACCAGTAGTGACCCAGGGCTAGCTGGCTGCCTTGAGCGCCATGCAGTGTGTGAGACGCCGGGGGTACAGCAGTGAGCAGAACGAACAAGAGCCCTGCCCCGGTGGAGGTTGCCTTGTAGTCAGGAAGACGGGCAGTTCCCTGGCCAGCATTTCCAGGTGGCAATAAGGGGCTTGTGATAGAAAGTTGCCAGGGGGAGGGGTGGGGTGGGGAGCTATTAGTTAGAATAACTGGGGAAGGCCTTCTAGCAGAGGTGACATTGAAATGGACAGGCAAATGGTTTAGGGAGCCAGCCACCATGACATGGGAGAGGAGTGGTTTAGGCAGAAGGAACAGCAGTTCGAAAGGCTCTGAAGAGAAATAGGCATGACATGAAAGAACCTGGGAGAAGGGATCTGGAATGAGTTTGAGGAGTTGGGATGTGGACTATGCAGAGCCTCGTAGGTCAGAGGAAAGTTTGACTTTATCCCGAATAAGTGGGCGGAGGGGAGCTGTTGATCGGAGGAATATCGTGACCTGGTTTTTAAGGGACTCCCTTTCTGCTGTGCAGTGGATATAGGGAAGAGAAGAAGAGGCCAGTGAGGAGGCTATGGGGGTGGCTTTAGGAAAGAGGTGATGATAACTCGCACCAGAATGGTGTATCAGTCAGCTGTTGCCACAGTAATGGTGCGTAACAAACTACCCCTAAAGTCCATGGATGGCAACCGGTTTTTATTCTCACGCTCGGTCCTCTGCAGGTTGAGAGCGGTGTGGCCGGACTAGGTTGGGCTTGTCTGGGCTGCTCTGCTTGGGACTTCACGTTGGCTTGGCTCCACCCTGGGTCAGACTCAGGGCTGCTCCTGTCTGTGCTGAGGCCCAGGCTGAAGGAGTGGCAGCGACGGAGGAAAGCTCTTTCCTTGGAGGACTGCAGCACAGGGGCAAGGCCAATGGCACCGCCTGTTTAAGGCTGCTGCTCGCATCGTGTCCACTGACGTTGCGTTGGCCAAAGCGTGTGTGTCACCAAGAGGACAGGGAAGTTTGCTGATCCACCCTGGGATGGGGAAAGGGTACCTACTAGCTAAACGATAGCTCGAACTCTTACCAACAGCAGAGGAGGAGGAGAGAGGTTGGGAGAATTTAAGACACACGGGTGAGCTCAGCTGGCCAGGCGTACCTAGGTTCTGTTATTACACCAGCCACCTCGGCCCTGGCAGGTGCCTCTGCTCGAATACTTCCAATCACTGGGAGCTCACTACCTCCCTGGGCAACCTTTCAGGGCCGTCCCCCCAGTTGGCAGAGGTTGACCTGAACTTGAACCCAGATGGATTTAGCTCCCACCCCAGGCCCTGGCTCTGCCACCCTGGGTAGCCGAGGCTCATCCTCCCTGTGACCCATAGAGGTGATAGAACCTTGCTCTTGCACGCTGAACAGCCAGGCGCCTTCCGCAACCCCCAGCACCGGCTCACAGACTCGGCGATGCAGGGCTGCATTTTCGGGAAGCCTTCGTGGGCCGCCCGTGGTTCTGGGGGATCCGGGGAGGGGAGGGAGGTGCCAAACATCAACTGTACAAACCATTGACATTTCTTTGGAGAGCCACATCTTTTAAACTTAAACCTCTTCTAACGCCACTTCTTCAAGATAGACTCCCCCAGGCCGTGGTATTTTGTGGAAGAGCCAATACACTCCAAGGGCCAAAGAGCCGCATGTGGCTCGTGAGCTGCGGTTTGCCGACCGCTGACCTGCAGCCATGATGGGAGCGCGTTGCAAACAGGCCCAAGCGTGCAGAAGCACAGGGAGCAAAAGGCAACTTCTCCCTGTCCTCCGCCCCCTCCCCCAGTCCCAGTCCCCAGAGAGGCCCCCTCTACCAGCTCAGTGTGTATCTGCCCGGTCTCGTCCTTGGTTTTCCACCAAAGGCTTTGTCCTAGAGGTGCTCCCCGGGGAACACGCATGGAAGGGCCTCGTTCTTGGCGTTGTCCGTATCAGTGTCCAGAGTCAGATGGTCCCCACCGGTGATTTTCAGATTCTCCCTATTGATTCGTTGCTTTGTTGCTATGGTACCAGGAACAATGCTGCAGTGGGCATCGCTGCCTGTATATTTTTGGCGCGTGTGTATAATTATTTATGAAGCTGGGTTACCAGATGAGTAAGTGCAGGGCCGGTGGACAATTTTCTCGGCAGACAGAGCCAAATGGACTCCACAGAAGTCCCCACCAGCCACGCGGGAGCATCGTGCTTTATGCTTCCGTGACTGTCTCCGGGGCCCGTGGCAGATGTTTTTCTCAGCTTCGTTACGTTCTGGACTCTAGGGAGCTTGTGGTCAATTATGACTCCCGGATCATCTTTGCATGGGCTAGCATGTACGACAGCATCTGGTTCATAGAACTGGGTGATGTGGTTCCAGTCCACACTCAAGAACCACCACGGCCTGGAGATGGTGAAGAATAGAGAGCGAATGAGATGATCATCGTTGAGAGGGTGGGGGGAGGGGTTGTTAACGGGGAGGGAGGTGGGAGCAGAGAAGCCCAGCATCTGCTATTCCGTCAAGTCCCCCAGCCTGTCTCCCTGTGACCTCCCCAACCTGAGTCTGGGCCAGCAGCTGCCCCAGGTCCAGTGGACACCGGTCCCCAGGCTGACCCATATCTCCCGGTTATACGCAGACCACCCCGTCCGAGGAGCCAGGCAGGCCCCAGATGCTGACCCCCTCAACTCCGTGTGTGGATGGCTTCGAGGCGCCAGGAGAGCGGCAGCGGGCCCTCAGCGCCGTCAGCATCCTCACCAGTGCCCTGGAAGGTCAGCACCCCTCAGCTCCGGTGTCATCCAAACACTCCCACTTCCTGGTCTGGGCACCCTCAGCATTACCCGGACCCGAGCCAGGCATCCCCCAGCTGCTAGCCCGCCGGGGACATCCCCCCCCCGCCCGCTGTTCCAGACTTCTCCGTCTGGTCCCCTGTCCCAGGCATTTCATTCGTTTCCGCTTGTTCTTCCCTGGGCATTGTCAGGAGCCATGTATGTTTCTTTCAAACTTTCCCACAAGTGTCCTGGCCTGTCCCAGGTGCCTGTCGGTCTCATCTGGTCCTCCCCTGAGCATCTCCCTGTCTGCCGGGGGCCATCCTGTCCCAAGCATGCCTGCTCTGGCCTCATCCGAGCCAGTCCCACCCTTGGCAACCCACATCTGAGGCCTGGCATCCCCATCTAGTTCCCTCCTGCCCCATATGTGTTCACAGTTTCTCCGGCCTGTCCCAGGCACCACCGCGCTCCCTGTCCTAACACGTCCACATCTGTTCCTCTCTATTCACTCCTGAGGGTCCTTACTATCTGAACTCGCCTGTCTCAGATGCTGCCTCCTTTTCAGTCTATCCTGATCTGTCCCCGTTTTCCCCACATCCATCCCCGCCCCCTGTCATCGTGGCCCTCTTCTCCCATATTTTTAGAGTAAGGAGTCAAGACACAGTTCCTTTCCCTTCGTCTTCCCTGCCCCGTTCGTGGTCCCCCTGCTATGCGGCATCCCTGTCCTCTCCCCGGATAAGTCACACATCTTCCCGGAGCACCTGAGTGATGTATGAATCGGTCAACAAGAGCAAACCAGCTCCCCGGTGTCCCTCCCCCAGAGCTGGAGGAGTCTCACCGCAAGTGCCCGCCATGCTGGAACCACTTCGCCCAGCGCTACCTGATCTGGGATTGCTGCCCGCTGTGGATGTCTATCAAGCAGAAAGTGAAGGTCATGGTCATGGACCCCTTTGCCGACCTCACCATCACCATGTGCATTGTGCTGAACACGCTGTTCATGGCCCTGGAGCACTACAACATGACGACGGAGTTCGAGGAGATGCTGCAAGTTGGAAACCTGGTAAGGGCCTCTGGGAGCTGACTCCAGAGGGGGCATCCTGGTGCGAACGGCTCTCGGCCAGCTGTCCCGGCCTTCCTGGCACAGGGCACAGGGATCCGGAGGGCAGAAGGATTTTTCCGATGGTGGGGTCATCGTGGAAGGCATCTTGAAGTAGGGAGTTTCAGGATCAGCATTTAAGGAACTGAGAGATGTAGTTGGGAGGGAGAGGTTGGGGATAAAGGTGAATGAAGATGCTCAGAGGTGACAAAGCAAAAGGGAGGTGGGATGGGCCTAAAATGTGTGGGGACGTGAGATTTGGCAGCAGTAGATGGAGGAGGGGAGGGGGTGAAGAAGCAGGCAGTTCTCTGATAGCCATAGTTTCCGAAGGTGGACATCAGTGTTTGTTGGATGGAGAAAAGGATGGGTGGATGGGTGGGTGGGTGGACGGATGGATTGATGGATGGATGGATGGATGGATGGATGGATGGATGGATTGTTGGAGGGAGAGAGGGAGAGAGAGATGGGTGAATGGATGGACAGCTGGGTGCAGCGAGTAAATGATGCAGAGCCAGATCTGAATTCTGACTCAGCTCTTACTAACTATATGTGACCTCAAGCAAATCACTTCGGCTCAGTAATTGCACAAAACATATTTCTTGAATTTAATAAATGTAAAATTAGTATGACAGTATCAGCTTCATGGGAAGCTAATGAGGACTGAATAAGATAATATGTGTAATGTCCTTGGCTCAGAGTCTGATAAACGATAAGCACTAAAGGTAAATGATAGCTGTGGTTATTACTGCTGTGGTTATTATTAAAGAGACTGTCCCTGGAAGTCAGGATCTCTGGGTTCTAATTCTGATTTCTTTCCCTTGAGATGAAATCAAGCCCTACCTCTTCACGAGAAAGAGGGGAAACTGAGGCCTGAGAGGGGCCATAGTGGTGACAGAGCTGGGCATGTAACTTCTGTCTCCTGACTCTGAGCGACAGAGCCCTGTTGGCTGTGTCCAGATACACAATCAGCCCTCCCCCGGGGGAGCCCCGGGAAAGGCTGGCAAAGACCCCGCTGGCTTCGAGGAGGAGCTCCTGGGATTATCCCCAAGTTTGGGGAGAGGAAAGGAGTCATTTGATCTAACCCCTCTCTTCCTGCAGACCCAGCTCTGTCTTGTCCACCCTCCACCAGGCAGGCAGGTCTCCCACACTTTGGGGTGTGAAGATTGTCTTCTCTTACTCCTTTCTCCATCCAGAACGCTGGACAGCTCTCTACAGGATCTAGTCCGCTGTCTTCACAGTTGTGTGCGTTTGCTGTAATTCTAGTTTTATATGCAAACAGAAGGGAAAGCTGTATCCCAGTCTGTAGGTTGCCTCATCACCCAAGGTGCCTCCCTTGCGTTGGTCTTCAGATGGCGGTGACGTAGGGTTTCCGTTGAATGCGGTTTTATGGAGGGTGACCCTTGGTTTGGACCAAGCTCTGAGTCAAGGTGATAAGGAGCTCTGTTGACTTCACCAGGTCATTCAGTAGTGATTGAATCGCAGCTGTGTTTAACTTGTGGCTCGATTACTATTAGTAGGTCACGTAGTTGGGTTATAGCTATATGTTGTTCTGTTTGGAGGGCTTTATTGCTCGTATGTAAGGTTTTTATTGTCTTGCAGTTAATATACTTTAGTGGTTTAAATAGTCAATGAAAAGAAACAAGACCACAGAAATAAACATGGGTGAATAATCCTGGTAGGGAAAAAGCCTTTAAAAGCGTGCCATCAAAGACAAATGCTAGAAAGCAGATTTCTAGATTTGAATAGCTTTGAGCCCATCATACACTGAGTGGCCAGATTATTATGATTTCTGAACACATGATAATCTGGCCACTCAGTGTGTGTGTGTGTGTGTGTGTGTGTGTGTGTGTGTGTATTAGAAGCCCAGTACATGAATTCGTGCATGAGTGGGGTCCGGCCAGCCTGGCCAGGGTGGGGGGGGGGGGGGAAACATGGGCAGTTGGCTGGCCTGCCTGCTGGTTGAACTCTTGGTCGAGGGGACAATTTGCATATTAGCCTTTTATTATACAGGATATACACTGAGTAGCCAGATTATTATGAATTCAGAGATCATAAAAAACTGACCACTCAGTGTATAATCGAAGGTAAAAGGCAATGCTGTAAGGCAAGCCTGAGAAGTCTCTGACTGCGAAACAATTAAAGATATAACTAACATTCTTTGACATGCAGAGCAAAGTTCACGAGAAAGTAACACAAATGCCTGCTTGCCAAAAACAAGGGATTTAAAAACCATAGCAGTACACATGCAATGGTTCTGTCGTTGCTCTGGATGGGGTGAGAGAGTAGTTGATGATTTGAGTAATCTGGGAGTTTGGATTTCAGTGGCCATGTAGAGACAAGATGTGTCTTTGGGACAGTGTGAATAGGGGTTGGAACTAAGTAGCCCGTAGGTATATGACCCTACATTCAGTAAAATAGTGAACCAGAAAAACCCACACACAGACACTAGGAATGATAAAGAAGGAAGCTTATCAGTGTCAGCCAGCAAATGCAGTACTGAGAGGAAAATTCATAGCCTAAAGTATACAGAGGGGAACAAAAGTAGGTTTGCCGTTATTCATTTGAAAAATAACACAAAATTAATAATACAAGAATAAACTCTGTGTTTCATGTCCTCACAACTGTAAACGCACTCTTGTCCTTCCCTATATACGTTAAAAAGGGAAAGTTGGAAATTAATGAGCCTATCATTTGATTCAAGTAGTTAGTAAAAAATGTAGAGAAAATTAAAGATAAAAGCAGGAAATTAATACATAATTTTAAAAGTGTGCCAATAATTATGGAGAAGGCCTTTTTTTAATCAAATGAAATGGTTTTTTTTAATAGTTCTTTATTCAAAGTATTACATATGTCCCCTTTCTTTCCCCATTGACCCCCTCTAGCACGCCCCCCACCTCCCCAATTCCCCTCCACCCCAACAGCTCACCCCTATCTCAGGCTCTCAACACTCCATTGTCTGTGCCCATGGGCCATGCATATATGCATAAAAGATCTTTTGTTGACTACCTCCCACCCATCCACCCCCACCTTCCCTCCGAGATTCCGCACTCTGCTCCATATTATGGAAAAGTTTTTTTAAACAAACATACTCTGAAAAGACTAATAGACAGATTTTTTTAGCAGGAATAAAATGTAAAGATTGAAGGGACAAATAAATTAAAGATGGAAAAGATGCATAACTATACCAACAGCAGAGCTTAAAGCACAATGTAAAACATTGTAAACAACTTAATAGTAGTACATTTCAACAGACTAAGTGAAAAATTTTTTTAGAAAAAAAATGGAAGTTACCAAGAAGAGATTTAAGACCATAAAGAAAAGAGAAAAGAGATAAACTGAAACAAATCCAGCAGTGTATGATTAAGAAAAATCAAATAAGTAAAGAATAAACGCCTCGTGATCAAGTTGTGTTTATTCCAGGTACATATGATCTTCCCTTCAGTGTGGAAAAATCATCTAATAAAACCAAACCCTTTGTGGTAAGAACTCTTAGCAAACTAGAAATAATCCGACCTAAATGATCTATAGTATCATTCTTGGCCATGAAATATTATAGCAGTCTTCCCGTTAAAAGTCAGGAACAAAGATAGATGGGAAGCTGGTGGTAGTCATAGCTAATATTTTCTGAACACCTAATTTCTGATAATAACTACTAAGGGAGATGCTATTATTATTACCCTGATTTTATTAATAAGGAATAGAGGCACAGAGTAATAACTTAACCAAGGTCACACAGCCAGGAAGTGGTAGAGCCAGGATTCACAACTGAGTCGTCTGTATCTAGAGCCCATGTTCATACCTGGGGCACTTCACTGCCATGCTCTAGCTCCAGCTTTGTGTCTACCTCCCTGCTTCCAGTCCAAATCATACTGAAGGTCCTTATCACCATGGTAACAGAAGGAAAAGAAAGAAGAGGACAGATCGAACATTGGTTTTCAGATTATATTATTATCTATGTAAGTAAGGAAATCTACGCAAAGACTATCAGGACTAATAAGAGTGTTTACCAGTTGTTACTAGACACAGGCTCAGTTTACCCACATTAATTCTGCTCCTACCCACCAGGATCATTTGGAGAGAGTCATGTTTAAAAGTTGACACTCTTAAAAATAAACAGCAATAAAAACTATGAAGAATCTAGTTAAATGTAAACTATTAAAAAGTACAAAAGAAGACTTAGATTAGTGACAAGATATACCATTTTTCTGAATGAACGTCTCAATATTGTAGAGATAGCAGTTCTTCCCAAATTAGCCTAGATACTTAATGTAATTCCAGTCAAAATCCCAATACACTTTTTATGAGAATTGACAAGATAACACTAAAATTCATATAGAAAAGTAAAGTCTATCAAGATAAATTAGGAATAAGATGGGAAATTTACCCTACATGTATTAAGATATATTATAAAGTTATAGTATTGGTGCAAAGATATCGATAGAACATTGGACCACTGCTACAGAATTGAGAACTCAGAAATAAAAAGTGCATATTTGGTGACTTGATAAATAATAAAAATGGCATTATAATTCAGTTGAAAAATGATAGACTATTTAATAATGAATAATGGTGGGCAGAATGGTTATCTATAGAGAAGAAAATACATTTAGATCCCTACCCACACCATACTCATTTGTGGGGAATTGGATCCAACACCTAAATATGATAAAGCAACATTTTTAAACTTTCTGAATAAAAGCGAGAAAAAAAATGTTAGAGTTTGGAAGGCTATCTTCAGCAAAATGAAGAGTTTATGCCATGAAAGAAAAGATTGATAAGTTTACTTAAATTAAAATTTAAAATACCCATCAAATAAAGGATACGATAAAACAAAGTGAAGTCACTACCATAAACTAGAAATTGATACTGTGAAAAGTATTCAACCAGAAAGTCATGAAATCCAGAATCAATATTGAATGCTCACGCATCAGTAAGGAAAAGAGGGACAACCCAGTGGCAAAAAGACAGCACAATGGACAGAGGAAATGACAGGCAAATCCCAAAGGGGATGCTCAGATGGATATAAACAAATGAAAAGAAACACAGATGGAAGGAGGTGGGCTAGAATGGAGCGGGGTGGGGGGTGGGGTGGAGGTGGGAGGGGGCAGGCAGGGAAGGGGACATATGTAATACTTTCAGCAATAGAGATTAAAAAAAAGAAGAAGAAAGAAACTCAGAGGAATGCAAATTAGAGCAACTTGGAGATACTATTTCTCACTCCTAAGAGAATCAAAAATAAACTTCCACGTGTTGACAAGGATATGAAACAGTGAGAAGTCTCACTTTGTAAGAGTCTGGATTTGGTTCAACCATCAACAGGGAGAAATTGTACAATCAGGTAAATCACAGATGTGCATAACCTACCAATTAACAAATATACAAATATATATATATATATATATATATTTACACACATATACACACATACAAACACACACACACATATATATACACACACACATATACACACACACACACATACTAGTCTCTATAAAGTCTCACATGTCCATAGAAAAAGACACATACAAGAAAGTTCTTTGCAGTGTTGTTAAGTGTAGGGAAAATTAGAATCAACATAAATGTTCCTCCATCCATTAAAAAAATAGATAAGTCAATTGTGGTGTATTTGTACAATGAAATACACTTAGAATGAATACATATACATATATTGTTATGGATAAACATAATGTTTAGAATAAAAAGAACTTGCAAAAAAGAACACATATACTTGATCAAAATGAATTCTGCTTAAAATAATGCAAAGATACTATTCACTGAGTGACCAGATTATTATGATCTCTGAACGCATAACCATCTAGCCTCTCAGTGTATATCCTATATAATAAAAGGCTAATATGCAAATGTCCCCCTCAACCAGGAGTTCGACCAGCAGGCAGGCCAGCCAACCGCCCATGTCCCCTCCCCCTGGCCAGGCTGGCTGGACCCCACCCATGCATGAATTTATGCACTGGGCCTCTATACACACACACACTGAGTGGCCAGATTATTATGTGTTCAGAGATCATAATACTCTGGCCACTCAGTGTATATTATTATCATATACATTAAAACTAAAAAAGCATGCATGCTTTTAGATAAGTGCAGAAGTCCTCAGTGCCTCCCCACTGCCCTCAGCATCACCCCCAGCTCCTCCACCTGGCCAAAAAGGCCTTGTGGACTGGCCGTGCCTTCCCTCCAGCCACACGCCCCTCCTCTTGGGGCCATGTCCTGTGGTAGCAGTTGGCACCCCTCAGAGGAGTATCCCCAGCTGCCTGGCCCATCACAGGATGGGCTCCTTGAGCATGGGTCTCTGCTGGCTGAGGCCAGGCATCTCAACGAGTGAACCAGGCGAGGCCCCGCCTCTGCCCACCTCAGGAACGTTTCCAGAGGAAGAGGCGGTCACTCTAAATCTTGAAGGACAGCACGGGTCATCTCTGGTTCCCAAACACACTAGCTACATGACCCGAGCAAAGTTACTTGGCCTCTCCGTGTCTCCGTGTCCTTACCCATAAAATAGAGATGATAATTTCATTGTCAGCTTGTTGATGGGGAAAAAAAACACACACACAAAACAGCAACATTTGCAAAGCATTCCAGCCTAGCTCTTAGGACAATTAAGAAATAGTGGCTGGTTGATATTCCAGTGAGAAAAGTTCAGCAGGTGGACAAGGAGGGAGTGGGCATAGCGTGACCAAGGTCTTGAGCCAGGAGAGCCATGAGGAGCTATGGGAATGAATGCATGTATTGGGCACGTGTGACGTGAGGGTGTGTCCTGTGGCAACATGGGCTGGAAGGAGTCTAGGGCCCTCGAGTGCTTCCTGAACTGAATTTCTCTAGAGTGCTCAATGGGCCTGTCTGTTTCTGAGGGACAGGCTGACAGCTCATGCTTGGTGAGCAACAGAGCAAGCTGGAGGACTCAGGGCAGAGGCATCCCTAAGGGGCTAGGCCACAGACAGGCAGATTCCCACTGGGAGCCTGGGTGCAGTCAGAGCTGGCAGCCCAGAAGAGGGACACCCTGTGGGAACAAGCACCCCTGACGGCCAGAGGCTCTTTCCAGCCCAATTGTGGGGAACCCCTGTTTCCCGCGCCCTCCCAGGTCTTCACGGGGATCTTCACTGCCGAGATGACCTTCAAGATCATCGCCCTCGACCCCTACTACTACTTCCAGCAGGGCTGGAACATCTTCGACAGCATCATCGTCATCCTCAGCCTCATGGAGCTGGGCCTGTCCAGCATGGGCAACCTGTCGGTGCTGCGCTCCTTCCGCCTGGTACCTGCTGGGCCTTCTGCAGGGGGGCGGGGCAGGTGCCTGGGGCACCACTCACTCCCCCCAACTCTGAGCCATCATGCCTTCACCCAACAGCTATTGGGTGCCAGGCCCAGTGCTGGTGATGTGGGGGGCAGGACAGAATGAGATACCCCTCCAGAGGAGCAATTAGGGTGGCCATCAGATGATTGGCAAAGCCCTTTATGATTCACCCTGTAGTCCCAGGAGTGGGGCTAATATTACTATATCCCCATTGCACAGATGAGGAGACTGAGGCTCAGAGAGGTTGTCGCCCTGGGTGGTTGTGATGGGAGTTCCTGCTGTCCTGTCATGAGGGATCCGGGCCTTTGCTTTGATGGTCACTTGTCTGTCAAGGGCAAGTGCCTCTTGCCTTGTGTCTTCACAATGTGGGGAATCGCAGAGTTGAGAGAGCTCAACATCTACATGCCAAAGAGGGGTTCTTTGGAAGAATCATGGTTGAGGCAAGTCAGTGATTCAGAAAGAATTCAGAAACCACTTCCCAGAGCCCCATGGCAAGTAGCAGGTGGAGCCCGGTCTGCCGACAGCTCTCTGGGGTTCTGCCTGCTGGTTTCAGAATCCGCATTTAGCGAACAAATGCACACACCAATCACCTGCGGATCTTGTTACACTGTGGATGGCAGCTCAGTGAGTCTCAGGTGATGCCAGAGCTCCTGGTAGACTGTGCTTTAAGTTTGAGATGCCTGAGAGGTCCAGACTGGGCTGGAGGGGGGTCAGCGAAGGCTTTCCGGGAAGTCTAGCACTGACCAGAAAGGCAGCGTGGTGGGAGCAGTGGAGAAAGCGTAGGCGGTGAGTTCTGAGCCCAACTCCACTGCCACGAGCCAAGGAGCTTAGACAAGTGACTCCACTTTTAAGGGCTGTCGCCTTCATCTGCCAAAGGAGGGAGTAAGAGTGCCAGCCCATGTGTTATTGTTCTGTATAAGTTGATGCATCCTAAGCACATGGTCTGACGCAGTAGATTGCTAAGCACTGACCCCTTTCTCTGTTATAACTAAGAGGAGAGAGAAATGGAGGAGGTCGGGTAAGTTAGAGCTGGCTGAGCTGGCCTGGAAGGGTTTCTGATGAAGGGCCTGGCAGAAAAAGGACATCCCCTGTTGGGGGAATCTAGAAAGTTCCCTGAAGTGAGACCAAGGGGAATAGGAGGCTAGCGTGAAGACAAATAGAAGGGCTGTGTGTGTGTGGGGGGGGGGGGGGGCGGGGGGGAGGGGGTGAGTCTGGAGCTGCTGACCGGACTCCCAGAGCAGAGTCCACTAAAGTCACCTTCAGGCTGTGGGAAGGAACAGTGGTGGATGCTCTTGGAGAAACCTGGAGGAACCAGGTGTCAGTGACCTTCAAGGGCTCCCTGGGTTCTCAGGCAGGAACTGTGGGAGGGAGAGAAGGGTGTCCGTGGGCACCGGGAACCAGAGCCTATCACAGGACCCCTCCCTCCCCAGCTGCGGGTCTTCAAGCTGGCCAAATCCTGGCCCACGCTGAACACGCTCATCAAGATCATCGGGAACTCGGTGGGGGCACTGGGGAACCTGACGCTGGTGCTGGCCATCATCGTGTTCATCTTCGCCGTGGTGGGCATGCAGCTCTTCGGCAAAAACTACTCAGAGCTGAGGCACCGCATCAGCGAACCAGGCCTGCTGCCCCGCTGGCACATGATGGACTTCTTCCACGCCTTCCTCATTATCTTCCGCATCCTCTGTGGCGAGTGGATCGAGACCATGTGGGACTGCATGGAGGTGTCTGGGCAGTCCCTGTGCCTGCTGGTCTTCTTGCTTGTCATGGTCATTGGCAACCTTGTGGTAAGTTGGCCAATGGCCTGGCGCACACACCTTCACCTACTCATCCATTCATCCACCGGCTACCCATCTGTCTATTTATTTGCCCTTCCTTCCATTCATCCATTCATTCACTCAGCCTTCTGTCTATCAAACCACCTATCCACCCATCAATCTCTCATCCATCCACCTATTTACACATCCATTCATCCATCTACTCATTTACTCATCTTTCCATCTGTCTTCTCATTCATCCATTCATTCATCTACCCACCAATATACCCTCATAGGACTTTTCATCCATTCACCCATTCCCTTCCCATTTATTTTTCTCTCTACTCATCTATATATCTACCTATCCAGCCAGCCATCCACTCATAAATCAACCACCCATTAACTCACCCATCCATCCGTCTACCTCTCCATCAATCTATCTACCTATTTACTTACTAACTGACTCATTCATTTATATCACTCTTTATTTGTTAACTCACTCTTTAATCTACAGACCTACTTGCCTCCTTATTATTTCCTTATTTTACCTTCATTAATTTACTTACCTAATATTTTATTAGCCATTCACTGGCAATGATTTATCGCATGGTTTTTTCAATTCAACTTAACAAATATCTGCTGAACCCCTGTTGTATGCAAACTATTTTGCCAGAGGCTAATGGATATACAGAGTTGAATGTGGCCCTCATAAACTTGAGAGAGTGGGGAGGTGGGGAGTTAAAAAAAGGCATGAAATTAGAACTTTTAGAATGATCAGAGAGCCATTAAGGGGTGCTTATCGGTGCTGATCCCCTCCAGCTGGAAATCAGGGAAGGCTTCCTGGAGGAGTGTTTAGAGCTGACCTGATAGACATGTAATGCTAGAGAGGAAGGGGGCGGGGTGAGCAAAACACAGGTGCCAGCAGGCGGTGGTCCAGGTGAGGTGGGCCCGTGGGAGCCTTGTATGTCTCCCTGGGTAGCTGTGGTGGCAGTTCCTGCTATCCTATCATGAGGGATCCATGATCCCTCATGCCACCGTTACCACCTGTCTGTCAAGGGCAAGTGCGTCCTGCCTTGTGTGTTTGCAGTATGGGGAATCTGGGAGATGAGAGAGATCAAACGCTAAGTGCCAAAGAGGGGGCCTTTGGAAGAGTCAGGGCTGAGGCAAGTCCGTCGTTCCGTGTCCTCTGTGGACATGGAGCCCCCTTCCTGGGTGCACAGGTGGCCCACACATGCTCAGACACCGCACCCGCATGGTCTGGCTCCCAAGGGCATGGGCAGCCCTGGTTCACGTCAGTTCATAGAGAGGTTTTAGGTGGCGGGAGTACTTACTGTGAGCTGCAGATTCTAGGGCCCTTCCTCAGATGGGTCTATCTTCTCCTCCCGTGTGCCTTCACGAGGCCAGGGCAGGCCCAGGCTGAGACGGGGTCAGCCTCCTGCAGGCCCCACGGGCGGAGGAGCCCAGAGAGGAGGACGGCTTTGGTGCACAGAGCTACTGGAACCCGGCTCTTTGGCTGGCCTCACAGCCCTCCTCCCAGCTCCTCAAACCGGGGGACTCCACGTGTCCAAGGAGGGTGCGAGCACAGAGCTCTCAGAGGAGGGCCAGCCTGAGCTGCCCTCCAGCACACAGCCCTGCCATTTCCCAGCACATCTGTCTGGGGATGAGGAGATTAGAGGCTGCTGGGGAGGGAAGCTGACAGCCCACGCAGGCGCCCTCCTCCACCTCCCCCCTCGCCCTGGCTGCCTCAGGAATTGGGCTGCTGCCGGTCGTGGGAGGAAGCAATTGCCATTAGAATGGGAAGTGATGATCAGGCAGGGGCTGGGGAGCAGCAGCGTGATTGACAGGGAAAGCACTAGAAGGAGACAAACTTCTGAAGCTGCCGACAAGGGAGGCCCTAGTGTCGGGTGTGGGTGGACGGACGGGGCTACCCAGGCGCCCCCTGCCTGCCCTGCCCCCAGCCTGGGCCCCAGACATCTGGAGGTCAGGGGCGGTGGGCGGAGCGTGAGCTAGGGCCGTGGGAGAGGATCCAGGGTGGGCCACAAGAACATGGAGCAGGCCAGGCCGGAGGTCTGCGGAGACAGCAGCTCTGGATCACATTCCATGCCCTGCCCCCCGCAAAGACGCCATAAGAAAGGCTACAGGTGTCCAAAGTGACCATTTCTCCCTAGAGATAGGATCCGGAAGTCCTGCTTCTTAATCCTCCCATGCTGTCCACGTGGATGTGTGTTGCTCTTTTTAAAAAAAGACCAGTATCAGGGCTGGTGCTCCCGAAGAGTCTCATTCCCAGCTTGCTGACAGGTGTGTCTGCGAAGCTTGTGAGAAGCCAGGGCAGGGGCTCCGAGTGAGAACTGCGCCCCCGCCTTCACACAACTCCCTGCTGCACAGGCCCCCATCCCAACTGAACTCCCTTTGTGAGGGGATACCAAGCCCAGCGTGGGGAGCTGTGTCGTTGGCCTGTTGGCCTGGTAATGCTCCCAGCCGGGTGTGGCCTACGTGGGGGAAGGAGCCCAGCACCAGCTTTATTTAACCTTCAGGAAGCTGGCAACTGGGCCCGTGCCCCGGCCCTGGTCACTCAGCAAACGTCTGCTTTTGTAGCAACAGCTACAAACTCACATTTGCAAGAAAGCATCTTGCAGGATGGTTTAGCCCCACGCAGTAATCCAGACCACGCAAACGCAGAGGACCATGCCAATCTCCCTTAGGAGTCAAGTCCTTAACCCCCAAATTTAAAATTTTTATCTGTACTGTTAATATAACCGATGTCCCCCTAGTTCCCCATTGACCCCCCCCCCCCACATACATCATTTAAGTAGCGTGACTCCCAGCACCTCTAAAACCTTGACCCCTTCCCTGACTCCTTAGTACAATGGGCCTTGGAGCCAGGGCTGGCCCCTGGCACCAACCCCGGGTCCCTTCACCCCATCCCATTGTCTGCTTCTGCACCCAGCACCCATCCAAGTATCCCTCACCGCCTAGACACAACTCTGTCTCAGCAGCCTGACCTGGCAGTTGGTCCCAGATGCCTGAGGGCTGCTACCTGGGCTCTTGTCATGCCATTGTCCCCTTCTCTGCTCAGTGCCCCCGAGGCCTCGCCTGGGAAGCATAGCGAGACCTGGGACAGGGTGGAGGGTGCTCCACAGCAGGAGGCCCAGGTGTTTGAGTGGTGAGTGGGTGGGCGGAGCGGGGGGGAGACTCTGAGGCACGTCACTACCCCTCCAACGGGTGCAGAGTCAAATGCCCCAGCCTCTCTGGGTGGGATTCTGTCTGTCCCCAGTGGCCCCAGACTGGATCCCGCTTCCCAGAAGCAGCCCTACGCCCTCTCCCGAGGCAGCTGTCGGCAGGGAGGCCTGCGCTTCGGCATGGACCCAGGCTTCGCCCGTGGAACCTGGGCCAAGACACAGGAGACCTAGGGCTGTGCAACCTCAGCTCCCACGTACTGAGACCCTGGAGGGGGGATCAGAATGTGTATTTCCTCTCACTGCCAACCCATGTTCGAGAGAAGGGGGGTTAGCATCAGGGCCTGGGACCCAGGGTTGGACCTAGAGCTGTTGGCCTTTGGCTGTCCTAGAGGTCCCTGGGCCTCAGTTTCCCCATCATGGGCCCAAGGCGGAACCCCCGCCCGGCGCCCGCCTCGGTGAACCCAGCATACTGTCTCCCCAGGTCCTGAACCTCTTCCTGGCGCTGCTGCTCAGCTCCTTCAGCGCCGACAACCTCACGGCGCCGGACGAGGACGGGGAGATGAACAACCTGCAGCTGGCCCTGGCCCGCATCCAGCGGGGCCTGCGCTTCCTCAAGCGCACCATCTGGGACTTCTGCTGCGGGCTCCGGCGGCGGCGGCCCCCCCCGAAGCCTGCCCTTGCCCTCGCCCTCGCCCCCCGGGCCCAGCTGCCCAGCTGCATTGCCACCTCCAGCCCCCCGCCGCCCGCAGAGCTGGAGAAGGCACCTCCGGCCCGCAAGGAGACGCGGTTTGAGGAAGGCAAGCGGCCAGGCCAGGGCACCCCGGGGGACCCGGAGCCCGTGTGTGTGCCCATCGCCGTGGCCGAGTCAGACACGGAGGACCAAGAGGAGGACGAGGAGGAGAACAGCCTGGGCACCGAGGAGGAGTCCAGCAAGCAGGTGAGCCCCGCCTGGCACCTCCCCCCGACTCGGATGCAGCACCTGCTTCCGTAGGGTGCAGGGCTCTGCTGCCATGGCAACCAGCCTCAGTGCCATCGCTGCCCCTGCCAGCCTGCCCCAGCAGGGCCGGTCGGTGGTAGGAGACAGGGTGTCCCCCAACAGCATGCCCTGTAGAGGGGAGCTGAGACCCGCTCTCAACCCTCTCCCCAGCCCAGCCCAGCAGGGCATCTTGGAAGGGGTTGCTGTCCATGGTTTATCCCCTGGCTGGTCATGGGCAGCTGTTTGTATGGGAAGGGAAACCGAGGCACAGGGAGAGAGAGAGAGGGAGAGAGAGAGAGGAGAGAGAGAGAGAGACTGGCTAGGAGTTCTTCCTGCCTCTGGGACAGAGCCAGGACCCCGGGCCCTGCCCCCACTCTGACCACTGTCTTCCTCGGGGACTCCCCAGGCCAGTGTCTTGATGAGAAAAGAGTGCATCTCCTGACCTCCCCCTGCCCCTTCCCCTCCTCCCAGGCCCAGGGCTGATTCTGAGATTTAAAAATAAGCATCCGAAGATGGCAGGTGTCAGAGACGGCACTATCTTATCTCCCAACCTGTTATTTTTAACACTTGGGGCCAGAGTCTGGACACAGGAGCAGTGCCCCCTTACTGTTCCCTCGGCCTCCCCGTGGCCCGAGCCAGGCTCATGTGGCTCCGTCCTGTGTTGGGCCTTCAGGTCCGGCAAGGTGGACGGGCTTTTCTGTGTGGCTGGGCCCATCCTGGCCGCCTCCTCTGGGCCTGCCCGGTGAGTCTGGCCTGAAGAGCAGCTGCTTCCCGGAGTGGAGTGTGATCCGAGGCTTCAGGCTGGGTTCCACAGCCCCCTGCCGCCCTATGGCCCCAAGCCAGCTTCAGCCCGGCCAGCCGGGCCCAGACAGTGACGGGGGCCGCAGGGGGCGGGATGCTCCCAGCCTCCAGTGACCTCCGGGACGCTCCCAGCGCAGGAGTGGAACTCCCACTGCCTGCTCCTCCTTTCCCTCTCCTTTGCTTCTCTTGAGCCCATGGGGTCTAGCTCCCTGGGATGTGTGTGTGCGTGTGTGCGTGCATGTGTGTATGTGTGTGTCCATGCGTGTGTGCATGCGTGTATCTCCCTGGGATGTGTGTGTGCGTGCATGTGTGTGTGTGTGCGTGCATGTGGTTGTGTATGTGTGTATGTCCGTGTGTGTGTGTGTGTGTGTGTGTGTGTGTGTGTGTGCGTGCATGCGTGTATGCAAACTGGGGTGCCATAGGAACTCACAGGAAATGTCATCGTGTCCATCCAAAGTGCAGTTTGTCGCGTAAGGGAGCTGGGCATGGCGGTCCAGCTGCACCCTGCCAGGGAGGGGGAGAGGGCTACCAGCCCTTTACCAGGACCTACCAGGAGCCCCCAGCCAGAGCCCCCAGCCACCCACTCAGGGTTCCCGAGGGAGGGTCCTCGGTGCGATGAGGCCCCGGAGGAGGGCAGGAGGCATGGGCAGGGCCTGAGGCAGAGTCGGGGGGGGCCCTGGAGCTTATGGCCGGGAGCTCACGGGCGGAGGTCTCTTCAGCAGGAGCCCCCGCCCGCGTCCAGCAGCCCAGAGGCCCCTCCGGAGCCCGGGGCCTGGAGCCAGGTGTCTGAGACCGCCTCCTCCGAGGCCGAGGCCGGCGCGGCCCAGGCGGGCAGGCGGCAGCAGCGGGAAGCGGAGCCCCGGACCCAGGGGTGCCGCGAGGTAACACACGCCTGCGCCCCAGAAGCCTGCGGGGTGCTGCCTCTCGGGCTGGAGCCTGCATGGGCCTGGGAGACCCTCTGCAGAGGGGACCACGGAAGGCCCTGTCCACACGGGGGAGGGTGGGGTGGCGTGGGGCCCGGAGCCACGGGGAAACCCCAGAAGCTGCCATCCCAGGACGAACCCCCAACCTCGATGTGTTCACCCCTCCCCACCCGTCCCTGTGCTTCAGTCCCATTTGTCAACTGTGTGTCCTGTGCAGGATCCCCCACCCCCACCCGGGGGACTTGAGGCCGCTCTGAAAACAAGTGCCTGGCTTCCTGGGGTGCCGGCCACCAGCCGCTGCTCACGGGGCTAACGCAGAGGCCGCAGACGGGAGGCCTGCCGGAGGGTTTTGTTCCGACCACAAAAAGGGTTTTCATGCGAATTGGCTGCCAACGTCTAAAACCCAGGAGCGTTTATGTAAAAAATCTGCACTTCTGGCTTCTCTGGAAAGGTGGTTGGAAGAGCCGCCATGCTGGACGGAGGCGGTCCCTGCACCCGGGGGGGGGGGGGGGGGGGTGAGCTCTGGTTCCCATCAGGGCCCGCCCGCCCGCCTGGCTCCCCTTAATTCCCTGCCTGGCCCCCCATGCGCATCTGCACTAACAGATTGTGGCCCTGCTATCCCCCCACCCCCGCCTGCTCATGCCAAACACCATGCAAGAGGGGGTCACGTGGTGAGAGGCCCTGCCTGGAGCCATTGCCCTGCAGCCTGCCGTGGACACCCGCTCCGAGGGGGCGTGTCTCCTCCGCCTTGTCCCTGGCATGGGAGGGGCCTGTGGGAAGCTTTGCCATCAGGGCCCGTTTGGGAGCGGGAGGGCCTGGTGGGGCCGTCACCCCGACAGCACCAGAAGGCACCCAGGAACCGGAAGACACGGAGGGGCAGGCAGTCATGGGGAGCAGGGCTTTCCTACTGGACTGTGGACCTTGGAACGGGTTTCGTGGCTTCTTCCTCTCTCTAAATCCGTTCACATTGGACCCCATAAAGGGGAGGGGAGGTGGGAGAAGGACCCGGTCATCCCATTGGATGTTGAGAGCTGGGCCTCCCTGGTGACAAGCCCGCATCCTCTGGGCAGCCCCCGCGTGAAAGGAAAAGCAGGGGGAGACCTCCGCCTGTGCCTTTCCCAGCTCAGCCTCCACAGCGGAGCTGGGGGAGGGGGGGTCCTCCTGGCAGCGGGGGCCACCAAGGCAGGCCTCACCCTGGGCCTGGCTCCACCCTGCCCCTGAGCAGCTCTCCATTCCCACCGGCGCCCGCCCATCGCAGCCTACATGTGAAAGCTAAGGGTGAAGGCTGGGGACTTGAAGACACCAGCCTCAGGCCCAGGAGGAAGGGACGGGAAGACAGTGGGAGGAGCAGAGGCCCCAGATCTCGGACGGCTCATCTCTACGTGGGGCCCGCACCTGAGCAACAAGGCGCCACCTGAGCGGAGGATGTAGACGGGATCGGAAGCCCGTGGAGGCTCCCCTTCCTGCCAGAAGCCCTGCCCGGCCTCCCTGCCCTCAGCGTGGGCTCCCGGAGGCAGAGCCTGCCACAGGCTTCCAGCACCGAGGACCTACTGAGGGGGCACTCTCAGGAGACACCCACAGGGAGGGAAGCAGCATGAGGCAGAGGCGTGATGGGGCGCAGTTGCTGGATTCTGGCCTCAGCGTGGTTCCCTCCATATCAGCCCATCACACTGGCTTTCAAGCAATTTCCAGAGAAGACAGCTCCCAGGCTGAGGGCGGTTCTGGAGCTGGAGCCGGGCAGCAGCCAGTGCTCCCGGTGGCCGGGATGGGTGCGCTGGCCTAGAGGAAGGGAACTGGGCAGAGTGCCACCGTGGCCCCTACAGCCGGCACCCACACGTGGCACACGCAGACACGCACAGGGCACACCGCGGGCGCACCCTTCTCTGTAGTCAGGTTAAGCGAGGTCCAGGCAGCAGAGCCCTGCATGCCAGGCAGGGCACGGCCCAGCACCTTCCCGCTCTTACTCCAGACTCCTTGCCTTACGCCAGCACCCACAGGAATGGGGGGCGCAGGGGTGGGTGGCTGGCCTGTTCTCTGCATGTCTGACCTTGTGCTTCCATGTACTCAGGATGCTGGTTCTGTCTCGGTTCTGGGTGTGGCGTGCCTGCTTCCTCTGTGTGTGCCCATGTGCCAGTGTGTTTCCGTGTTGCCACCCCATGTCTGTTTTGTTCCCAATTGGACGGATGCTTTATCCCCATATTTTGTCCCAGTCTTTGCATCCCCACAGCCCTGCCCCAGACCCCGCAGACCAGAACCAGAGACCCAGAAGCCCCGAGGCCCAGCCAGCCTCAGCTCAGCCCTGACTGGCCCTGGGGGACCTCTGGGGCAGGTCCCATCATCCCGGGCTCGGATTCCCCGGGAGGGCAATGGAGAGCAGTGTGGGCACCATCCCAGACGCCCCAGGCTGGAGGCTGCTCCATGGCCCACACTCACGTCCTTGCCTTCCCTGCCCCCCGCTCCGGCCCACAGACCCACGAGGACAGTTACTCCGAGGGGAGCACAGCGGACATGACCAACACCGCCGACCTCCTGGAGCAGATCCCTGACCTCGGCGAGGACGACAAGGACCCGGAGGACTGCTTCACCGAAGGTCCTGCCCTGGGTGGCCCTGTGCCCCAGCCTCAGCCCTGCCGGGAGGGGCAGGAAGACCAGCAGCTCCTTGGGGCCCGTGGCCATGTTACACCCCATCCTGGCCCAGCTTCCTCCCCTCCCTCCCTTCCCCATTCATCATGGGGGCACCAAGGACAGGTGCCCCTGTGTTTGTGGGGTGCCCCTGCGTTTGTGGGGTGGTAGCATGACTGTAGGCTCCCTCAGCGGCAGGGCCTGGGTCTGATTCCCCGCTGTCCCCTCAGGCCTTGGCATGGTGACTGGCCTCTGTAGCTTTTATAGTGAATGGGGGTTGTATTTGGAGGGCAGCTGGGGATGCAATGCGGGATTGTCCTCCACGTGGCACATCATTCGGGGCCAGTCCAGGGCCCGTTCTTCCCAAGGCCAGAAATTGCACACATGGGGAAGGCCCAGGGACAGAGCAGCCCGGGGAATTCTGGGACATTCTGGCAGGAGGAGGGTTTCCCAGAGGAGCAGAGGACAAGATGGAGCCCACCCAACCCAGCCCACACCTGCCAGGCCCTTCCTCCACTCCCTGCGTGCCTGGTCCATAGGGCCTTTCCACGTGTGGGCTGGGGCAGACAGCATCCACAGCCCTCCCTGCCCACCGTGGCCCCCGCCCGCCATGTTGCCCTGCTCCTCACCCACCATGGTAATCTCTGTCTCTCCGTCATTTCCTTCAACCACCGAGCTTCCTGCCATCAGCCATGGGCATTCCCAGCCGCCGGCCGGGGCCTGACCCCGCTCTCTCCCCCACAGGCTGTGTCCGGCGCTGTCCCTGCTGCACCGTGGACACCACGCAGGCCCCGGGGAAAGTCTGGTGGCGGCTGCGCAAGACCTGCTACCGCATCGTGGAGCACAGCTGGTTCGAGAGCTTCATCATCTTCATGATCCTGCTCAGCAGCGGAGCGCTGGTACCCTCCGGGGGATGCAGGGCTGGGCAGGGAGGGGTGGCGGAGAAGGGGAGGCTGGGAAAGGAAGTCTCCCTCCGGAAAGCTGGGTCAGGGATGGGGGCAGACCCTCTGCTGAAAACGTCCTCCCCCAGGGCCTCAGATCAGGAAACGCTCAGCAGCTGGGAGCACAGGTGCAGGTCCGGGCAGGAAGGGCTTGGCCGCGGTCATCGTCGGTCCAGGCCTCCTTGTTTCATGAAAGGACAGTGATTTGCCCCAGATCGTTTTGCATAGGTCACAGGTCACTGGGCTCACACACCTGAGCTCTGGTGACACTCTCCCCCCACCCCTCCCCGCCATCACCACTGTGCACGGCTTCAGGCGCTCCATCAGGCGGGTCCAATGCAACTCGTGATTCCGGCTGAGACGACCACGGTGGCTCCGCTGACCCCAGGTTTTCCCGGGGCTGGGAGACCACACTGTGCGGTTCACACGTGTTTACATTCCATCCCACACCAAGCTTTTGCAGAAGCATTAGGTAGCCCGCCGCCCCAAGGCCCCACCACCCACAAGCAGCAGGTGTGGCATTTGAACCCAGACCGTCAGATTCCAGAGTCCTCTGTCCCGGCCTTCCGGTCGGTTCGATAGGTCTTTTCCAAGCTCTCCTCTGTCTGCGTCTGTGAGCCAGGGAGAGCCTCGGGGGGGATTCCCTGTGTAATCGGGGAAACCAGACTGAGCAGGCTGGAGAGAGTCAGAGATCAGTTCAAGAAAGTGGAGCAGCATTGAGTAGATGACTCAGGGTGATGGAGGGTCAGGGGGAAATGAGGCAATCAGGAAGGCTTCCTGGAGGAAGCAGATGGAACATCTGTGGAGGACAGGGCGGTTTATTGAGCCCTAGAGAAGCAGATACCCTCATCTGGCTCCCAAACACCCAACTCTGATCTCTCAGATCCCTTATTACAAGAAAGGGAACAGCCCTAGAGAGGGCTCTAGAAGGTGCTATTGAGCAGGGAGAGGGATGATCAAGACGGCAGAAGAAACAGAACCTTTCCTGACCCAGAGGGAGCGAGCACCTGATATTGTGGGGATGAGCAACTAACAGGAGACGCTTGGGATTACAGAGTGGGAAAGGGTCGCTTTGATCCAAGACTCGGTGCCCCCAGCTGTGATGCCCACTGTGGGGCAGGCCATGAGGAGGCACTGTGGCCGTCACTTCTAACCTCTGAGCCTCCCCCTCCGCCCTGACTGCCCACTCCTGTTCCGGAGTTGGCCCAGACACATGACTTGCAGACTCGGCTGTTTTACCTTTGGCAGCTAGAGCGAAATCTCTGCAGACTGCAGGGAAGGATGACTTGACAATATGTTAACAAGTTTTGTTTTTAAACAACCACAAACAAGGGCAGCCAGAGCCACTTAGTCTGGGCTGGGGAGGAAAAACTCAGCCTGGCATAAGTGAGGAGGAGTTTTGGCAAGCAAAGATGCATCTAATCAGGGTAGACAGCCAAGCAGTGTTAAAAAAAAAAAATGTCAATGATATATGGAGAAAAGAAGTCTCGGCGTGTTATTGAAAGTTATAAACTTGTTTAACAGAAAGCAGACTATAAATCCCTTCCAAATTGCTGAAAGAAAACATAGATCTTACAGTAAAAGATAGAAAAAACAAATAAGCAACAAGGAAGCATTAGATCAGAAAAATAGAAAGTAATATGGCAGAGGCAAGATCAAACATGTGTTTTAATAATAAATGTAACTGGATAAAATTCATCTTTTAAAAGAAAAGGACACTGGATGGATTTTTTAAAAAGCTTCAGCTATTACTCTCAAATGACAATCCTGGAACACTGTGACTCAGAAATATTAAAAGTGAAATAATAAGGTATTTCAGGCAAATGAAAACAATGACAACGAAAACCAGAGTGCTTTTGTTTGTTAATATTAAACAAGGTTGAGTTCAAGGGCTTGAGATATAAAACAAAGAGGGTCCCTACCTATATTAAAAATGTAACTGTTATGAATATATTTGCTTGGGATTGTATAGCACTTAACATAAAGCAAAATCATTGGGGAAGGGGGCCAGAATGGCAGTAGTACAATAGTGCAGGGAGATTTCGCCACATTCCTATCTTTTTTTTTTTAAGGGAGCCCAAGGTGAATGATGAGAAAGTAAGAGAGAACTTCACATTTTTAGATTTCTTAATAATTTTAAGAGAGAGGAAGGGAGAGGGAGAGAGACAGAAACATCGATGTGAGAGGAGCACACACCAGCTGCTTCCCGCACACCCCCTCCTGGGGATCCAGCCTGCAGCCCAGGCACGTGCCCTGACCGGGAATCGAACCAGCGACCTTTTGGTGCATGAGAGGATGCTCAAGCAATGAGCCTCACCGGCCAGGGCTCTATGTTATTTTTTTTATAAAAAGCATACAGTTTTATAATCAGAGAAAACTCTTTCTTGAACAACTCTCCAAGTCCATACTGGGACCTGAATTCCCTGTTGTCCTGTGTACGCGGGCTGGATTCGCCATGCTCAGGGCTCAGCAGGCAGGCTCGGGCACTGTGGGCAGCGCTGGCCCTGGACCACGGCTGCTCACGGTGGCCTGCAGGCAGCCAGGAGGCCCAGAGCCACAGGTGGAGGCCGCGCCCAGGGCCCTTGGTGGCCCGTTCAGTTGGCTGGACTGGGAGGCTCAGAGCACTTCCTGACGGGGACCAGTCACTGGAGGGGAGCAGGTACCGATCAGAGGCTGGAGGAGGGGAGGGCAGCGTGGAGCCCTGGGGGTTTCTCTGTTGACCCAGGAATGTGAGTTGAGGCAGGAATGAGGAGGGGCAGAAAAACAGCTGTGAGTGTTTTATTTTATTTATTTATTTATTTATAAATATATTTTATTGGTGTTGTGTTTTTTTTTTTACAGAGAGGAAAGGAGAGGGAGAGAGAGCTAGAAACATCAATGAGAGAGAAACATTGACCAGCTGCCTCTTGCACACCTCCTACTGGGGATGTGCCCGCCACCAATGTACACGCCCTTGACCGGAATAGAACCTGGGACCTTTCAGTCCGCAGGCCGACACTCTATCCACTGAGCCAAACCGGTTTCGGCAGCTTTGAGCGTTTTAGAAACGTTGATGCGTAGATTCTGGATGGCAGGAGGTTTGGCTGTATCTGGTCCCGTGTTCCCTAACTTCGCAGTTACAAACTGCCCGTGCCATCATTTACTTAAGGGTTCCCTTAGGTCAACTCTCGGTGGTTTCTTGTTCAGTTTAATGTATTTATTCTAAAGGGAAACTTCTAGTGATTGTTGCAGCCAGAAACCAATATTATTTCCTATGGAAAGTAGGTAACGGCATAAAGGAGAGTGAAAACAAAACCAGTTTTACGTTGTTTCCTGCGGAGGGCTGTGAGCCGAGCCTGCACGCCCTCCCTCATTAAAAGGGGAGCTCAGCAAGTTTTAGAAAGGCCTTCAAAATGCCCTAGCCCGCCCCCCCCCCCCCGCCCCAAAAATGAAATAATTAGTTAACTAAACAAAATGCCCTGGCCCAGGACCGAGTCTTGCTCTGTAATGCGAGGGAAGGAGTGTCCTCAACTCGGCTCTGCCCTGCTGTCCGCTCACCACGTCAGGTCATTTCCTGGCCTGCCCACGGCCCACGCTCCCGGGAGGGCTGGCTGGCCTGTCTGCAGCTGACCCTGGAGGAGTCCGCTCCTCTGGCGTCTCAGATGTGCCCCCTCCCCCACTCCCCTGGGTGCAAGGTACCGTGAGAGTGGATGCCTCGGGCAGGGGGGGGTTGGCCGCGGTCCGGATGCCATGTCCCCTTGCCCCTCCCCCCCTCCGGGCTGCAGGCTTTCGAGGACATCTACCTGGAGGAGCGGAAGACCATCAAGGTCCTGCTCGAATACGCCGACAAGATGTTCACCTACGTGTTCGTGCTGGAGATGCTGCTCAAGTGGGTGGCCTACGGCTTCAAGAAGTACTTCACCAACGCCTGGTGCTGGCTGGACTTCCTCATCGTGGACGTGAGTGTGGCCTGGAGGGAAGGGCAGGGGGAGACGGTCGCCAGAGCAGCAGCAGGAGCTGAGACAGAGCCAAGCGACGGGATGGCCGGGCTGCGGGGAGTCAGGCTGCCATGGAGGCACTCGGCTGTGCCCTGGCGCAGGCAGAGGGCAGGGAGGCTGGGGTCCCGGAGAGAGAGACCAGGCCCCTCAGTCTGGGAAGAAGAAGAGACGTAGGAGGCCTGGGCCCTGCCATGAGAACCTCTACTTTGGGGAGACGGAGGAGCAGGGAGGACCTGGGCCCGGGCCTCAGGAGCCCCCTGGCTTCGGAGGGAGGCTAGCCTCACTGCAGGAATCGGTGAAGGGCATTGCAGGCAGGGGGTGAGCCAGGGCGGGAGTGGGGGCTCCCCCTCTGGGCATGGCGGGGCGGGGGGGGGGGGGGGGGGGGAAGGGAGCACGGAGCGGACAAACCTGTGCTGAGCGAGGACCACGGGGTGCTGGGAGGGTCTGCCAGGCCCACAAGCCATGGGGCCAGTTAGGAGCGTCTGTGCCCGCACACAGAGGAGGCCATCTGCCCTGGGGATGGAGCGAGCCAAAGGCCAGAGGGGGCAGGGCTGGTGCAGAGGTGCCGGCCAGGCAGGCAGGAGAGGGCCTCCTGGCTCAGGGAGATCGGACCACCTGGGGAGCAGGAACTGGGGTTGCCGGAAGTGAGGAGAGGGTCACCAGTGAGAAGGAGGAAAGCCAGGAACGCTGACCCAGGGGTTCTGGGTGGCTGCCCTGGCTGATCAGGGAGCTGGCAGGGCTTGCCTGCCCAGGCTGCGTCCAGGGAGGGCCTGGAGCAGTTGGCAGAGGAGTAGGAGGCGCCTACCCCACAGCTACCCAGGCCCAGGACACTGCTGGGTGCCATGCAGAGTGCATACAGGGCCCACGGGGGGGGGGGGGGGGGGTGTCCTGAGCCCGGTCAAGCAGGGGAGTGGCCAGAGGCGGGAACTGAGCCAGCTGTGGAGCAGCGTGGGTCTGCGCTCTGAGGGCAGAGGGAGCCGGGCAAAGGCCAAGGACTCGGGGGAGGGCTCACCGGGGTGGTAGTGGGCCCCACAGAACAGGAGGAGGCAGGACCTGCAGCCTAGGGAGCGCTTTCCAGAAGCGGCCATGGCGTCGACACTTGGCCTGGGGCCCTGCCCACCAGCGGGGGCTGTCCTTCCTGCGGCTGCAGAGGAGGCTCAGGCCTGTGCTCCATCCCACACCTCCTCAGAGGCCCCAGGAGGCCGGCCCCGGCTGGGCGGAGGGCAAGCCTTGAGTGGCTGTGGCGGGAGAGGCCCCGTGGAGATAAGATCAGCCTCTTTCTGTCACCCTGTCTGTGGCTGAGAGGGTGCTCCTGCTGGGGTGAGAGGAGCTCCAGGGGGAGCGACAGAGCAGAGGAGCGGGGAGGCAGCTCTGGGTGCCTTGCAGCCTGGAGCCCTCGGGGCCTCTGAGATGAAGGCGAGGACCCTGAGGCCTCCCTGCCGAGACCCTGGCAGCTCTGGAGGCCAGTCACCCAGCCCCTCCCCCAGAGGTCAGGCCTGCTGGCCCCAGGCAGCCCGAGGAGTCTGCGGAGACTTCTGGAGGGGCCCGCCCACACCCCACCACCTGCCACCTTGGGGAGCTCAGCTTTGAGGCCCTGCACAGGGGCCTGTCAGTGCTCGGGGCCGGGCCCAAGGGCCCAAGTCGGCCAGGCCGCTGCGGGAGAAGGAAGCGGGGCTCACCGCAGGGAGGGGTTTGCCCAAGGTCGGGCAGAAGGTCGTGAGCTGGAATCCAGCTTCCCTGACATGGGCCACGCTGCCCCCACCCCCGGCCCCACAGCGGGAGGGAAAGGCAGCTCCAGGCCTCAGGGTTAGGAGAAGGATGTTTTCAGGCCGACTCGGGCATTTTTTCAATAAACACTATTGAGCATCTGTGGGCAAGGGCTAGTGTAGGCGCTGGGGATCTCGGGGAAGAAGACAGACAAAGGCCCTGCCAGCGCAGGGAACTTGATAAGTGAGTCCGTTTTATGTTATGTCATAAGGGGATGTGGACCGTGAAGAAAAAGGAAGTAGGGAAGGGGTTGGGGAGACACGAGGGTGGGGGGTGGGTACAACACAAGTTTAAATAGGCTCCCCCCAAAAAAAAACAAAAAAAACTCAGTGGGCCCACTGAGGGGACATGGGAGCAGATTGGAAGTTGCGGGGAGCCAGGCAGATGTCTGCAGAACATTCCAAGCACAGGTGGGAATGGCAGTGCCAAGGTCCTGTGGTCAGTGCCTGCCTGGCACACTTGAGGAGCTACAGGCATGGCCCAGTGGTTGAGCTCCGACCTATGAACCAGGACAGGAGGTCACGGTTCAATTCCCGGTCAGGGCACATGCCCGGGTGGTGGGCTCGATCCCCAGTGTGGGGCGTGCAGGAGGCAAGCAATCAGTAATTCTCTCTCATCAGTGATGTTTCCACCTCTCTCTTCCTCTCCCTTCCTCTCTGAAATCAATACAAATATATTTTTTTTTAATTTTAAAAAAAGAGGCGCTTCAGGGAGGCCAGAGCAGCTGAAGCAGTGTGAGTGGGGGAGGGTGTGCAGGAGGTGAGGCAGGGGCAGGAAGGGGCATCTTGGGAAGACGGGGCTTTTATTTGGGATGAAGCAGGGAGACCTCACAGGGCTCTGCCTGACTCACGTTATAAAAAGATTGCCCTGTGGGTGGGGGGAGGGAGCCCGCCTGGAAGCAGGGAGAAGACTGGGGAGGCAGCCACCCAGGGGAGAGGTGAGGGCGGCCCGGCCGGCCACCGTGGCGGAGGGAACATGGTGAGACATAGCTGAACTTCTGACGCGTTTTGAAGACAGAGCCAACAGGAAATCCTGATGGGCTGGAAGTGAGGTGTGAGACACGGAGAGGAGGCAGGGATGGCGCCAGGGCTGTGGCCTGAGCAGCTGGGAGGATGGAGTTGCCATCATCCGAGGTGGGGGTGGAGGGGGTGGGGCAGGTGGGGCAAGAACAGACGTCAGGGGTGGCCTGCTGGGAAGGAGGCAGGCCCGCTGGTCCCTCAGGAGGCAGTTCCTGGGAGATGCCCCTCTGCCTGCCCAGGAATGCCCACCTAAAGCTGGGCACCCTCCATGCTTCCAAGCCTGGGGGGAGGCTGTGGCAGTGGGCCCTTGCCTGTGGCTCCTCACCACCCCCTGGGCTGCCCTCAATGCCAAGGTGCTATTACTGGCGATGGCCTGCGAGGTCAGGCAGCAGGCCATTCCTAAGCCGTGCTCCAGGCCAGCGGCGAAGTAAGAGGAATAGAAGGATGAAGTCCACGAGGAGATGCCAAGGTGGGGGCAGGGCGGAGGGGACAGAGCTGGGGCTCTCGTTGCCCCCAGTCTCCACGTAAGCCCCCCCCCCCTTCTTTGAAGAGGTCTGAATGCTGCAGAGTCTGGCTTTGGGGAAAGGCCACAGGAGAGTGTCTGCTCATTCTCCACTCAGGACAGCCCTTCCTTCCCCCAAAGAACTTGACTTTGAGGAACACCCATAGGGACCCAGCGGCCCAGCTTTGTGTCCCTGCTCCTTCCCCCCCCCTCCCCCCCAGCGGGCGGCTTTGGGGTGTCTCATCCCGGACACACTTGGGCTTTGCCCTTGGCCTCTGGGGCCCCAGGAAGGCTCGCGCTGTGCCTGAGAAGTCGAGCCAGTCAGGAATAATCAAGCCTGGGCCTCTCTCCGAAACAGGTTTGGCCCAGTGCATAGAGCGTCGGCCTGCGGACTGAGAGGTCCCAGGTTCGATTCCAGTCAAGGGCATGTACCTTGGTTTCGGGCACATCCCCGGGGGGGGGGGGGGGGGGGGGTGTGCAGGAGGCAGCTGATCGATGTTTCTCTCTCTTCGATGTTTGTATCTCTCTAACTCTCCCTTTCTCTCTGTAAAAAAAATCAATAAAATATTTAAAAAGCCTGGGCCTCTCACGCCCAGCCCTGTTTGGGGGCGGGGAGGGAGGGGCCGGGAGTGCTCCACCGCCTGTCGCCAGGGCTGTCTCCACGCCTCCCGCCCCCCCCCCCCCCCCCCCCCCGTGCCTCCGCAGGTCTCGCTGATCAGCCTGGTGGCCAGCACGCTGGGCTTCTCGGAGATGGGCCCCATCAAGTCGCTGCGGACGCTGCGGGCGCTGCGGCCCCTGCGAGCCCTGTCCCGATTCGAGGGCATGAGGGTAAGAGGAGAGGCTGCCTTCCTGGGACACGCTTCCGGGGGGAGTACCCCCAACCCGGGAGCAGCACCCCCCCCCCCACAATGAACCAGAAACTTAGCGCAGACAGGTATCTCCATCAGCCTGTGGCAGAGTCCGCTCCCCAGGTGAAAAGTCCGTTTCCGGGCCATGGATTCCGGAAGGGAAGGGCAGGTGTTGGGCCGTTGCATCAGACTTGAGGGGAGTGGAGGAAAGGGTGTGTGTTCTTTCCCACACCCCTCCCTCCCCACCTGGGCTTCCAGCGATGGGTCGCCCTTCCTCAGAGACAGGAAATGCTCTGTGCCCCCTTCCCCCCTCCACAGGGACCTGTGGCCAGGGCGTTCGGTGGGCTGGGGGTGGAGGGAAGGGGGTCTTGACCATTTCCAAGCCTCTCCGGCCAGGTGAGGGCCTCGTGGCGTCAGGGGCTGAGTCTCTCTCCTCTGTGCCCCTGAGGTGGTGGTCAATGCCCTGGTGGGCGCCATCCCGTCCATCATGAACGTCCTCCTCGTCTGCCTCATCTTCTGGCTCATCTTCAGCATCATGGGCGTGAACCTCTTCGCGGGGAAGTTTGGGAGGTGCATCAACCAGACGGAGGGGGACACGCCTTTGAACTACACCCTCGTGAACAACAAGAGCGACTGTGAGTCGTTCAACGTGACCGGCGAGTTGTACTGGACCAAGGTCAAAGTCAACTTCGACAACGTGGGGGCCGGCTACCTGGCCCTGCTGCAGGTGGTACGTCTGCGGGGGGCGCCGTCACACGTGGTGGGGGCGGGAGGGGGGCAGCGGGGCCCCCCCGCTGAGTCCTCACCATCGGCTCGCATTGCCCAAAGGAGGCCAAGGTGCCCCAGATGCTTCTTGGTTCCTCGGGAAGTCTCCCGACTTTCCTTTCCAGAGCAGCGGCCACCCCTCCCAGCTCTGTGGCCTGGGGTTGGGCACTAAGGCAGAACCACCTTCCCAGCCAGGAGCCAGTCTGGCAGTGGGAAGGCACAGGTTGAAAATGAAAGACCACTTGCCCGGGCTGGTTTGGCTCCGTGGACGGAGCATCAGCCTGCGGACTGAAGGGAAAACACTCTGGAAAGACTGGGCAGAGCTGTGTGTGTTTAAACCTCACGCGTCTTGAACATCAGAGACTTCTGGCATTCGATTCCAGCCAGGGGCACATGCTTGAGTTGCAGGCTCGTGGTCAGTCGCCCCAGTCTGAGGGGTGGGGGGGAGCATGCAGGAGGCAGTCGATCAATGATTCTCTCCATCATGGATGTTTCTATCTCTCTCTCCCTCTTCCTTCTTCTCTAAAATCAATAAAATATATATATATATATATTTTCATATATTTTATTGATTTTTTTACAGAGGGATAGAGAAGGAAGGGAGAGGGATAGAGAGCTAGAAACATCGATCAGCCGCCTCCTGCACACCCCCCATTGGGGATGTTCCCGCAACCATGGTACATGCCCTTGACCGGAATCGAACCTAGGACCTTTCAGTCCATAGGCCGACGCTCTATCCACTGAGCCAAACTGTTTTGGCAATAAAATATATTTATTTAAATATTTTTAAAAGAAAGAAAGACCACAGACACCCAGGGGCTGAACGGTTAGCAGCGCTGTGGCTCTGGCTGCCCTTCGTTACAAAAAGCAGTGATATTTCCTGCGTTGCTTGAAAGGATAGATCTACTGCCGTCTCCGATGTTCCAGATGCATGAGGTTTAAGCCCAGGCTTTCCGGAGTTTTCATTGACCTGCCATAAACTCCACCTGTGTATTGCCTCAACAGCGGAAATGCAAACAGAGCCATAATCGTGAAACGGCAGCCTGCTTTTCTCTCGATCCCAGTCTCACCCTCAGACACCTGCCTCTCACCCCAAAGCAGAGGAAAGCCCAACAGGACTCCCACCTGGAAACAAACCTCCACGCACCCCTAAGTTAGGGGTGTCGAACTCAATCAGAGAAGGGGCCAAAATCTAAAATCCAGCCTAAATCGCAGGCCGAATGGTTTACTGAACAGTCATAAACTGTCATTGTGATGGAAACGCAGCGGAGTGCAGTGATGACAGCGCGGTGCGGGCCACATTACAAGGCCTGGCGGGACGGATTTGGCCCGCAGGCCTTGTGTTTGACACATGTGCCCTAAGTCCTAGTAGCAGTGCTCGCCAAAGACTCCCCAGGAATACCCATGAGAGCAGGCTCCCGTCCCCGTGTCCGTCCCTCCGAATGCCAGGACTAGGCAGGGCAGGCCCCTGGTGCAGGCAGAACCACTCGGTGGTGGGAAAGCAGTTAGCTGCAGGCAGCTCCTAACCTGGGGTGGTCCTCAAGGCACTCCCAGGCTTCTCCTCCGGACAGGTGAGGGCCTTGTGCATAAGGGCCTGACATAGCCTGCCTTCCGTGGAGCGGCCTCCGTTTCCCCATTTGGCCTGTCTGCCTCATAAAAACTCTCAGACACGCACCATTTGTGTGGACAAATGGGTACCCTGAAAGGAGGCCTGGGGCGGGATTGCGTTTCGCTGGGGACACACATGAGACCCTCTGGGGGTTGGTCTCACTACCAAGCCCGTCTTTCGGATCCTTCCTGAATCTTCCTAGCAGCCTGGCACCAGGCCCCGTCTTATTGCCACGGTGTGCTCCAGCCAGATGTTTGCAAGCTGTTATTTAAAATTATATTTTATAAACTTATAACTAAATGATATTGAAACGAAATGAAACCTCGCCATCGCCACGTAGTACGGTCTGCGCTCTGCTCCTGAGGTGAATACATCTGTTACATCCCGGCACTGGGAACCCTGCAATGCACCGTTCCTGTCATGTCTTCCCATCTCTGTTCAGCAGCTGCTCCTCGGCAACTTGCAGTCCGCCATGGTGGGAGGATTTTCACGGGGAAATTGACAAACCCAGCCATCCGGGCTTTTTTTCCTTCTAGAAAGTCATTTGTTAGCCGTTTACCCACATGCCACTGGCAGAGGAACTTCCCCCCCGCCCCCCTTCGCCCCCTTAAGTATGAGGAAAGGGTGGGACTCTTTAGGGACGTCCTTTGAACGCCACCGAGCAGAAGCCACAAGGTTCTCTGAGGTGCATGGCCAAGGGGACCAGGGCAGCATCGGGGTCCACCTTAAGCCAGACAGAGAGCCCAAGCCCCACCTCTCAGTCCCTGACACCTGCCCAAGCACTCTGTCATTTTAGAATCTGGGGCGAATGGGGATCTGAATGAAGGTCCACCCTCCTTCAGGCCTCATTTGTCTCTTGGCCAACATCAAGAAGCTTATGTCCCCACTGTGTGGCCTTCGTGGGGTGTCTGAGCAGCTAGCTTTCCCCCCTCCCCCCCCCCCCCCCCCAGCCAGCTCTGAACTATACGGTCTTTGCCTGACCACCTAGCCATTTGGACACAGCTGCGGGGGGGAGTGGCTGCTAGCTTCTTGCAGGAGGCTACTTCCTGGCCTCGCCTATCCGATCAGGAGCCCTCGTAGCTCAGTCGATGCGGTTAAATGATTTTCTTACTCTCGTCTTTTCCTTTCAGGCAACATTTAAGGGCTGGATGGACATTATGTACGCGGCTGTGGACTCCAGGGGGGTAGGTTGGCACTTGGGGCTCCCAGCTGCTGGGCCACTGGAGAATCGGGGTCCATCTCTGAAAGCCCACCCCCTTGTAAGGGCCCAATCTCGTGCATCAACCTGCCGTTGAACCTCTCTGGAATGCCCAAGCCTGGTCCCGGGGCAGTGGTCTCCCACGGAGTCCCACAATGCTCAGATATCTTTCAAATGGAATTCACTGGAGTTTACTTAAATTGTAAAGTCTTACCCCAGGAAGATCAAGCTTCTCCTTTGTCCTTGGACCCACCCATTCACACTGACAGGTCACAGGAGACTAAGAGATGCCCCATATTCTCAAACCTCCCAATGGCCTAGGGACAGAAGCCACATAGTGACACTGTGCCAGCCCTGAGCCCGGCGTGCCTGCTCTCCTCGTCTGCCACCATCCGCTTCTCGGCTCCCCCACTCCCCCACACACACACCTAGGCTGGTGACCTTCCTCCCGACAGCCCCTCTCCCCCACAGAGTGGACACCCCCAGCCAGCCCCCCTCCTGCCTGTCTGATCTCCCTGTCTGCCTTCTCCCCCTCAGTATGAAGAGCAGCCCCAGTGGGAATACAACCTCTACATGTACATCTACTTTGTCGTGTTCATCATCTTCGGATCCTTCTTCACCCTGAACCTCTTCATCGGCGTCATCATCGACAACTTCAACCAACAGAAGAAAAAGATACGTAGAGCGCAGACTCCTCCCCCTGGGCGGGCAGGACTGGGTGCCAAGGGTCCTGGCTGCTGGCCCCATTTGGGCTCTCTGTTGACGATGGTCCCCTGCTTGCTCCTGCTGGATGGAGTGGGATGACAGGGATCTGTGTCCATGAGGTCGTATGCCTGGGCCCATGGTCGGCAAACTCATTAGTCCACAGAGCCAAATATCAACAGGACAGTGATTGACATTTATTTTGAGAGCCAAATTTTTTTAAACTTAAACTTCTTCTAACGCCACTTCTTCCAAATAGACTCACCCAGGCCGTGGTATTTTGTGAAAGAGCCACATTCACGGGGCCAAAGAGCCGCATGTGGCTCGCAAGCCCCAGTTTGCCGACCACTGGCCTAGGCCTATAAGAGTGTAACAAGGGGCCCCAGGCCTGCTCTAGTCTGCCTGAGAGATGAGGCTCCTCAGAGAAGCTGCGTGAGGCTGGGGGCTCGTCACCTGGTCTGTGATCAGGGGTAATGGGTGGGGCCTGTGCCAAGGGCCAGGATCTGCCCGATGATTGGTTCACAGGTAAACCGAGTGAGCAGAGAGAACTCCAGCCTGGCTGTGTTGGGCAGGTGAGAGGGAGGGGGTAAGGACAGGATGTGCAGGTCACAAAGCCAGAGAAATCTCAAGGTGAATGGGGACGGGCCCCCTGGAAAAGCAACTTCAGGGAAGAATCTGTGGTGCAGGATAGGGACCTACTTAAGAGGGACAGGAAGTGATGGTGAGACTGGCCCTGGCACCTCATTATTGAAGCAAGATTCATGCTGGAGCATCTGAGAACCCCAAAATGATCCTGGTGCTTGTCTCCCTGCACTTAGGGGGCCAGGACATCTTCATGACGGAGGAGCAGAAGAAGTACTACAATGCCATGAAGAAGCTGGGTTCCAAGAAGCCCCAGAAGCCCATCCCCCGGCCCCTGGTGAGCCTGCTCTCAATTTGGCCAGAGTGGGGAGGATCTTCCGGGGAGGAGGGAGCCTGAAAGCTCCCATACCACACCGCCAACTATCATGGCCTCTTCACGGTCTCTGGCCCAGCCCGGGCCCCTCAGCCAGCCCAGTGTAGTCAGGCGTCTGACTACACGCTGAGGTCTCAGTCTCATAGAGGCAGTGAGGCTGTGGCAACCAGGGGACACTCGCCTCCTCTAGAAGCTCATCTGCCTCTGAGGGAGCCTCTCCTCCGCTGCAAGGGCTCAAGCTTTCCCCGGGGAGAGCAGGGCAGTCTGCAGCCTCTGCTGCGTTCATCGCCTCATTCTTACGACACCTGAATGGTAGATCCCCTGGTGTGTGGGGCCAGGAGGCGTGTTGGGTCCTCCATAGGCCGACTCCCTTGCCTGACCAAGCCATTCTCCAATAAAGTGTGTCTATGTTGGAGCAGGGCTGGGGGGCAGTACTCAAAGTAATTAGGTGGCATAGCCTAAATCACCAGCTGGTAAGTGACAGCCCCAATCTTTAAATCTAGTTCATCCATTTCATCTGATTCTTTTCACCATACTCTGTTATGGATTTGTGTGTGTGTGTGTGTGTGTGTGTGTGTGAAAGAGAGAGAGAGAGAGAGAGATCTGGGGTGACTTACAAATAAAGACACACATAAATATAGTTAGAAGAGTAAATAAAACCAATCCCTTAAAAAAGAGTGGAGAATGTTAAACCTGAGGACGAATAATTGCTAGAGTTGACCTTTAAATTTGACCTTAGCTTTCAGACAGTGGGAACAAAAAGAGAAGCTCAAAGAATGTCTGCTAAGGAGACTCAGAGTAGGAGAAATCCCTTCCTGAAGACCCATCAGAGAGGGAAGAGGGAGCCCCAGGGCTGGGCCTTGGAGCCCAGGTAGCACTTCAACAGGAGGGCCAGGCTGTTCCAGAGCTCCTGACCTCTTCCTCTCACCGTGACGGTCTGGTGAGGTGTTGGCCTCACCAGACAGGAAACTAAGAGTGTGGGTGATCAGGGAAACGTCAGCCACAGGGGGCCTGCGTGGCCTGCAAAACCCCTGCTGAGCCCCTCGTCTGCCCCTCCTTCCAGAACAAGTACCAGGGCTTCGTCTTCGACATCGTGACCAAGCAGGCCTTCGACGTCACCATCATGTTCCTCATCTGCTTGAACATGGTGACCATGATGGTGGAGACCGACGACCAGAGCTTGGAGAAGATCAACATCCTGGGCAAGGTCAACCTGCTCTTCGTCGTCATCTTCACGAGCGAGTGTATCATCAAGATGGGCGCCTTGCGGCACTATTACTTCACCAACAGCTGGAACATCTTCGACTTCGTGGTTGTCATCCTCTCCATCGTGGGTGGGTATACCCGTTGTCTGGACAGAGGTGCCCTCCCCAGGCCGGGTCTCTCCTCCAGTCTGAGGTCTGTCCTTAATGGCAAGTACACTTAGGCTCCTTCATTCTTTCCTCTCTGCATTCCTCACCTCTCCCCCATCTCACACACACACACACACACACACACACACACACACACACACACTTAGGCTCCTTCATTCTTTCCTCTCTGCATTCCTCACCTCTCCCCCATCACACACACACACACACACACACACACACACACACACACTTAGGCTCCTTCATTCTTTCCTCTCTGCATTCCTCACCTCTCCCCCATCATACACACACACACACACACACACACACTCACACACACACACACACACACACAGTTGACCCTGCCCCCACGGAACTCTGCCTTGGAGTGACTGACTTTCATCTTTCTGCAGTGGACAGTCCCAGCATTTGGTGAACTTGGAGGGAAATGCAGGGACTAAGGCAGGGGCTAAGACAGCTGTGGTGATGGGCAGATGGTTAGAAGCTGGGAGAAGGATCAGTAAATGCTCAGGGAGGTCCCAGGCAGGGTTAAGGGCTAGAGTGTGCCAAGGGGGACTAGACTGTGCAGGACATTGGCAGTAGGAATAGAGCTGATGATGGGCAGTCTCAGAGTCAGGAGGTGCAACGTGTACCTCGAGACACCTCCTGGTCCCAGTGCTTGGCCATACCGGAGAGGCACAGCTAACAGGTCAACTTGGAGCCAGAGTGTCTGAGTCAAATTCCAGCTTCTCCCTGACTAGGTGGCCAGAAGGGTAAGTTACCTCACCTCTCAGCTTCCTCTTCTGGAAAACGAGGATGAGGGTGTCAGCTTACTTCCTAGGGTGACTGAAAGGGCTTAATGGATGATATAAAGGGCTCAGTTCAGTGCTTGATTGACAGAAAACCCTGGACACGTGTCAACCAGTGGCATCATTGTTATATGAGGACTTGGGAAAAACCACTCAGGCCAATATGAGGCAAGTCAGTTTCACTCTTTCTCCTGTAAGTCATATCCCTGCTCCTTAAAAATCCCAGCCCAGAGCTGTCAATAGAAACCCAGGGCTGGGTATACCCTGGAAGCTAGAAGAGTTGTGAGGATGATAAGAACCATCTCAGGAAGCCTGAAATGTAACTGGTGTGGCATCGAGTGACATGGAGTGGCATGGCATGGCATAGGAGAGAGTGCTGACTTCCAGACTAGTGCCTCTTGCACGCCTGGGCCTGTGCACAATGGGACTGGGGCAGAACTGAGGTCCTTCCTGCATTTGTGATACGTGCCCAGGAGATCCCAAGGCTGCTGGTCCTCAGACCACACTTTGAGAAAAAGGCCCAAGTTCTGGTTCAAGTTAGGCCACCAAAATGCCGAGCAAGTCCCCTCAGGACTCAGAGCCCATGACCTAGATGATAGGCCCAGGACAGCCCTATGTTGTTGTGTTCTCAGAAGACTAAGAAACAAAGGGGCTGAGAAGGCACTTTGCAGAAGTCATGAGTCCTCGTTTTCTGGATCCTGTGCAGAAATGGAGGTTCAGGGAGGCAGGGGGAGCAGGGCCTTGCCGTTACCCGCATCCTCCTGGAAGGGCCTCCTCTTCCTGGCTCCTCGCTGTGGAGATCCCACCCGGCACCCCTGGGCTGGAGGGAGGACAGAGATGCCACGGGTGGCCACAGTCTCTGCTGTTTCCCACAGGCACCGTGCTCTCGGACATCATCCAGCAGTACTTCTTCTCCCCAACGCTCTTCCGAGTCATCCGCCTGGCCCGCATCGGCCGCATCCTCAGGCTGATCCGTGGGGCCAAGGGGATCCGCACGCTGCTCTTCGCCCTCATGATGTCCCTGCCCGCCCTCTTCAACATCGGGCTGCTGCTCTTCCTCGTCATGTTCATCTACTCCATCTTCGGCATGGCCAACTTCGCCTACGTCAAGTGGGAGGCAGGCATCGACGACATGTTCAACTTCCAGACCTTCGCCAACAGCATGCTGTGCCTCTTCCAGATCACCACGTCGGCCGGCTGGGACGGCCTCCTCAACCCCATCCTCAACACGGGGCCCCCCTTCTGCGACCCCAATCTGCCCAACAGCAACGGCTCCCGGGGGAACTGCGGGAGCCCAGCCGTGGGCATCATGTTCTTCACCACCTACATCATCATCTCCTTCCTCATCGTGGTCAACATGTACATCGCCATCATCCTGGAGAACTTCAGCGTGGCCACGGAGGAGAGCACCGAGCCCCTGAGCGAGGACGACTTCGACATGTTCTACGAGATCTGGGAGAAGTTCGACCCGGAGGCCACCCAGTTCATCGAGTACACGGCCCTGTCCGACTTCGCCGACGCCCTGTCCGAGCCGCTGCGGATCGCCAAGCCCAACCAGATCAGCCTCATCAACATGGACCTGCCCATGGTGAGCGGCGACCGCATCCACTGCATGGACATCCTCTTCGCCTTCACCAAGAGGGTCCTGGGGGAGTCCGGGGAGATGGACGCCCTGAAGATCCAGATGGAGGAGAAGTTCATGGCGGCCAACCCGTCCAAGATCTCCTACGAGCCCATCACCACCACGCTCCGGCGCAAGCACGAGGAGGTGTCTGCCACCGTCATCCAGCGGGCCTTCCGGAGGCACCTGCTGCAGCGCTCCATGAAGCACGCCTCCTTCCTCTTCCGCCAGCAGGCGGGCCTCTCCGGGGAGGATGCCCCCGAGCGAGCGGGCCTCCTCGCCTACAGGATGAACGAGAGCTTCTCCCAGCGCCTGGGCCCGCCCTCCAGCTCCTCCATCTCTTCCACCTCCTTTCCCCCTTCCTATGACAGTGTCACCAGGGCCACCAGCGACAACCTCCAGGTGCGGGTGTCTGACTACAGCCGCAGCGAAGATCTCGCGGATTTCCCCGTGTCCCCCGACAGGGACCGAGAGTCTATCGTGTGAGCCTGGCCCAGGCTGGCCAAGACACCCCGAAAGGCAGCCTGTTGCCTCGAGGCAGCCACAAGCCAGCACCCGCTGGGCCTTCCTTGCCTGGGGCTTCAGGGGTGAGAGATGAGCCTCAGCCCCGTGGGTCGACAAGGCAGAGTTCGATGGCGCCCGCGTGGATGGCCGGGAGCAGTTGGCCAAGCCAACCGCTCGGGACGGCCTGTCCCTGGAGACCCTCAACTCCCACCAGTGGCCTGGTCTGGTCAGGCGACACCCCGGGGCTCCGAAAAGCAACCCCGCCCCAGCTGCTGCGGCACAGTAGAACACGGAGACTGTCTATGTTGTGAATGGCTTTCATAAATTTATTATATTTGATATTTTTTTACTTGAGCAAAGAACCAACGTTGTCCCCCGTGGACCTGGGCAACGACTCACACCGCCCTTCCAAACTCTGAGCGGGGGTGTGCGGCTGCTGGAACTCTGTTCTCCAAGCAGAAGTGGGATCGGTGTGGCTCCCACAGGCCTTCCCTGCAGCAAGGGGGTCCCCTGCCGCTCGGGCTGCAGAACCAGGAGGGCTGAGCCCCTCTTCTCACACACATGTGCGCACACAGGCCACACACCAGCTGCTCTCAGACGAGGGCCAGGTAGCTCCCCCTGGCCCAGCCCCAAGGAGACAGACCTTTCCTCCCAGCCCCACGGTGGGCGTCTTGTCGGCGGGGACTCCACCTGGCCTTCCGTTGTCCCCAAGGTCCTGTGTTCCCCTGTGTTTAGGCAGGACCCAGTAGGACACTCTGAAAAGCAGCCGAGTAGGGTCAGTTCTACAAAAGCGAAAGGCTTCTGGGAGAGAGTTGCCTGGGTCCCAGGGCTGGTCCTGGGGGCTGAAGCTTGGCCTCTGTAAGAGTATTAACGTAAAATGGGCGGGCCTGAGGGAGCCGGCCCACCCTCCGCCTGGCACCCAGCTGTTCTTGCTCCCGAGCCTGGCAGATCCTGCCTCAGGCTGGGTACACAGGCTGAGCACCGTGGGGTTGGGCCTAAGAAGCTCAACAGCCCTTCATCCATGTGAAGAGGGAAACTCTGTTCTCTTTCCGGACTTCCTCCCTCTATCCATGGGGCTGAGGGGATGCCTGTGTGGTCCCAGCTCCTCTCCAAACGCAGCCGCGTGGGAGTGGGAAGGCAGCCTGGGTCCTAGGCAGGGTTGAGCAGGCTCGTTCCCGTGCCCTGGGAGGGGAATGAACCATGGGACCCCTTGGGAAGGGGACAGTGTGGCCTTGGCCCAGCCCCTCCGGCTCAGCTTGGGGTCCTGGTGGCACCTGCACACAGGACCTCCTGCGGGGAGGGAGGGTCCAGGCTGTCCCACAGGTCTTGTCGGAAGGCTTTTTCAGGGAAAAACACTTTTTCTAACCCAGTAACCCCCCGGGGGGCCTCTTCAGCTGCTGACAATCCTATTTAGCATATGCAAATCTTTTCCTGTGGGGAGCTGTCACCCTGTGAGTGACAGCGTTGGCAAGTGGGCGGAGCCTGAGCAGGCCGGCGCTGGGCCCCTGCTTCCAGCTCGCCAGCAAGGCCGCCCCCCCCCCTCCGCGGGGCATCCAACCTCACAGCCGCCTCTCGGCCGCCCGGGAAGCCAGACACGGGCTGCTCCCAACCTACCTCTCCGAGCTGTCAGAGGGCTGGACGTTCTGAGCTCCTGGCACTGCCGGTGGCGTTGCCAGGGAGTCAAGTATTACAATTCTCCTTGCCACCCCGGCCCAACCCCACTGCACTCCAGTGGTTTCCCTTCTCCCTCACCCCCTGTCCCCTTTGCGCCCAGCGCGGGACCAGGTTTGAACTGTCCCAGCGACACTTCTCCGGGTGGAAATCTTATTTTTGTAGTTCCCTGTGCTTGGCTCTCGGCCTCCCTCCCTGCACTCCACACCATGCACGGGCGGGAATGCGGCCGGGGCGGCGCCGGCTGCCAGCCCAGCTGCCGGAAGGAGCCTGTGGGGTTGGGTGGCCAGCCCAGAGCCCGAGACAGGTGCCCGGGGCTGGCCGCTGGCAGCGCCAGGAGCTGCGGACAGGGTGGTCACGGGCAGGGATTGGCGAGGCATGACTCCTTAGCTTTTTTCCTTCTTTTTCTAGAACTGCACAATGGCCGGCAGGAAGGGAGAGGAGGGTAGGAAAAGGGAGGGAGGGACGAGGGTCAGGTGCCAGCTGTTGTCTGAACTAACCGAGCACTTCTCACCAAACTTTGTGTGTAAATAAGATACATATTTTTAAAACAAACCAATAAATGGCTTCCATGACCTGGTCTGGCTCTGTTCCTGCGCGGGGATTCGATGAGGCCCCGGGAGCCGGCGAGGAGGCTGGTCCTAGGGCCCCCATCACCCCACCACCACTCCCCCCCGCCCGCAGCACAGAGGCGTTTGGGGGGCACGGGCTGGGCCCCAGAACCATGGGGGACGCCTGGTGTCCTCCTGGGAAGGAGCTGGGGAAAGCGTGCTGTGGGCGGAGCAGTCTGCCCCACCAGGGGACCCAGGGCCGGGCGGGGCCTCCCAGGATTCCGGGCTGGGGCATAGCATAGCCGGAGGACTGACGGGGATTGGGGCTCACACCATAGGAAGGATATGGAAAGGTGGATGTAGGAAGGGGCAGCTGCCGTGAACAGCCAGATGGAGGCACCTGTGCCTCAAGCCAGGCTTGGACCCTGGCTTCCTCTCCGCTCCTCCGCCCCCCTCCTCACTGCTACCCCCCGCATCCTCCCAAAAGCTCTTGGCCAGCCATCAGGGGCCTCCTTGTGACTGGATGCAGCAGAGCCTTCTCCGTCCTCCATCCTCCATCCTCCATCCTCCATCCTCCTCTGGGGGTCCCGTCCCTCCCAGCATTGAACTCAGGGGCAGCAGCTGCTTCCGGAAGTCCTCAATGCTTCAGGCGCCCAAGGAGCCACCCCGCCAGGGTTCCCTCCAGTCCTTGGATGGCCCCTTGGGGGCATGGTTTCCAGGGTCTGACTGAATGAGCAAGGGTGTTAGGCCTCGGGCCCTCTTGCAGGAAGAGCGGGAAACCCCTCGCCCTCTACCGTGCTTTAAGGAAGCCCAACCAGTCCAGCCCTGAGCTCATCCATCTCGCCCCCATGCCTGCTGGTGAAGAAACCCCCCTCAGAGGCCCACCACCACTGCAGGCTTTCCCGCGCCCACTCACCCAGTCCACGCCCTGTTGGCACGACTCGGCGTCTTTAAAACCCCACCTTGGTCTGCCTTGCTGCTGCTTCCCCAGCGGAAGCCAGCATCTCCCTCATGGCTTCCCTTCCCCTGGCCTCCGCCATTCCAAACGACTCAGCTACCAGGACATCTTAATCCCAGATCACTGCCTCCTGGATAAAACCCGCCAGCAGCTTCCTGTCGCTTTGGGATCAAGGCACACCCCTCCCAGAGCCTCTAGCCCTGCCAACTGGTAACCACATTTCTCTCTTCGGCCTCCAGGCCTCTCCAGCTCCCATAGGCTGCTTCCCGGTGTTCGTTCCTGTGCTTTGGGGAGAGCTGCTATGTCTCCTGGAGTGGCCTTGTGCCCCGTAGGGCCCCGTGGCTCAGCCTCCGCGGTCCCCGAACACTATTCTCCTTTCCACACGGCCTTCAGACCTCATGGTTTCTTTTTTTAATCTTTACTGTTGAGAGCGATATAGATGTCCGTCTTCCCACCCCACCCCCACCCCCATCCCTATTGCTTCCCTCCACCTGGTTCCCGCCCCACTGCAGGCCTTCCCCACCTTATTGTCTGTGTCCATGGGTGAAATCTTCGTTAATCTCCTCCCACCCCTTTCCCCTCCTACCCTCTTCCCTCTGAGATCCGCAGTCTGCCCCATGCTTCTATGCCTCTGATTCTGTTTTATCCACCCCTTTATTTCGTTCCTTGGGTTTCTTGTTCATTTATTTTGGTTTTTAGATCCGATGGTTGATAGACGTGGATCTGAATGCTTAATGTCTGATGGGTCCTTTTTCATGTCTTCGGCATTCTCACTCCGATCTTTGAAGAGTCTCCTGAAGATCCTTGAGGAACCTCATCGCCAAGGTTTTGAACATGTACCTGGGAGTTTGCTTGCTTCCAGTTCTTTCATTAGTGACATGTTTCCTGGTCTTGGCATTTTGCCTGCCTCCCTGTGTTTGCTTCTGTGTATTGGGTAGAGCTGCTATGGCTCCTGGAATCGGTAGGTGGCCTTGTGTAGTCGGTGTCCTGTAGGGCCCAGGGGCTCAGCCTCCTCGGTCACCTGAGCTGGGCCCTCTGGGTGTGGCCCTGTGCGGGCTGTGTGCACAGTCTTGTAGTTGAGCCTTGAGTGCTGTGGGTGTCTCTGGGAGGAGTTGACCTCCAGGCCGATGGGCTGTGAGGCCCAGCTGGAAAGCAAGGCCAGCTGGTGCCGGAGCCGGGTGTTGGGCCTCTTATTGATAGCTTCGGGGCACGTGATCGCCAGCTGGGCCTCACAGCTGCAGCTCCTTGGAGAGACTGAGTGGGGAAGATGGCGGCGCAGGTAAACGCTTGTACTCGCCGCCTCCCGCGACCACATCCAAGTTACAACTAAAATACATCGTCCAGAACCGCCTGGAAGCTGGCTGAATGGAAGTCCTGCAACCAGAGGAGTGAAGAAGAAGCACGCTGAGACCAGTAGGAGGGCAGAGGCACCACTTGAGCTTCTTCTCGGCCGAGCGAGGCCCGGTCCTCCGCATCTCCGTCCAGTCAGAGCGCTTTCAGAAGGCCCTGGTAGGCCCTCGCGGGCCTGGATTCAAAGGTAACATCCTCTGCACCCTCACCCCCGGCTCTTCCCCAAGGGAAGGCCGCACGCAGGGTCCAGGGATCTCTGGACAGTTTTCTCCAAAGAAACCAGCCAATGGGATTCCAGGCCCTCCGCTTCCTCGGCCCCCTCTTCACCCAGGACCTGATGTGACCCCGGGCCGGTCTGGCCCCGCCTCCCTTATTAACAGGCCCCATGGGACAGACTCGTCCTGGGGCACCCCGAAACCCTTGGTTTCAGTTCTTGGGTCAAAACCGGGGCAGGGACAGTCCACTGCAGCCCCCTGTGGCGCTGTCGAATCATCTTTCCCTGATAGCGGCAGGGGGCTTGCAAAGGGCAGGCCACGTCCTGGGTCGTGGGCCATGCCCAGCTCTTTATTGTTTTAGTTGTTAAACCTTTATTGCTGGAAGTATTGCCGGGGTCCTCCTTTTCAAGCCCCGCTCTTTACAAAGAGTATCGGGCACGTCAATAGCGGTGTCTCCGTGTGGCCAGGAGGAGGCTGTTTTTGTGAAACTGTCGCTTCGGCTGCATGTAAACCTTGGGGGGTGCCTGTGTGTGCCTGGACGGCGATGGGAAATCTCTTTCTTGCTAGAAATCCCAGCGACAGAGCAGCGAAAGCAGCGTGAGGACGGGGCGTGTCTGTTTGGCTCCCGCTGCAGCCGGGACTCGGTAGCTCTGGGGGAGCGTTGAGCGGACGAAGCTGCGCCCGCCATGAGCTGGGAGGGGTGCAGGCCTCTTCTCTCGCAAGCTCCCGGACACGACGGCCATGGTCAGGGTCCGCGCAGGGGCTTCCGGATCGTTCTGGGAGCCGAGGGTTGACGCCTGGGGTTCTCTGTGTTCCGTGGGGTCCGCCCCTGGCCTGGGGTGTGGCGGGCTCATCTGGGGGGAGGCAGACGCGAGGCCTCGTGCCAGGAGCGATGCCACAGCTGTCGCCGGCCGCCCCGGCGGGGTGAGGCCGGGGTCCAGGCGGCGGGCAGCTCCGAGGGACAGACGTGGGTCCTGTGTCAGCGGGAAGGCACGCGGCCAGGCCGCTCAGCCCTTGGCAGGGAGATAGATGCTCCTGGACAGACGTCAGCTGTCACCCTGGGGCCGCGGCTCTGGCAGCTCCTAACCCCGTGCCAGCAGCTCGTCCGCCCGCCAGCCCTGAGCCACGAGACTCGGCGGAGGCCAGGAGGGGCGGGGGGAGGGCACGGGCCTCCTGCAGGCGGGCATGGGTTGGGCAGCCAGAGAGAGCAAAGCCCTGCTGCCGGCTCAGGGAGCCCAGGCCTGGGGCCGGTGCCCCAGCCACCTCCTGGAGCATCTGTGCCAGCAGCGCCTCCACACCTAGGGGCTCTGAGCCCATGACGGCGTTGCACGGGGGTCCCCAAATCTGAGAGCGGGGCCAGGCCCGGCCAGACGGGCCCCTGGACTCCAAGCTCTCCAACCCACCCCCGTGCGCAGCACAGATCAGGAGAAGAGACAGCCCAGTCAAGTTCACGGTCTCCCCACCGCATTCACCTGGATCCTCTCCTCTGTGTGATCCTTCCTGTCCCCAGAGGCCCCGCCCCTTTTCTCATCAGCCGTCCCACCTCCCACACTCCTTCTTCTGGAAGGAGGTCAGACACAGGGCTACTTGAGATCCTCGCTACACACATGGAGACGTGCTCAGATTCACATGCGTGTACACACTCAAGGCTAAGGAATGAGGGCCCCTGGTTAGTGGGGAGGGGCGTGCCTGGAACCCCCCTACCCCCGTGGACCGCAGGGTCCTCGGACATTCCCAGGGACAGAGGCAGGCACAGAGGCCAGAGGGGACTTTATTCAGAAATGACACTCAGAGGCTGGCAGCTGCCAAGCTCTGGGGCGAGGGGGAATCTCTGTCAGTGGGACCCTGGGAGCCCCTCGGGGGGTGGGCGCCCCTCCCCTGCCATGTCCCAAGGCAGAGGTGGGGCCGGGCCAGCTTGAGCTCGGCACGTGTCATGACCACCCGGACAGGCACTTCCTCCCGTGCCAGCTCATAGAGCTGGCATCCCTGGGCCGCCGCCAGGCACCTGCTGCCCGAGAGAAACGCCTCGTCATCCCCACCCTGTGGAGAGACAGGCCGGCGAGGATTCCAGACGTGCATGGTGCGGTCAACGCAGAGCCCCTTGCCCTGACGCAGGTGGGATGTCCTGGCTCCCTCCCTGCCTGCTTGGTGCCCAGCCTCCGGGGAGAGCAGGGGCCAGGGTTTTAGGTGTGACCTGCCGGGGGGGCCGTGCCTGCCTCCAGTCATTGTCCTTGGAGCTGTGTCTCCCGGGGCCCCGGCTGTCTGCCACGCACCCTCTCAGGTTGCACTGCCTCTTCCTGGAAGGCCGGGATGGGCTGCCTCCATGTGCAGGCGGGGGAGGAGCTCAGGGATGTGGAGTGATGGGAGGCCTGACCAAGCAGAGAGGCCGGCTGAACGGCCATAATTGGCCTCCTGCATCCTGTGCCCATCCATCACGTTTATAGTCTCTCCGGACAGGAGACGATGAGGAAATGACCAAAGCCAATAAGGCCAATAAATAAAAGGTAATGGAATAACCGGCCTGCGCAGGCCCTTCCCTGAGCCCCAGCGCCAGGAGCGGGCCGAGCCCCTCCCTTCGGACTCCATCCTGACTCCAACCGCAGGCCCCCAAGGACCAAAAACGGGTCCGCAGCCCCCTGGGAGGGGGGGGGCTGGCTGCGTCCCTGGCGGCACAGGCCAGAAGCCATGGCGTCATCCCCCCCACATCCAATCCGGCAGGAAATCCTGTTGGTGCTGCCTCCACCATATAGTCCAGGTCCAACCACTTCTCAACACCTCTGCTGCCTTCATGGCGGTCTGAGCCACCATCCGCTCTGGCCTGGATTCTTGCAAAGGCCTCTTCGCGGGTCCTGCCCAGACTGTTTTCACCGCAGCAGCCCCTCGGTGGTCTGTTCAAAGACACATGTCACTGCTCTGCTCAGAACTTGTCCCACGATCTGCTCCAGCCCCCAGTCCCGCCTACGTCCTGCAGCCATCTGGTACCCCCCGCTAGCCCCCACCAGCTCTTGACTGGTCCCCGCCCAGACTGAGCCCCGCTGGCCTTGGGACTTCAGCACCCACTCTTCCCTTCGCCGGACACACTCTTCCCAGAGGCGGCACCTCCTTTCTCTTTCAAGGCTTCTCTCGAATGTCACCTGGGCAGTGAGACAACATGACCATCCTATGTTCAACCCTCTCCATCCCACTGTTTCCGCACTTCAGGCAGGCTCGGTGGGTGAGGGGTGATTTACCTAAAACAAAATTCACCCTTCTTAAATGCACGTGTGGTGAGTTTTAACAAACGTATAAGCAGAACAGCCACGCCAAAGTCAAACTAGGGGACATTCCCGACGCACCAAGACATCCCCTCACGTTCCTGTATAGGCACCCCCGGCCCCAGACCCGTGCCCTGGCAGCCGAGGAGCTGTTTTCTGCGCCCACAGACTTGCTTTTTTCCGGAGAGTTCGTAGAAATGAATGACTGTGCAGGCAGCCTTTTGGGCCTGGCTGCTGTCACGCAGCCACAATGCGCTTGAGACTCACCCGTGTTGTTGTGTGTGTTGGTTTGCTCCTCTGCATTGCTGCGTGGTGTTCCATTATGTGGACGTACCACAGTTTATCTTCCACCTAGGAGCTGAGGGACATGTTTTGCTCTCATGAACATAGCTGCTATGGACATTTGCGTTCAGCTAGGTGCATGGACATATGTGTTTATCTCTTGTGAGTTGAATCTCAGGGTCAGACGATTAGTGAGTGTTTAGCTGTATAAGACGTTGTAAGATGTTCTCCAAAGCGGTTGTGTGTGTTTGATTCCCACCCACGATGAGAGTTCCGGTTGCGCCATATCCATGCCAGCGTTCGGTGTTGTCGATCTTTTTATTTGTCCTTTAGTGTTAGCCACGCGAGTGGGTGGATAATATAATTTCAATCTGCATCTCCCTGATGACCGAGGCTGTTGAGAATCTTCGCGTGCGATGGTTGGCCATTCTTACATCTCCTTTGGTGGAATGGCCGCCTGGTTATTGAGGAGCTGTAGACAAATGCCTTCCCTACTTCAATCCTCATTCCGAGTGGAATCGCATGCCGCTGCTCACGGGCTTTCCGTGAGCTCTAAAGAAACCGCCGTCCCTGAGCTGCTGGTCTCTGTCTCCTCGTCTGTAGAATGGGCATTAACATACTTGCCCCCTAGGGTGGTGTGAGCATTGCAAAAAGTGAGACAGCGTTTACACAATGGAGAGAATTTATAGTAATCCCCGGGAAGCACCAGCGAATGTCCAATAGGATCATGACAATTAGTATTACTAACCCCCACCTTGTTTCCGTCAATCCCAGTTCCCTCTTGGGAGCCCAGTGTTTGCCTCTGTTCTTTGTTGGGGACGATCTCTAAGTCCCTTCTACAGTGCCACCCACTGGTGTCCAGCATCGCTCTCCGTTTACTGACACATTCCTTACAGGTCTAGCTCTTCCTCCACCAGGGGCATCCCCACAGCCACCCAGGCCACCCCCTGGCAGACACTAGTCACCCAGCATTGGAAAGCTTCTCGAACTCCTGACCCACAGAATGGCCCCGGCCCAGCTCCTCAGGCACCAGCGAGAGGGACCACGAGGAGCTAGAAGGACTGGGGAGACAGAGAAAGAACTGAGGAGGACAGGTGACACCAGGCTAGACCGATAGACCCGGGAGGCTGAGAAAGGTGTAGGGACACTCCTGCCCATAGTGACTCAGCATGTCCTCCCCGCGCCCCCACTTTCCAGCTCAGCTCCACAGCTCGAGATGGGCCAGACCCCCATCACCACCCCCCTCACCCCGCCTGACCTCTGGGGGAGAGCTGGATCCCCAGGGCGCCCCTCCCTCAGGCAGGGAGGCGGGAGGAGGCAGGAGTGTTGGGCAATCAGTCCACACAGATCTGGGCCGGAGCCAGGGTGCCACAGGGAGTGAGGAGGAGGTGATGAGAGAAGGGCAGGCCGGCGGGGCCCAGGCCCCTGGCAGGACAGGTCGGGGTGGGGCCTGGGGCGCTGAGGGCCTGGGAGCCAGGAGAGCTCAGGGGTTCAGGGAGGTTGGAGGCCGGGGTTCCAGAGGTCCAGAGCAGGGAGAAGGGGAGGCACTGAGGGGCGGGGCGCAGGAGGGCGAGGCAGGTCAGAGCGAGGAGCCTGGCTGGGTCGGGAGGTGGGGGGAGGGGGACACGAAGCTGGGGCCTTCCCACCCCCCAGTCCTTCATGCCCATAAGCATGCACTTCACCCTCCTTGTCACCTCCTCAGCTGTGGGCGGCCCCGCCCAGCCCGCCCTGCCACCAGCCCTTGGCACCCTGGCCGCCCACAAACTCTCCTCCTCGGGGGTAGCCACCACCCTCACTACCTGCCTGCTGCCAGGCCCCGGCCACAGAGCCCCCAAGTTTATTTCTCTGCTCCTGTGCCCCAGCTAGGGACCGCCGGGCCCCAAGGATAGCCCCACGGGAAGCCCGGGGTCTGCCCCTACCCACCCCCTGCCACATGACCCCCCTGGCTCCTGTGGAGACCGTGACCTTTGCAGGAGCAATGCCCGCTGAGCAGCGGGGCCAACTCCGGGCCAGCAGGGCTGTTGCCCGCGGTGCACCCAGGACCCATGGCAGCGGCAGCATCCCGGAGCCAGAGGTCCCCTCCTCACTCACACCCACTAGGTGACAGGGCCAGCAGGGAAACGGAGGCACCTGCTCCTCCTTCTGTTAGCAAACACGCCTGGAGCATGGGAACTGAGTTACACTGATGCGCCAACACAGACGAGGCCGCCCTCGTGTAACTCAGTCAATTGCTGGAAACAGACATGAACCTTGGAATCCACTAACAGAGGCTGTTTCCGGTTACAAAACCAGGGCGGCCAAGTACAGCGTGTAGGGAGCGGAAATACCCGGCCACGGGCCGGGAAGGCCTCGATGGAAGACACACACGTTTGCTGACCTGAGGGCGCGTGTCCAGGCAAAGGGAAGAGCAGATGGAAGGGTCCTGAGGCGGGAGGGGCCCAGCCAGCAAGGGGCGTGTGTGCTGACCGGCTTGTGCCTTAGAAAGACCCACCTCCTGCCCAAGGGGAAGGTCGGTGGGGGACAAGAATGGAGAAAGGAACACAGGCCTCTGTGGGGACAGACGGTGGTGGCCTGGGCCCGGATGGGGGCAGGAAGGAGCTGTTAGGACACTAATGTGGTAGGCAGGGCACCCAGAGGTGAGGGGGCTCCTCTGGCCTCCGGCCTCCGGCCCCCGGCGTCTGCCTCAGTGAGCACTTGGCAAGCAGGACGGATGATTCCATGGGGCTCCTCTATCCAAGCATTAGCTCCAGGTCCAGGCCCCCGAGGCTGCCTCTGACGTCTACCGTGAGCAGCACGAGCGCCTGCAGAGAGAAGTCCCTGGGCCTCGCCGGCGATGGGGGCGCCGGGCACCCGTGGCTGCCAGTGCCGCTGTGGGCTCTGCCCGGAGTCCAGAGCACCCTTCCCTCTCTCCACCGCCCGGGCGTCGGCCTGGTCCACCAGCTCCTCCCTGAGGGAGCGTGGCCTTCGGCTGGAATTGTTTAAAAGGCAGAACAGGGGCCGGCGTCCAGGGTGCAGACAGCACTGCCACATCGCTGCTGACGACGCTTCGATGCCTCCCCAGGGGGCACCGTTCCTCCAAGTCCCGGGGAACCCCCGGGGGTCCCCACTCTACCTCACCCGTGGGTGACAGTGCTGTGGACAAATAACCACAGTCCCCAGCCCAGGCACAAGCCCCATCTCAGCAAGGCAGTCTCCAGAATGCCAACAGCAGCCTCAGTCCACGCCAAAGCCACGCCAAAGCCACGCCAAAGCCACTCCAAAGCCAGGCTGCAGTCACCTGACTGCAGGAAAACACGGGCAGCCCCCGTTGTAAAATTCAGTCACCACCAGACGCCTGCTTTTCTCAAGATAATCTCGTTTCAGAAGCCTCTGGCCAGGGCCTTCATTTCCCCTCCCAGAGGCCCCCTTCTGTGAATGGGGCCAGCTTGGTGCCCCGTGGTCTTAGGGAGAGGAGGCCTTGAATCTAACTGTACGTGCTCCCAGTGGACCCGGCAAGAGGGCCATCCAGGCCGCCGCCGCCGCCTCCTCCCTGCTGGTCCCCGAGGCCCCCCTCGCCCTCCCCAGTCAGCCTTGGAGGGCAGGTCCCCCAGCGGCACGCCAGCCGCCGCCCGGCCCCGGCTCTGGTCTGAGTGCTGCTCCTGCAGGAAGAGGACCGCTTCCAGGTGGAAATCTTCCAAATGTGTCTTCCCCCATCACCTTGTCACCAGGCCGCTCTAAGCAAAACCTTTCTCGTAAATTATCTCTGCCTTTGGCTGCTCACACACAGAGGTCACACAGTTCCCCGCCTCCGATATCGCGCCTGGAGCTGGGGAAATGGACTCCCAGGTTCCCACCGCCGGAGTCTGCACAGGAGCGCTGGCCCGGAGAGAGGAGGCGAGGTCATGAGGAAGAGGTGAAGGCAGCGGGGAGAAGGCGGGAAAGACCTCTGGGCCACCTCGCTCCTTTCCCCTCCCGTCTCTGCGCTGTCTCAGTGCTTCCCCCAGCATCACACCACGTGGACAGATAAGAAGGACGGTCAACAACAAGCAGGAGAACACCGGTCTCCATGAGCACAGGCGGCACACGGATCGTGGTTTCTAAACGCCGTTCTCCAGGAAAAGGTCCTGGGACTCTTGGTTGGAGTGGCTGACTCGACGCCAGAGCAAACGCAAGAGGAGCCTGGGACGGCTTGTTGTGCCAGAGAGCGAGCGAGGGTGGAGACGGGTGGAAAGATGCCGGAGCCGGTTTGAATGAGCCAACGAGTACGCTGAGGAGGAGACGGAGCAGAAAACCCCCACAGGTGGAAGCTAGTGGGCACAACTCTGATGAGGAGCAGAGCGTTTCCCCACAGTTACTTTTTTTTAACAAAATATGGTTTTATTTATTTATTTATTTATTTTAGAGAGAGGGGAAGGAGAGGGACAGAGAGATAGAAACATGGAGGAGAAACATCGATTTGCTGCCTCCTGCACGCCCCCTCCTGAGGACTGAGCCCAGAACCCCAGACGACTATGGGAAGAACCTATGTATTATAATATAGGGCACAGGGCATGCTATACACACACGTGGAAAGAGAGGATTATAAAATGTGAATAACTGGCGAATCTGCATAAAGGACCTGTGGGAATTGCTTGCAACTTTTCTATAAATTTGAAGTTACATGAAAATAAATTTACAGGAATAATAATAATGGCCAAAACTGGTGCGGACCTACCCTGTGCCTGGCACTGCTCAAAATACGTCACACATAGCAAGTCACTGGCAACCGTCTGTCCTACTAGTAACATCACTGGCATCTATGCTGTCATCGTTAGTTTATGGATGAGGAAACTGAGACACAGAGCAGATAAACAACTTGCCCGGACCCCCAGCCTGGCACCATGTCGTGCTGGTACGTGACTCCAGGCCAGGCCCGCCTCTGTGCTCCTAGCCAGGGCTGAGAGGGGAACCATGAATGGGAACTCATACGGAGGTGAGCACCCGCCTTGACCCAAACCGGCACAGAATGGCTGCAGCCTGAGAGCCCAAATAACCCTGAGACCTGGACAGCAGGCAGAAGAGAGCCTTCGAGAAAGAGGAAGGAAGTCGGATTAGGGGCCTTCGGCTTGGGGCCTGGACAAAGCCCTCCTTCGGGAGGAGGCCTCCTGCAGACCCACTTGCCCTGTGGGCCTCCCTGCCGGTCCCTGAAGCTCCAAGCTCTGTCCCTCTTCTTCCCAGCTTCTCTGCCTCCCTCGCCCTTTGCCCACAGACCAAAAAATACGGTGTGTCTGGCCTGGGCCTTCTGGGGGACAGTGGCCGGGCCTTCGAGGAAAGAAGGGAGCCTGGTGGAGCAGTGGCCCCAAAGCCAGAGTGGCGGGCGGATGACTGAAAGCCGATGGCCGCGGGGAGGAGAGGAGACAAGACCAGCCTCGGGGTGGGCCCAGGGCGAAGCACCGGTGTGCCAGCCCCAGCACCGTGCCAGCAGGAGCGAGCTTGGTGGGGGAGGCCCTTCTCCATGTAAGAGAGCCCCCCTCTTCCCCCCCGGGAGGCAGGCGAAGGGCGGCTGGGATGCCTGCCTGGTTGGCCTGTGCGGCCTGGCAGGGAGGTGGGGGTGGGGAGGCCGAGGCTGGCGCCCGAATGCAGAAGCGGCGTGGACCCCCGCACCCCCTCCCCGCTGAAGGGCCTGTCACAAGGCAGCGTGTCTCACACCCGCTTATCGAGGCCGGGGTGTGGAGAGGGTGTCGCAGACGGGAGATAGGGCTGGGACAGGGCTGTCTGCACCGGCCTGCTCTGCCTCCCTCATTCACACCTCCTCAGAGGCCCCTCAGCCCACTTATCCCCTGCAGCCTCCCGCTCCCAGCAGCCACCCCGGCCGCCTCTCTCTGGCCGGGACACCGCACCGGGAGGATGCCCGCAGGCTGTCCGGCCTGACCCTCCCTGCACGGGGAGCCATGTCCCAGGGAAGGAGCCGCCGCTCACTGAGCAGCATCCTGCAAGCACGCCAGGAGCGGGCGAGGCTTGCACCCGGGCCCAGAGCATGGAGGAGTCTGAGCCTCAGCCCGGGGGCCCCTGAGGCAGGGTCCCAGGGCCACAGGGGAACAAGGGGCATGTTTATCCCGGGAAGCACCAGTCTCTTCAAATGCCAGCCTCCTGTAGGGAGAGGGCACAAATGCGTCATACTGTCCTGGAGTCCGTGCCAGCAGGGGCAAGCCTGGCAGCGGGTGGCCACCCTGGATAACGGCAATGGGTGGCCAGGGGTTCAAGGCTCCCTGTGAGGCGGTGGTTAGGGGCGCAGAGGTGAGAGGGGCATGTCCATCAGGAGGCCGCGGGGCAGTCGGGCCCATCCTGGGTGGTGATAGGGACCAAAGCATTTGTCACGTCTGGTGGCCGAGGAGGCGGGAGACCCTTGGGCCCAGCTGAACCAACGCCTCAGAGCTGCTGGGAGGCTTGGCCCCTGCCTGCAGCCTCAGAGGGCCTTCCGGTGGGAAGGAGCCCTGGCAGCACCAGAGGCAGGACATGCATCTCCTGCTGGTGGGGCCTGGGGGAGGGAAGGAGGGAGAGGACGAGTAATTCCAACCTCCTGGTTGGGGGCAGGGCGAGGGCAGGGCTCCACACCTGCACACAGCTGGGAGACCTAATTCTGTCTCTCCCTCCGGGACCAAACACACAAGCCCCTCCCTGCTCTGCACACTCGGCTGCCTCCTTGCTCCCATCTTCCCGCCAGGGCAGGGCAGGGCGGGCCACTCAGACTCCATGAAGGGCCTGGGAAAGGGCCCAGGGAACTCACGCCCTCCCCCTCCGAATGCAATGCTCAGGGGTTATCCCTGCGCCCCTCTGCTGACACCTGCCTGCCTACAAGCCCATAGCCAGTGCCCAGGTGGGAAACATAGACACCAGTGCACTGCTTTCCTTCCTCCTGAGCTGCCTCCCCCACAGCCCTTCTCACTCTGTCCCGGCTGCCAGCTGGTGCCTGCAGCCCTCCCCTTCCCGGGTCCTCTGAGCACAGTGGGGCCCAAGCAGGTTAAGCTCTGTTTCTGGCTTGCTGCTAATTCCCAAACATTTTGTGAGCAGGCACTGTTTGCAGAGCCCTCTGGAGGCCAGAAAGGCGTCCACTCCATTATTCGCCGGCCTCCAGGAGTTAGCAGGGCCTGGCAGGGCTAAGACGAGTAAATGCACGCATGATGGAGTTACAAAGCAAACTAAAATAGCCAACCACCTTGCGGTGTGGAGGGCCAGCGTCAGCATGGGCGTCGGAAAACCTTCCTGGGGTTTCCTCATTGTGAGTCGGGGGAACAAGCAGCTGCCCGAGTGGGAGACTGAGTAAACTTCAATGGCCCAAGGTTGGCAGCAACACACGGTACGGTCCTGGGACTGGGGACAGACAGAATTGCTTCCACCTGGTCCAGAGCTTAATCCCATACCAAGGCCTGGCTCTGTCCCACCCTACAGGACAAGGTGACCTCCATCAGCCTGCCTTAGTCCACGCGAGCTGCTATAACAAAATGCCATGCACAGGGTGGCTTATGAACAGAAATGTCTTTCTCTCTGCTCTGGATGTGGAGAAGCTAAAATCAAAGTGCTAGCAGATTTGGTGTCTGGTGAGGACCTGCTTTCCGGTTCCACTGTCCTCCCGCCGTGTCCCCCCACACGATGGAAGGGGCGAAGGAGCTCCCTGGGCATCTGCTTTATAAGAGCACTAATCCCATTCAGGGAGGGCAGACTAATCACCTCCTAAAGGCTCCACCTCCCAGTACCATCGTATTGGGGGTTAGGTTTCAACATACAAATTTTGGGGGGACACATGGTCTATGATAATCATTCCCAAGAATCCTATGTAATAAAAGCCTAATATGCAAATTATCCCCACAGGCAGGAGTTTGATCGACCGGGAGTTCGATGTGTGCTGACCACCAGGGGGCAATGTGGAACATGGTAGGTGTCAGCGATGCGGGACTGGCAGCAGGCTGCAGTGGAGGCACTGCCGGCCCTGATGGGCCCCAATGAGAGCAGGACTGTGGTGGGATGTTGGAGCAGTTGAGCGGGCAGCACCAGGCCAAGGCGGGTGTGAGTGGGGGCCCCAATCACCCCACCGGTCACCTCCCAGATCGGCTCTGATCACCAGCCAGCCCTAGGGACCCTACCCATGCATGAATTTCGTGCACTGGGCCTCTAGTTCACAATAACCGGCTACCATTTATCAGGGAGCTTGCCAGACTCCATGTCCTCTTAATCCTCACCTGTCGCCAGGTGAGGAGCTTAACTCAGATGGAGTCCATTGCCCAAGGCTATCCCGCTGGTGCATGCCCCTTCCCACAGACCACAGGGGTCCAGGTGCTGGCCCAGCCACGCTGTGTGTACCCAGAGATGCTGCAGGCACGCTCTCTGCCCCACAATGACTCACAGACACACTATGATGGGGACTTACGTCTGCATCGTGCAAGCAATTGAGTGCTTTTCTTTTCAAAGAAATAGGAGAGAATTGAACTTAAAGAAATACCAGAGGAGCACATTATTATCCCATGAAGGCTGCTGGGTGTGTGAAACAGGTCACTCTGTAAAGTCAGTTTGTTTTTTTTTTACCAAGGGGATCTTCCTTGGCTCTGTCTCGTTCGATGTTTCTAACGGACACATTGAAGGCTTGTTTATCCATTCAGCAGTCTCAACGCTGGGAGGCATAGCTAACAGTCAGGTGGCCAAATCGGGGCCATCAGGAATGTGACCTTGCTTGACGATGAAAAGAAGCTGCAATAAAATGAAATCTTAACAGCTGGGCACACACATAATCCCATATTTGTGTTCCAAAAACTGACTATGGAAGTGCAGAATGGAAAAGTGATTTGAAAGTAGATATGTGAAAAAGGCCTGAGGCGGTTGGTTAGCAGGAACAGGTTCTGTGGGAACCAATGGTGTAGTGAGAAGAGTGGTGTCCTTACAAATGGAGGGAGATGTGCTCGGTTCCCTGTGAGGCGCTACTTTGATCAGGAGGACGTCATGCTGTGGAAATGCCCAAGGGTCTGTGCATCTGAGGCCACGGAGAGGCCAGGGGCGGGGGGGGCTATGTATCCAAGGCCATGAGGCTATGGGAGGCCCCGAGGCCTGTGTTTGTATAGAATGAGGCTATGGAGAGGCTCAGGGATCTGTGCATCTGAGGCCACGAGACTATGGAGAGGCCCAGGGGGCATGAGCATCTGAGGCCACAAGGCTTTGGGGGAGGCCCTGGGGATCTGTATGTATAACCATGATGCTATGGAGAGGCCCAGGAGGTCTGAGCATGTTAGGCCATGAGATTTTGGGAGGCCCAGGAGGTCTGCGCATCCAGGGCCATGAGGCTATGGGGAGGCCCAGGGGGTCTGTGCATCTGAGTTTTATAATCCACAATCTAACCGGGGGAAGCTGAATAGATCTGATCCAGAGCAACTCTAAGCTCCTCCTAATGTTTACATTTTGAAGCTTGTTTTGCTGGGATTCTTACTTGAAACGTTGAGACAATTCAAACCTCACCGTTGTATACCAAACTTCTGCATGTAAAAATGATAGCACAACTGCATTTTTAAAAATCAGTTACCTCTGTTTTTCACAACGATCAGGTAGTATATTTCAGAGTAACTAAGATTTAAAAATCAGGAGTCCCTGCACAGCAAGGAGAGAAACTCGGAGGCTGTGGAAATTGGGTCAGGACAGCTCGGCGGCAGGCCGGGCACAGGCACCTGCGCAGGCTCCTGGAGAAACACCGGGGCCGCTGTCATCCCGCCAACACGGAAATCACAGATGTTTTGGTCACAGTGACATGCTGGCTCTTTATCCCTGAGAGGCTGGCACAGCTAATGGGGAACAATGTGCTAAGAGGATGGTATTTATCAGACTACCTGTTCTGGCCACCCCAACTTCTTTAGCCAAAAAAAAAAAAAAAAAAAAAAAAAAAAGGCAGAACAAGGTTCATCACTGTCATCTTGCCTTTACCTTAAAGCCTTGGCATTTTTGTTAGGCGTTTCTGTTCTGGTGACACCGCTGGAAAAGCAGCAGTGAGGTGGCAGTTCCTGGGTCCTGACTCGACACTTCACTGCCTGTACTGAGGACGGCCCATGAAAGAACCCAGGTCTAGGGATCTGGCCCAGGAACCACGATCCCCCAGCGCTAACTGCCTTCGGGCCACTGGCTCACACACCAGCTGCCCTGCTCCCCAGGCTCAGGCAGAGGTGAGCCGATCACGAGCAGGTGACTCGGTGTGCAGAGCCTCTTGGCTCCCTCCATCTGTGGCAGCCAGGCTGCCCTGGACAGCAATGGCACCATGGCGGCCCTGGAAGCAACTGTTTCCGGAGGCAGCGGCACTCTGGTAAACCCACAAAGACGCCCTCCAGCCTTCAGCACCGGTGACTCCTGCTTCCCAGAGCTACAGAGGGCTCGAGTCAGAGGACAGTAAAGCCCCTCTGGCGTGATGACAGACAAGAAACCAGACGCCTCTGCCCAGCAGATCCCGTATGTGAGTCCAAAGCCTGTGTGTAGGGGAAGATTTGAACGTACCGCGTGGTTTCCTTAGTCCTTGTGCCTCATTCCGGGGGGAAGGGGGGTCACTTCCTCAGAGAGGTAAATCCGGGACTTACCCACATATTTCCTCCCGAGTAAGATGAGGAGAGTGGTATTATCTCAGAGGGCCCATGGCAGAAATCACAGGCCCCAGGAGAAGAGTGACAAGAAACCAATACACAGGGTGGCCTGAAGTAGGCCTACAGGTGTGAGTATGCGAAAGTTTATTCTTGTATTATTACGCATTATTGTATGAACTATAAATCTGCTCTTGCCCCGCCCTGTATCATCCACGTCGACAGGATAATACAGAGGAGCTCCAACAGCTTCTCTGAGACCCACCCAGGTCCTCGGAAGGAAAATGCACAATACCGGTCCCAGGAGCGCCACGCCGATGCATCGGAGACGACGACTCGGGGACGTGAAGGTAAGACGCTTCACACACAGCACACTCCGAGGGGCGCAGGCAGTGCCATCGCGCGCACACACCGTCCTCCGTTAACCCGACCCAAGGTCAGCCCTGGATCTTGGCTGTTGAGTCCCTTTAACAGTTAGTTCCACGTCAAGTAAGATACTAACCAAAAAGGTTTTAGCTCTTTCGTCTTTTAGGCGAGTTTAGTCCTAAATTTAGGATTCCATAATGTTTTTAAATAAGCAAAGCCTCTCCCATACATGAGCCTGAAGAGGGCATCTGCTTCACTGCAGGAGACACCTCGCTTCCGAGGTGAAAACTAGGCCGGCTTTCTCTCCGGGAGTCCTGCCTGCTCCTTAGCTTTGAGCTCTTCCAGTTTCCTCTGATAGCAGCTCATGAAGTAATCGTCGGGCTCAATCCCCGTGCTCTTCAGGTTCTCCAGGATCTTCTCCAGCCTGGGCACCGATCGGGCTCCCTCCATCTTTCTCGTGCTCAGGTACAGAGTGAACGCCTGGAAGTCCAGGAGCTTACATGTGTCCACAGAGCAGATATTCCTGATATCACTAGTTCTATCCAAATGAGGGAAAAACACCAGTCCCGACAGTTTCTCCAGGTCCTGGAGGCTCACTTGGAATTCACTGAGCTGGGGTTGGAAGCCGATGGCTTCATTGGGCACCACAAAGGCCCCTAGTGCCAGCGGCTCGGTCGACTCTGGGCTCCTGCGAGCCAGGATCACCTTATAAAGGTGTGAGGGGACTGCCACGTTGTCCTCACCAATCACCTAGAAACAAAGCAGCCGTATTAGTGATGCTAATCAATGCTAGCAGTTCCCAAATGTTCCCTGTGAGAGCTTTAGATGCATTTCTAAAAATGCACTTACAAGATACCCCATCGCAGTGAACTTACATTCAACTGCCAGAGGTAATAATAAACCGAAATACAGATTCACAAGGAAGATGAGCATTTAATAGGCAGTTTCTGATCACATTCTTAAAAATGATGCCACCCCAGAGAGCAGGGGTCACATCTCTGCTGTCTGCAGGACAAAGGGATGCCAGGAGTCCTGGGTTTTTAATGGGCAAGAAAAGGCTGTAATTTTCACTGCATCTCATAATCAGAACTTCTGGCCTCTAAACATGTAAAGGTCAAACTGCCAGCTTGGGCACGCCCGCTCTAGAAATAAAAAGATGGCCTGAGTTTATCAAATTCATGAGGGAGCTCAACAAACAGCCTTTCCTTCTCAAATGAAGCACTAATGTAAACGCTGCATGCTCGGAGGCTCGCAGGCTCTGGGGCCAGACACAGACTTCCGCAGGTCATCAAACCAAACCCTCTGGAAGGTGTCCACACAGCGCCAGGGCCAGGGATAGGCCTGGAAAGCTGGCTGCTTGTGTAGCTGGACTGTAATGACAAAATAACAGTTCCATATCTGTTTTCTCAAAAAGCAAACTGCACATGCATTTCCTTGATGGTCTCCCGTTAAACAACACAACCCAGCACCACTGGGCTTGGGCCCCACTGCCCTCCTCCGGCCTCCGTGGTGAGGCCTCCTTCCCCACGGCCCTGCTGGGGCAGATGAGGCCGAGGCCGAGGGCTGCAGAGGGCTCTCTGCTTTCCCCAGGCTCCTACCTACATGGCACGCAGCCTGAAAACTCCTGGCCATCTGCTGTCTGGCACGTACGGAGGTCCCCCTGCCAAAACCAGCGCAGAGCCACAGGGAAGAGCCATCCCAGGGAAGATTTCTATAACTAACTGTCTCTGAAGTTAGTGAAAATGGCTGATCAGGGAGCAGTTTAAAGTCTATGAAATTATACAATCTACAGACACAAAACCCCCACCCCCTCCAACAAGTCATGTATGCAGCTGGGAGGAAAACACTCTTCGAGGCAAAAACACACTAAAGGTGAACTCCATGGGGGTCTACACTGCGCCCAGAGATCACCAGCAGATGTTAATTCAGCTAAGCCAGTGGTGGGCAAACTGGTAGTCAACAGAGCCAAATACCAACAGTACAAAGATTGAAATTTCTTTTGAGAGCCAAATTTTTAAACTTAAGCTTCTTCTAATGCCACTTCTTCAAAATAGACTCGCCCAGGCCATGGTATTTTGTGGAAGAGCCACACTCAATCGGCCAAAGAGCTGCGTGTGGCTCGCGAGCCTCAGTTTGCTGACCACTAAGCTGTGCAACCCAGGGGTCCTGTGCCGGGCACTGCTGGAAACACAGAAAGGGATGAAGCTTTAAAGTAAATACCTGCTCTCCAGAGCTCCCATCTAGAGGAGGAATCTCCACACACAGCTTTCACTGCAGGTGGGATGTGGTGAGACACCCCTGCAGAGCGCAGCAAAAGCGCTGAGGGGGTGGGCGCAGGGAGGTTCCACTGCAGCTGAGCCATAATGTGCAACAAGGGGGGGAGTTTAAATGAGCTTCAAGTGTTCCAGGCACTAGCTGGGAGCCTGAGGTAGAGCAAATCCTTAGTGCCACCTGGCGGACATCCTCCATCACTACAGCATAGATCTCGGACCAACTGAAAGGAGCCTTGGAGACCATTTGATTATTTTCTCTCCTCAGGGGCTCTCAGTCTACAAACAAATGGCAATTTTCAAAAACAATTAATTGGTCATGTTCATTTGCTGCCAACCAGGGCTTCTAACCCAGTTCATTAAATTCCAGCCAAAAGCAAATAAGTTTGACTTAATTTTAAGAGTCGTCATTTTACCTCAAGGAAATGCATCATTTCTATTAGGATTTCAAAAACTCTCACAATAAATACCTAGAGGACCTCTATTACTACTTTTGAGAAACCTCAGAGACCAAGAAGTTCCTACTAATCACAAGGTGTGATTCTTCCACCCACGACCTTCTCACAGTATTTCAACAAAGGGGGGGGGGGGGGGGAAATACTATCCCTGGAAATAAAGAGAAAAATGAAAACTTAAGTCACTATCCTTTCTGATTCAGTCTGCTTTGTTCTCAAGAAGTAAAAATCTTTAGAATAATATAGAAACCAGTCCTATTTGGAAAATGAGAAAGCCCAATGTTTCTTTCTTAAATTTAAGACTTAAAAAAAAAATCCTGAAGTATTTAGAGCTATCATTATCTTTGTAGACAATTCAACCTACATAATAAATTTTTCCACTTGTGAGAAAAAATGGAAGACTTTCAGAAATGTTTCTAGACACTACTAGGGTACTGAAGCAGAACGGTTCAGTGCCCTCAATCCCAGAGACCCGGTCAAGGCCTGGCTGTGCCACTAAGCTAAGACACGCCCACCTCTCTTCTTCACTGATTCATAAATAAGTAACAATCCCAACTCTGCCCATTTCATAGGATAGTTATGAAGATAAAAAGACATGTTCATTAAAAAAGATTTCTTAATCTGCAAGACTTTAATATAAAAGGGTGTTTTTATAGTACATGTCATTCAAAAGACAAGAATGCAACTCGTACAAAAGCTGGTTCTGCAGAGGGACCGAGGGGAAACCTGGGGTCAAGCAAGACGAGACCAGTTAAGGGAGACGCTAGGGTTTCAGGAGGAGAAAGCATACAAATGACACCCTAAACAGAGGACAGGAAGACTTAACACAAACAGATGACTTAGGTATAAAAATACTTTACAAAAGAGATCCTTGCTGCTGTCCACATACCAAAAAGCACTGAACTCTTGTCAAGATTGTAACGAAAACTGAAAATCAACTGAGAGTGACTAGAGAATACAATCCAGATAAAACCATACGCTGACACTCACTCGGGACTTGAAGTTAGTTTTAAGAGGTGCTGGCCTGGGGGTGTTTCCTTCCGTGTAAGAGACAGAAATGACAATTTGCTGCCTTCCCCCACTTCCATCTCTACCACCCAAGTCCACACACACAGAGCTGGGCCTTCACGATGCATCAGCGACCAAAGACACCAGCAGCAAACAATACCTACCGTATTTTTCGGACCATAAGATGCACCGGACCATAAGACGCACCAGTTTTTAGAGAAGGGAAATGAAGAAAAAAAGATTCTGAAACAAATAGTGTCCTAAAATATTTTATGTGCATTAAAACCCAACATCACAGTCATAAACACATGTAATCAACCCTGTAAAGTAAACAGCAGCATTTAGAACCATTTTAGAGCCAGGCAAGCACACAGAGACCACACAGAGCCGGGCAAGTAAAAAAACTTTTTTTTTAAAAGTATATGTGTAGGCTATATTTGGACCATAAGACGCAGGGACTTTCCCCCCCACTTCTGGGGGGGAAAAAGTGCGTCTTATGGTTCGAAAAATACGGTAATCTAAGGCTGCCGTTCTTCACATCAACTAAACTGTTGGACACATCAAGAGACCAAGCCCTTAAAAAAAGTCATGCCAATCAAGTGAAAGAAACCATGATCCTGTATAATAAAGAGCTAATATGCTAATTAGACCAACCAGTAGAACAGTCTGGGCAAAGCCAGGGCTACGAGGGCCAAGCCCCTTGCATGAATTTTGTGCATCAGGCCTCTAGTAATGTCATAAATCAGGACTCCATACCTGAGAGGACAGAGAACAAGAGGAATCACACAAGGTGAGGAAAGTCAGCAGGAGCGTGGCCAGCCTGTGTGCCATCTGTACTAGCAAAGTCTCTTAAAACAAACAGATACGACAATGAAAAGGTTTCTCTAAAGATAAAAAAGGAATTTTTTTTTTTAATTACTCCCTGATCACACGTGGGCATATGTGACCCCTGGGCATGGTTCCATGCCCTCCCCTCCAGGAGTTGGTGACAGTTGGTCAGTAATGCTGTAGAGGGAAAGACTGTTAAGCACCTCTGTTACCACCACCACCGGGTTGTAAAATCTGAAGCTCACTCAGTTGACAGGTCAATTATAATGTTCAGGCCAGAATCTTCAGGTATGTTTCCCTTGTCTGGAATCAATCTCTTCTGGAAACACGCACATCAGAGAAAGCACATGGATGACCTCAGCTATAAAAAAGGGGGTGATTCTGATTAGAGCTGTCAGATGACTCACTTCTGGTAAAAATCACTGCTACTAATATTCCCTGAGGCAAACATTCTCTCACGTCCTATGATGCTGTGACCCTTCCCTACATATTCTAAGGGACATTTCTGCCCGCCTGTGAGGAATTCTCCTCTTGGCCCATTTTCTGCTATTTTTGCACGCAAGCAAATACCACTTCTAACTGCTCTCCATCCACACTGTCTTTTTCCTCCCGGCCTTAAGCTTCTGTATATGAGGAGTGCAGGGATCCCTCTGGAGATTTTGAGAGCTTCAGAACAATGCTCTGAATAACTGGCAATTCTCATACAAGTCAACAGACCCATTCTTGCATCTCGCCTTTGACAATTACTAGCTATGTGACTTGGACTTAACCCCTCAAAACCTCAATTTCCTTACCTACAGAAGTAGATAACTATTACTTGTATGTAAGGGCTGTTTGTGAGGACTGAATGAGATAGAAGTAAAGAGCTATTTATTCACTGTGTGGTACATGTGGCCCTCAATAAATACCAGTTCATTTGCTTCACTTAATCCAAAGTATACACATGTATGCTCCATGCTAGATAGAAATCTAAATAAATACCCTTATTTTTATTAGATACATTTTCCTAAGGTTCAGATAATACTTGTAAATAAACAATAAATATTAAGTGGCGGGATCTGAGAAAACAAATTCCCTGGGAAATAGAAATTCTTAATTCAAATATTTATTCCTTGTGAGGAACAGACAAACGTCTAGGGCTGAGCAGTGCTGTGCCCTCTTTCTCAGCTTCACTAAAGGACATGGTTTTACCCACAACTGTGTTACATGAATTGCTAGCAAACAGCTGAACTTTTTATCTGGGCACTCAAGGTTTTTAACACCTGGCCCCAACCACCTTTCCTTCTATTTTTGTCTCTTTCATAATATGAACGCTTCAACCCAAATGTCAGGAACTCACTGCTTCTCAGCTCAGATCCTACCTTTTTCTCTGTCTTCCGTTTTTCTCCCGCTTCTGTTTTCCTTAACCAAATTATATATGTCCATGCATACATAAAAAATTTCTAGCCCAATTAAAGTGGCAAGCTCTGAGACAATTTTTCCAATTTACTCAGTGATTATATTTTGCTTTTAGACATAGATATATGCTAAAAATTTTAAGTTTAAAATTTCACCTGGACGCAAAATAATGCTAAATCTAACAAAAGCTGTTGGCTGATTAGAGAAATTGTTAGTAAAAAATAAAATATATAAAGGTAGATTTTACTTTGATATGATTCCAAGAATGAAAAACTATATGCTTCACCAGAAATATAGATTCCTATTAACATTAACTTTACATACACCTTTCTCTCTCTCTCTCTCTCTCTCTCTCTCTCTCTCTCTCTGTCACACACACACACACACACTATGCTTTCTGACAAGGGACTATACATCGCATTCTCAAAAAAACAGAGAAAAACTGAAAATGGAGAGAAAAGGCTCCCGACAGCGAGCCACTAAAGAATAGAATTCACATACTTCTTTCTTAAGGCTCTCTCCACCTATTATAAAAGGCTAAAAATAAATGTGGTGAACACACATGACAAGCCAAACAGCCGACCAAGCACTCAAGAATCAGCTTGTCATCCAGATCTTGGTTCTAAATACCAATCTCCATTGAAAGGAACGAGGGCTTCTCAGAAAAATGGATAATCCCAGAGTTTGGCCAAGATGAGCCTGGACAATCATGTTACCCAGAAAGTAGATAATGCTGAAATGAAGATTAGAACATGTCAAAAGGACTCAGGCAACAGCTGGAAGAGGCTCCCACTGCCTAATATGGGAAAATCTGAGCATCAAAATGAATACACAGTAAACTGATTAAAACTCATTGAATAAACTAAGAGCCCATGAATTCACACTGATCATAAATATGACGGATAAGCTCTTTGTCAGTAGAATGCCAACTAATAAATGAAATGCAGAAGGGCCCTGACAGGGTGGCTCAGTTGGTTGGAGCGCTGTCTCATGCACCAAAAAGGCTGCAGGTTCAATTCTCAGTTGGGGAGTATGGCAGGCAACCAATAGATGTTTCTCTTTCTCTCTCCCCCCCCATCCCTTCCTCTTCCTCTAATATCAATAAACATATCCTCTGGTGAAGATTAAAATACAATGTAGAAGGACTAAGAATTAGAAAATTGTCATTTGGCAACAACTGTAGTAATAACTGATTCAGGCAAGAATCACTAACAAGTGCTAAAACTAACAGGTGAAGGGAAGAAAATTTACATGGTCTCAAAGCATTTCCAAAGATTACTAATTCACTTCAAAGGGGAAATGGTAACCGAGCAGCGGATCTGCAAGAGACCACTTTGACCACGTGACCAAAGGGATTACCGTCGAGAGCAGGACGAACAATCCATGCATCCTGAAAGGACCACTGAGGCGCACCCAGGGGCACCGCTGCGGGGTGCTGCCAGAAACGTGCCTGAACCAAGTCACGAGGAAACCACAGACCCAATTTGAGAACACACTGCAACACCGGCCTGTATTCTTCAAAATGTCAACGCCATTCAAGACAGAAAGGCTGCAGGACTGGCTGCCTCAGGTTCAAGGCATCATCCTGGATTGCATCCTGAATCAGTTCTCCACTGATCACTCCTTCCGTGAGGTGCTTTTGTCACCTGACACCTGGACACCACTCTGCTGACTCTTCCACCTCAAAGGTGGCTCCTTCTGTCTCCTTTGCTGGATGACCCTCCTCCCCTCAGCCTCTAAATGGCTGAGTTCTCCTGGTTCGGATCTCAGATCGGTCCTCTTCTAGCTACACAGCTTTAAATACCATCTGAGTGCTGACCATTCCCAACAGCCTCTCCTTTGAAATCCAAACTCACAGCCTATCCAACATCTCATCTCCATGTGCACATCAATAATCGAAAATGTGCACAGCCGAAGCACAGCCCCTAGACCTGCTCCTCTCTGGTCTTCATGATCTCAGTCTGAAACCCTGAGGTTGCCCCTTTCCCTCTTATTCTATTACTAATCCATTAGAAGCCCCCGAGTTTTACCTGCAAGGCACATCCAACATCAGGCCACTCTCACCATTTCTACCACCGCCACTCTACTCCAGTCATCATTATTTCTCACTTAGACGACTCCATTAGCCTCCTAATTGGCCCCCTATTTCCATCTCGTTCTCTGTTCTTCACATGCAGCAGCCAGCCTGGGCTTAAAAAATGTAAATGAGACTGTGCCACTATCCTGATCAAAACCTTACACGTGTCCTATCTCACTTAACACAACTCAGACTTCTCCCCAGTGCCTCCCCCCGTGGCTTACCCCCTTCTCCTCAGTGCGCTCTCGGCTCCAGCCACCCTGGCGTTCTTGCTGTTCCTGACACACTGAGCTAAATCTCGCCCGTGACAACTCTTCACATGGGTTGCTCCGTCATTTCCCTTAGATTTCTGCTCAACCTCACTTCCCCGAATGGCCTAGCCTTTCTTTCCCACCCCACTGTAACTCTCTACAGGTCTTACTTTTCCTTGGCATTCTGTTGATGGTGTATCTCCTCCACTATAATGTAACCTCCATGTAGCACACACGGAAGCACACAGAACAGCACCAGGTATGTCTTGGAAGCTTAGTAAACGTTCGTTGAATAAAAGAAAGGGAGAGCGGAGAGAGACAGGGAGGGAGTAAAGTAGTCTAAATTAGAAAGAAAGTCAGGGGCTCCAAGAATAATGTCTCAAGAAGAAACTGATTTACTTTTTTTTTTTTTTTTAATAGTGATAAGGTTAAAAGCTCTGAATTAGAAAGAAAAAGCATATTATTACATTTTTAAAAGCAGTAATTATACTACTGTACACTGCCACCTTTACTTCCCACTTCTCAGTGTTTTGCTTGTGGCAGTACTCATCTCAAGTGGCATAGCCGTAATGATATAGGATTATATCTACTTCTTTACAAGTCCAAACATACTACTTATACATTGCTAACACTATAAATGCTGGTTTTATATTTTCGATAGACCCAGGAGGATAAACCCGACGACCAACAAGAGCCACGGGGGAAATGTAAGTGGTGAAACGGGCCGGTGGACCGCGGTGAACCAAAGAGCTTGCGCTCCGCTCGGGAGCCAGCTGCTGCGCTCACCCAGCGAGCGGTGCCGTGGGAACCTATGCCAAGTGTGACCGAGTCATCTGACGCGTTTAAGGGAAGCTGAACTCTGGGTTTATGTGACAACTCCCAACTATTAAACATTATCAACTAGTTCAAAAACAACATTCTGTGCAAGCCAAATAAAGCCTCAGTTTATAAACTCTGATATAGGCAAAGCTTGGACTAAATTATAGCTAGCAAACATAAATGTTAACACAGTTCAGTAAGTGAAATAAAAAGTAGAAAACCAGGAGGAGATTATAATCTCATACAAAGAGCATAAGACTGGATGTTAAAACATGTCCCTACCTGGTAACTAACTATTTTCTTTCCATCACTTCCAGTCTGAGGTAAGGTCAACGGCCCAGATACAATCCAAACATCTTCAAACCTCTCTGTCAGTTCTCGACAGTACATTTCTATTCTGAAAAACAATGCAAAAAAATGTATGATATTCTCACAGGCTTAAACAGAGAAAAGCAGCACACCATACCATATCCCTAGGAAAGATGCCAAGGATACTTAGAGACATTAATATAAACAAGTGATAGGGCACAAAACATTATAAGCATGTAAGCAATGCTTTTCCCAGTTTGTTTACCACACAAAAAAACTTAAAAATCACACACATTAGCCGAAACCGGTTTGGCTCAGTGGATAGAGCGTCCACCTGTTGCAGGCACATCCCTGGTAGGGGGTGTGCAAGAGGCAGCTGATCGATGATTCTCTCTCATCGATGTTTCTAACTCTCTATCCCTCTCTCTTCCTCTCTGTAAAAAATCAATAAAATATATATTTTTAAAATCACACACATTAATACAATTATCTACATCTTACTCTGTGTACATTGTGTTTATTTTAGAACTGAAATTTTGTCCTTTTCTCCCTTATTTTTCTATGCTGTAGTTCTTAAACTTTTACAAGAATGAAATACCATTCCAACTAAGTTGATCTTTTTTAAAAAAATATATATTTTACTGATTTTTTACAGAGAGAAAGGGCGAGGGATAGAGAGCTAGAAACATCTATGAGAGAAAAACATCAATCAGCTGCCTCCTGCACACCCCCTACCGTGGATGTGCCTGCAACCAAGGTACATGTCCTTGACTGGAATTGAACCCGGGACCCTTCAGTCTAAAAGCCGTTGCTCCATCCACTGAGCAAAACCAGCCAGGGCTAAGTTGACTTTTTATTTAAGTACTAGAGGCCTGGTGCACAAATTCATGCACAGGTGAGGTTACTTGGCCTGGCCAGTGATCAGGGCCGAATGGGGCCTGCTGGCCATGAGGGGGGGAGGGAGTGGGAGGTTGATTGGCTGTGGGAGTGCACTGACCACCAGGGGGCAGCTGCTGTGCTGAACATCTGCCCCCTGGTGGTCAGTGCAAGTCATAGTGACCAGCTGACAGTTCTTTTGGTCAACCAGTTGTAATGGTCATTTAGGCTTTTATATATATAGATTCCTATTGTGGGGCAATTGAGTTTATTCTCATACTTCTTATATAATGCAACATTATATTAATTCCTTAGGATAAATTTCAAGGGCCAAAGTTACTTTATTGAATATTTTAGTGACATTTCATTATATGTTATACTAATATTTTTAATGGAATTGTCCCACTTTACTCTGTAAACTGCAAAATGACACAGGAGTTTTACAGCCATCTTTACCACATTTTGATGTGTCACTTAAAAACTGTTTTTGCTTATTTACTGGATAAAAATGGCCAGTAGTTTCAATATGCACTTCTTATACTGCAATTGAGCTTTATGAGAAAGCAATGCATGTTTCATTATCTAAAAAGTAAAGTTTCATTATCTAAAAAGTAAAGTCATAGCATATATGCCCAATAACAAAGTAGAGTTTTCCTCCCCAAAATATAACTCTTAGGATGTTAAACACTTCCATATATTTGCAATCAGACAGCATATGAAAAGGAAACCATAGGACAAATATCCCAGATTTTCAACAAATAATTTACAAGGGGGAAAAAAAGGGGGGGGGAGGGGAACGACGACTTATAGATTAAAAGGGACTAAAGAGAAATATCACCCAAATCTACTTGTAGACCTTGGTTAAAGTCTGACTCAAACCAATCAACAACAAATTAAAGACAATCAGGAAAACTTGAATATCGACTGTAAAAGTGATAATAAGGAAGTACTATTAAAATTTTGAGAGGCAATAAAAGAATCTATCTTTAAAAAATATGTATTGAAATGGTAAAATAACATATCTATGACCTGCTTACAATAATCTGAGTAAGAGGGGTATGTAGACAACACAGATGCTACCACAACTGACAAGCACTGCAGTCACCTTGAGTGCACAGGTGCTCTCTTAATTATTTTATTCCACAAAAGTACTATTTGGGGAAAACACGTCAACTAGAAACAATCTCATTCAGTGCTAGTTTTAAATGCTTAAAGAGATACCCTGACAAAACTCATTTAAAACTGGTTAACGGTTATATTTAGTTGTACCAATTTTTTTTAAAGCTAGCAACTCTTGAAATACAAGTAGAGAAAAACACTGTTTTCTGGACATATTAAAAAATATTTGATGCCTTAGCAATAGTACTTTCTTCAAGAATTTGACGTCTGACCAATGGCAAACAGGATTAAAATGACTGGCTATGTTTTTGAAGTCTGTCCTCCCATAGCAAACTATACTCCTGAAATACAGCAAAGAAAACTAGTCTGAAGCACTTCATGAAAGTTACTTCCACTAAAAATGGCTTTTGAAAACAAAGACAGAAACAGCTGATAAACAACTAGCAAATTCTCCTCACATCATTCATCTCCCACAGAACCACACCTTAAAACTCTCACCTCACCTGTTCCAATAGCCAGCATTATTATCATAATCCTGAGGCACAATATTAGAAAGATAGAAGGTTTCAGCCATGGCTTTCTGTGAAAAGAAATAACAAGAGTAACTTGTACTGAAATGCCTGCCCCCTGGAAATTTTACAAAGCAGAGAACACTAGCTCCTTATTAATGCAATTGCAGAGGAAAGCCAGAGGTATAGCAGGACACAGAGTCATTATTTTCAATGATTATTCAAAATAAGGACTATAACAAAATAGATGTGCTAGTTTTCTTCATAATTTATAAAGCTCAAACCTTTAGTGTGGATTCTAAGAACTAAGAGTTTCCAATATGAAGCTAAAGAGTTTTACCCTAAATTCTGGTTTTAAGCCTCTGGCAGTTTTTCCAAGGTCAACTTTCAGGAATTTTACTTAAGTAGTACAGTACATACATATTAGTTCAACTGTGGCAGAGAAACATTCTTGTTCTGGCCACCACGTGTTCGTTCATTTTGCACGTCTGACCCGTAAACACAGAGGTCTGTGTGTTTCCTTTCATTGAGCTATACCAGTGGTTGGCAAACTCATTAGTCAACAGAGCGGCAAACCACGGCTTATAAGCCACATAAAGCTTGTGAGCCACAGTTTGCCGACCACTGAGCTATACTAATTGCCAAAGCCAATTATCTTCTCTTCGAGCAGTGACTCCCACCCTTGGCTGCACACTGGAATAACCCAAGGAACTTTAAAAACAGTTGGTTGAGCATCCATCCTGTGTACCAAAGATTACTGGTTTGGCTCCCAGTCAGGGAACAGCCCTGTGTTGTGGGTTTGGTTGGGGTACATACGGAGGGCAACAAGTTGATGTTTCTCTCTCTCTCTCCCTTCCTCCTCCTCCTCTCTAAGCATGTCCTCAGGTGAGAGTGCCTGGGTTCCACCACCACCAAGAGTTTCTGACGTACCTGCTCAGGGTTATAGGTCTGGGCATCAGGAGTTTTTAAAACTCCCCTAGGTGACTACATGAGTACCTCAAGTTGAGAACCACCATCTTAATGATGAAAGTCACCAGCAATTCATGCAGTAAATGTCAATGTCATAAAAGACACGTATCTTCTTTTTTTTAGCGATTATCCTGAATTAAAGGAGACTGGAGACATATGACAACTAAATGTATTATGTGATTCATAATTGGATACTAGATCCAAAAAAAGCTGTAAAAAACATTAGAAGAATTTGACATATCTGAAATGCAAACTGTGTATTGGAAATTATTGTATAACTATACAAAAACACATCTTGCACACATTTTGGTTATGACATCTTGTCATAGCTACATATATTCTTTCTTAAATGGTACCATCTCCTAAGCCATATATTTTGAAATGAAGTGTTATGATGTCTGTGACGGTTAAAGTTTTATATACACACACTTGTAAAGTAACTATATCACAATGTGTTTGCTGTCCTCTCTTTTCCACTTTTCTATAGGCCTGACATTTTAAAAATAAAAACAAGTAGCTTTTGCTCATTTTGGCTTTTATCTAATAGTTCCCTTTACATAGGATTTGCTTTCCTCAACCTGCTTAAAACTGTCTCAGCATCTGAGCGAGAAATAAAGTCAGGGGGAGAAATAGAGTATAGAAAACCTCAAGTTTTGCAGTTTGGCTGCTTGGTTAATCTCCAAGTCCCACGGAACAATGCCAGCCCACAGGCCCCTCCCCCACACACAATATGCCTACTGGTGAAAACTTGTTATTTCCCGCTGGAGCCATGTGGCCTCGGGACCACCCACTTCCAATGTAGTCCTTGTTGAAGGCACTGAAGGTTGGAGGGATGTTGGGATCCGGCTTGAATTTGCAATTTCTTCTGTCCGCAGCACCTGAAGAAAAACACACAACACGAGTAAGTTATCAGTGGACAATGTCCCTCACAATCCTCTAAGCAAGGCAAGCTGGTTGCTCTGGCCAGTATCTCTCTGGGCAGCTAGCAGTTAGTGACTGCATGCATGTGTCAAGTTCCTGGGATAGTTCAGATACTTCATCTGAATTTAGCAAGGACTAGTCTAGGAAAGAATGCTTTTCATACAGTGTAGCCATCTCATATAGTACTTTTGTTTCTGGCCTTTCAAGTAAAAGGGGAAAATATTTCCCAGATAGTATTTACATAAAAACAATAACCAATTAAATAGCTGAGCTGTTTAAATAAAAAGTTTAGCTACTAAATTCTTGCTTTTTAAAAAGACCCTCATATACTGTATTTTGCACAACTGTATTTGACAAGTTTACATGGACTGAAATAATGGATATATATAGACACAAAACAATTTGTTCTGGGCAGGCATAGCCTCGCGGAGGGGGAGAGTGTCTCTGATATCTTGCTTACTGCCTCTTAAGCCATGACAAAACAAATATTTAAGTTATGAGCTTAATCCAGAAAATTCCTGAAATAAAATATCTAAGTACCACATGGGAGAGAAGAACTCTCAATTTTACTTATATTCTGATACCTCCAGAATAGTGTGCCACAGTGGACATCAGCAAATCCTAGCTCTACATTTTCTATCATTAGGACAGAACTTATTAAATTATAACAATTATGAGGATAGATGGAATATACTGACTGCTACTGGAAAAAAAAAAAGTAAAATGGAGATCAATAAAGTTATTGACTGCAATGTCATTTCATTCAACCAAGAATAATTTTTAAATTATTTGATATCAAGGTTCAGAGTAAAGTATCCAATACCTAGCTTTTTAGAATCTTCATTTAAAAAAAAAAAAGTTACTGGGTATACAGAAGAATTATTAGTAAACTTCTCCGAGTGTCATTACCAGTGAAATCGCTTCCCTGCATGCCTGATGCTCACTGCGCTTGAAAACTCATTTGTGGGCCTTTCTGAAGGCCTAGGATGAAGATGCCTTCCTGGAGCGTGCATACACACTCACTTGTTCGACCAGGGGAAGATATTTTAAAACAAGGCATCAGCAGGGGAGGATGTTTTAAACCACGCTCAGGACTGAAGCTTCCTTGAGCTGTCCAGGCTTTAGGCTATAAGTCTGCACAGGCAGTCTGTGGCCTTGACTTCCCCAGCAGCTTTTATTCTACTTTTTGACCCTTCTCTGCTCAGGGCAGGAGAGCCTACCATGTAGTCCCCTATGGTGGGCAGGCAAGCTAGTTCTGGTTCACCCTAAGGTGCAGCCCTCTGGGGATCTGGGCTAATGCTGGGAGGGTCTCCGATAAGACAGGCTACTTGGGTGAACCCTAGGTCTTGCCTTCAGCCCACCTCACCCTGAGGCTGCACTGTGGTTTTGGTTTGCCGGGACTGCCCTGACCTCTGGATTCTGGCTTTCTCCCAAATATAAGTTGGGAACCACCACCTTAATGATGAAAATCACCAACAACTCAGGCAGTAAATGTCAATGGCATAAAAGGCATGTATATTCTTTTTTGGCAGAGAAATTGTCCTAAATTAACGGAGACTGGAGACATATGACAACTAAAATGTATTATGTGATTCATAATTGGATCCTGGATCCAAAAGTAGCTGTAAAGAATGAAACTAGAACAATCTGGCAAATTTGAAATGCAAACTGTATTCTAGATATATAGCCTGGCAATTCTCCACTATCCTGTTGACTCTGCATTTACGTGAATGTATGATTTTTTAAAATACACTTTTTTCATACTTCTAATAACACTTTTTTTAATTTTTAAAAAATATATATTTTATTGATTTTCTTACAGAAAGGAAGGGAGAGAGAGAGCTAGAAACATCGATGAGAGAGAAACATCGACCAGCTGCCTCTTGCACACCCCCTACCGGGGATGTGCCCGCAACCAATGTACATGCCCTTGACCGGAATCGAACCTGGGACCTTTCAGTCCACAGACCAACACTCTACCGCTGAGCCAAACCGGTTTCGGCTCTAATAACATTCTTGCTTTTAGCAGGAGAGTTAGTCTGATTAACTTTGTCATTACTAAAAACAAGACACTTTATACTATACTTAAGTAAATCACAGGTAGATTCCTTCTTGTTTTCAAATATAAGTAATTGGCTCTATTTTACCTCCTCAAACCTTACACAGCTCATGGGTTTATTATATGAAACTCAATGCTTTTCTTACATCCTCCTGAAAGAAATAACTTAATAAAAGGATAAAATTAGTACAAGCCAAAATACCTTGATTCTTGGGAGAATTTTTGCATTTAAAGGAATCTCGTTAGGCTTGAGACTAAATGAATTGAGTTTCCCTTGATGCAAATTTATAATCAAGTCTCAACTGCTATGATAACTGCTCCTCAGTTCCTCTCCTGCAGCAAACACATTCCAAGCTGCTGCTGTTATGCTGGTTGTGTGTACTCTATGGAGGCACACACTCATTTTAATAACAGCATTTTTATATACATAAAGATGGCAGTGTTGCAAAGCAAAGGAGATATAACCTGTGAGCCATATAGCAAATTAATAGGCAAAATACAAAATAAGAATAGAACAACTTTGACAAAAGGCAGTATCCTTAATATATGAGAACTACTACAAATCAATTCAAAAAAGAATATCCCAACTGAAAATAGTAAAAGATAATTCACAAAACAGTAACCCTCACTGGCAACCAATAAATGCAAGTAAATTCAGCTATTAAACTGGGAAAGCCCAGCCGGGACCGGTTTGGCTCAGTGGATAGAGCATCGGTCTGCGGACTGAAAGGTCCCAGGTTCGATTCCGGGCAAGGGCATGTACCTTGGCTGTGGGCACATCCCCAGTGGGGGGTGTGCAGGAGGCTGCTGATCGATGATTCTCTTTCATTGATGTTTCTAACTCTCTATCCCTCTCTCTTCCTCTCTGTGTAAAATCAATAAAATATATTTAAAAAATAAAAAATAAAAAAATAAACTGGGAAAGCCCAGTAATGCCCATTGTGGGTGAGGGTTGGGAGAGAGAGGACAAATAGTGATAATAGGAGTGTAAATTGAAATAATTTATCCCGAAATCAATTTGACACCGAGTATCAAAACCTGGTCATCTTAATTACAAGAATCTACCAAGACACAGGACACATGAACAGACTTCACACACCTACTACCTCTCCAGTCTCATTTCACATCATGTCCTCCCTTGCTTGCAGCCACTCTGGCCTTTAGTTCCCAAAGGAACAAAACTCTTCCTACTGGGGCCTTGAAAGATGCAACTATGCTTTCCTTTCTGCCTGGAATGCTCGTCTCTGTATCACATGGCCCACCAACTCCTCTGCCATCCCCTCTGCAGACCACTTTGTTAGAGAAGCCCGCTAAATCAGATTCTCCTGTTATGATCTCTCCACCTTTCTTTATTTACACAAACCCAAACTGCAATCACGTTTCCCCCAGAAAGTTATCACCAACTATAATTATACATTCATGACTATTTGTTTGATAAGTCAACCCACGCCCACTCCAACTCCAACCCCAAGAGACCATCTGCTCTGGTCACTAATATATCCCCAAGATTTAGCAGTGTCAGAAACACTAAAAGTAGTTGTGGAGATAATGAATGAATGTTGCTTGTTGCAGCAATGTTTATGACATACTTATGTGTCAAGATATAGATCCTCTCAGCCTCTGAGGCAGCTGGGAAGGGTCTGGGGCTCCCTGACGGCCAGACAGGGTCCATTTGTCTAGTGAGCTACACAAACATCCTTTGCTAAACGTGTTGTAATGTGAAAAAGGCTGAGCTGATCACTGATGTCCCATGTTCTAAATTTGGAAACATCTTTCAGTGATGGCTGTACTTCTAACCACCTACCCATGATCTTGCTTTTGGATATATGTTCAAGAACCCATCTAGGCACCCGCTTTGACTGGTCATAAGACAAGGCATGGTTAGTGTAGCACCTAGTCTCTGTTCCAGTTAAAGGAAATCCAAATTGTCCCAGGAGAGCCTTTTCTGCAGAACCTAAAAATGAAAAAAGGGGAAAAAACAAAAATAGCAAAGTTAGTGACTCTTATTAGGAACAAAAAAAAATTGTAAGTAAAGGAAGAGGGGTAAGACTTACAAAGGACTGACTCAAAAGTTAATCAACCAAGAGATCTTGCTTTTGCAATTACTTATAAACAAAGAGGAGGCTGTAGACAAAAGACAGGTTTTGCCTAAATTCAGTTGTACAGTTATATCAAGATAAACTGTAGCTATCTCATTTACTTTCAAATAAGGACCTGATCTGACTGCTCCTTCACATCAAAGTTTCAAATCTCTGCCCCACAAAGTACTGTGTACACAAAAGCAGCAAAGGAAAAACTCTTGTTGTTACTAGTCATTGGCATGACTGAATGGGGAATGAGCCGCTCTACTCATTATGTTTTAAGAGTTAATGTGGGGCCTGGCTGGTGTGGCTCAATTGTTCAGCAGGAACCCAAGAACCAGGGAGGTCATGGTTGGATTCCCAGTCAGGGCACATGCCCAGACTGCCAACTGGGTCTCCAGTAGGGGCAGCCAATCAGTAATTCTCTCTCATCATTGATATTTCTCTCTCTCTCTCCCTCTGCCTTTCTCTCTGAAATCAATAAAAAATATTTAAGAGTTAATATGGGGACTAAAGCACAGCCCTTTTAAATTTACTTATGGCCCTAACTGGTTTGGCTCTGTGGATAGAGCATCGGCCTGCGGACTGAAGGGTCCTGGGTTCGATTCCAGTCAAGGACATGTACCTCGGTTTCGGGCACATCCCCAGTAAGAGGTGTGCAGGAGGCAGCTGATTGATGGTTCTCTTTCATCAGTGTTTCTAGCTATCTCTCTCCCTTCCCCTCTAAAAAAAACACTCAATAAGATATATTTTTAAAAAATAAATAAATTTTATTTATGTATTTATTTGTTAATCCTCATCTGAGGATATTTTTTCCATTGCTTTTTAAAGAGTGGGAGGGAAGGAGGAGGGGTATAGGGAGGGGTGGGGGAAAGAAAGAGAGACACTTTGATTGGTTGCCTCCCACATGCACCCCAACCAGCATGGGGATCCATGCTGCAACCCAGGTACCTGCCCTTGACTGGAAATCGAACCCAAGACCCTTCCGTGCACGGTCAACACTCTAACCACTGAGCGACACCTGCCAGGGCTTAAATTTTTTTAAAGGTCATCATTCACTGACCATGCCTCACGGTTCTGGTATTGCTGCAGCAAGACAGTAGTAAACTTGGCCTTTTTCCTAGCGGGAGAAACCCAGCACGCATTGAACGGGGACTGCCTTCTCCAGCCTTTCCCCAAATACTAGTTCTCTCGCTACACCGAGGATCAGAAGAGCACGTTAAATGAGCTGGGGGGAAAGTGTACAGGTGAGCAGAGCTCCCTTCCTTTGTCAAATACAGGGCACACCTGGTAACGTGGGGATGTCAGCTCCGAAGGAGGGCTCGCAGACATTCTTCCTCTGAACGATAGAGAGACCAACCCACTCACGTGCTTAAACTACGTGTGAATCCTTGCCGAATCCGGTTTGGCTCAGTGGATAGAGCGTGGGCCTGCGGACTGAAAGGTCCCGGGTTCGATTCCGGTCAAGGGCATGTACATCGGTTGCAGGCACATCCCCAATGAGGGATGTGCAGGAAGCAGCTGGTCGATGTTTCTCTCTCATCGATGTTTCTAGCTCTCTATCCCTCTCCCTTCCTCTCTGTAAAAAATCAATAAAAATCTACATACCCAGACGTGGCCCGCCTCTTAGGAGCTAACCGTCCAGAGGCGGACAGACGGGGACTCGGACATCCCGATAAATACTTGGAGGGGAAGAAGAGATGAAATCCCCGCAGGAAAGACGTGGGTGGAAGAGGCAGCCTAGACGGGGCGTGGGGAGCGGAGGCCGAGCAGGGAGACAGGAAAGGCCCCAAACCACGGGCGGGGAGGGAGCCACGTGGGGAGATGGAAGACCAGGTGGACGACGATGGACTCACGCCCCACACCTGGGTCGGGGAACGGAAACCAGGCCCAGACTTACCTTCCGGCTCCCTCGCCGCCAACGCAGCCTCAGTGCCCTGACTCCGGAGGAACTGCAAGGCCGTGAGCCCGGCTCCCGCGGCGCCCACCACCGCTCCGGCCACGAAGCCGCTGAGAAAGCGCCGAGAGCGCCGGAGACGCGCTGCAAAACTTTTGGCAGCCATCGTAGCAGCCGCGGCCTTGGGCGACCGCGCACGCGCACACACGGCTGTGCTGCCCGAGAGCCAATCACAGCCTTGGCACCAAGGCGCGCATGCGGACTGGAGAGGCCCGGAATGCGCACGCGCGCCCTCCTGGGGGGCGGGGGGGGAAGGGCTTCGCGCGCCCCCTGGTGACAAACCTGGAGGCCCGAGCGCATCCCCCTCCATCCCTGGCCCACTGGAATGTCTTGAAGGCTCAGTAATGTATACCGTCCTGAGGGGGGAAAACACCTTGAGTCTAATCCCACCCAACAGGTGAGTAAGCCACTTGCGCATGGTTAACTAAGGTCCTGAGAGCCGAGATTCTAACCCAGGTCTCTTTCCAAAACCTGCGCCACGTTGGATGTCTTCGTGACACCTGGCTTTGGAGTCACAGGGTATACAAACCGTAACTTCTAAAAACAGCTTCGTACCTCCTAAGGATTTCCTTGACAAGACAGTACTCCATGGCACCCGCCTTTGACCGGGTACCGTACCCAAGACCCTTCACTGCATGACCAACGCTCTTACCACTGAGCCCACCGGCCAGGGCTTAAATTTCTTTACTTTTCATACTCCATTTAGGCTCTGGATCCTGAATCTCAGAGTGCAGGAGCTCCCACCCCACCTTCCTCCCTCCCCCCCCCCCCCCAAAAAAAAAACCTTCTGTGTCCAGTTTCTTTTAGGGGAAAAGTTCCTTTGTTGGAGGGAAAATTTGACCATAGGACTCTTACAATCCAAACTTCCAGCTCCTAGAGCCTCATTCAAAACCGTGCCTTCCTGTCCTCTGTGCTCAGCATTAGGGGTACTCACTCATAAAAGGTGAACGTTCTGAACCTGAAAAGGCAAAAATAAGCCAAACCCTGGACAACTGCTCCCTAAAAAAAAAGGGCTCCTTTATTAGAAAGTAGTCCCCAAGAATTCCAAGCAGGTTGTTTTATCCTTATAAAGGGGCAAGTAAAAAGGAATCTGCCCCACCAGAAGGATGCAAAGCTGGTGTTTCTCCACTTACCCAACTTTAGTCACCAGCCAAAAAACAATTCTTTAGATGTCACTGCAGAAAACAGTGGGGTGACTTCTGGGGCTTTCCGTGTTTTTGTTTTGTTAGGTGGTAGAAACGACAATTATTTTATCAGCAGGGAACCGCGTTTCATTTAGTGAGATAAGTCAGGAACTCCACAACGTTAAGAGCTGGCTTGCTGATTCAGATCTGGGGTGGTGGCCCAAAACTCTGTTGTTGAACAGCTCAGCAAGTGACCCTGATCCTCAGCCACGTTTAGGAGTGGCAGAGCGTGTATTCTGCAGTGGTCCTGCATATAGTAACCCGTTTTCTAGGCACCTCTGTTCTGCTTGCAAAAACATGGCTCAGGATTGCCTGCAAAGTATAAGACTGATATCTATGTGGGGGATCTTGGAGATTTGGAAAATATACCCCTGCTCTAAGGAACTTAGCCAAAGTCCCAAGACAGTTCATTTAGGACAGTGGTCGGCAAACCGCAGCTCGCAAGCCACATGCAGCTCTTTGGCCCCTTGTGGCTCGGCGTTAGAACCATTTCTTCAAAACAGACGTGCCCAGGCCGAAAACCGACTTCTATGCATGGGCCACAAAGTTTCAATCACACTATACATGCACGCCCACACGTGGTATTTTGTGGAAGAGCCACACTCAAGGGGCCAAAGAGCCGCATGTGGCTCGAGAGCCGCGGTTTGCCGACCACTGATTTAGGAGAAACCCAGGATCTCCAACTGGGCCCTGGGTTTTGGGAGGGGAGATGGGAGACCCATGCCTAGCTCCTCCCCACAGGACCACGCTAGACGAGGCACTCAAACATCCACTACCCCACGTGTACCAAGTGGGAGCTCACAGGAGCCCGAGTCGGCCAGAGCAGCCTTTTAATTATTCCGAATCCCCATGAAAAGAAACCTCAATCCCCTGCCCAGGGATCACGAGAGACAACAGGATTTTTTCAATATTATTATTATTTTATTTCCTTTTCATATACAAAAAAGATAAAACTTGAAATAGTTCTAGATTTTTCCTCCTATTCTGTTGGGGTGTGGCTGCTTCTTCACACGTGGTAGGGGGGAGGAAGGGGGCTACATTCACATCGGTTTGTTTGAGGACCCAGTGCAGAGTTCAAGCAGCAAAACCCCAACGTACCAGAGCTAATTCCAAACTTGACACTCGTTTCTAAAATCACCACAGGAAAAAGAGGAACAGAGAGCCACTGCAAATGAATGAACTATGATACAATGTTCTTTCCAAAAATGCCTTCATTTTGCAACTGTAATTACATGGATGTCTGCTTTAGGCCATTTTCGATGTGTGCGTGTATAGGATATATATGTGTGTGTGTGTGTGTGTAACATATATATCAGCACACATTTGGAATCCAGACAGGGTAACAGCAACAAACTTTACTCTGTGTATATATAGATAGATATAGTTTTAAAAACATGATACTTCAGTACAACTTCTGTTAATTCAGTAGTACAAGCTATTTGTCCTACAAAATTTTCATTTTATAGCTACAAGGGTGAAAGTGACCTATTACATTTACATCTCACATATCCTGGCATACAAACAGTACCTAACCAAATTTGAGCCAAAAACTGGAAGTCTTTCGTTTTAGCACTTGGAAGAGCTTCCTTGCTGCGAACAGCCTTAAGTCATATAGTCACATCCCCAGAGTCTGCAATTACTCATTTTAAAACCGCAAGGAACAGGTGAATCCAAACTTTTAATTACAGTGTTTTATATACAAGTTAGATAACACAGCTCAGTAAGGCTTCGCTATCATCCTAAACCCAACACACGCATTCTCCACTAAGTTAGACAAGTCTTAGGGTTTCCCTTCTCCTTACGGATAATGTACAAACTGAGAAGTGGCTGGTAAAACGGATGTAGAAGATGGCAAAGGAGAGGTGACAGTCCAGCAGATGGTGTGCCCGCTGCTGTGTTCCTTTACGAGTCTGTGACCTGCAGGAGCTCTTTTCGCAAGAATGGACATCAAACGCGATGGAAGTTAGGCTTACAGTACTGTGTGGTTACTCAGATTCAAGGACAAATGTGGAGAAACATGAACAGGTGAAAAACTCGGCCTCTGACGCTGCCCTTAAGATCCCGGCAAATCCATAAGCAGATTCTTTTGTACAGTTGAAAATGGCATTGTATTGATTTGTGGCGCGGAACTGAAACCTAGAAATACGTTTCCAATCTGCAGTAACCCTCACCCTCAAATCTCAAGTACCACTCCATGTTCTTTGCCTTTTTACAGAATTCTAGGGGGAGGGGGGAGGGCGGAAGGGAATGGGGGGAAAGCCACTGGCATTTTCACAATCCTCCCCCTGCAGGTCTCAACGCTTTCAGATGAGATCGCCCAGGAATCTCTGTATGACCGATCACCGGCTCTCCGATGGCCTTGGACAGCGACTTGGATGCTTCCCCAATCAAAACCCAACTGCTGCCTAATCTTTCCTACTCTCATCTCTGCCGTGGCTGGTAGCGTTTTTTCCCTCGAGGAGGAGTTATTTGGCTAAACATACACATAACTCTCGGCAGTGCTCGGAGTAAACCCCACCCCCACCCCCAACCCCAGGGCTAACGCACTTGCAAGGACCCAGGTCGACAGTCCGCTGAGCAGGGCAGAGACCACACACACACCGTGAGGGCGGGGCCGGGACCCAGCGGGAACCCTGACCTCAGGCCCCACGGCCTGCAGGCCGCCACAGGCACACGGCTGTGACCGCTTTTGACCTTGGTCTGCTATCCATGCCCCAGAGACGAAGATTCAGATGTGGCGACTGCTGGTTCATTAAACTTTTTGAACTGGTAAAAAAGACTCTTTAAAAAATATATATATATTTATTTAAAATACATCAAAACGACAAACAGCCAATATCCCACAAAAGGCCTAATTTCACAGCAAAGTAAGCCACCGACATCTGCCCCCCCCTCCCCACCCCCCACCCCCCTGCACTGCGGTGGGGGGCGGGCCTGACGCCTGCCACTCAAAGGAATGTTGGGCATGGGAGCTTGGGCGGCCGGACGTGCAAGCCCAGCCGGTGGGACCCCTCTGCCCGTCCGTCCAGACGCGGGAATACTGAAAACGGCAGAATTTGAAGGGGAACTCGGGAAGCACCGCGCGGGCGACCCTCCAGACCCCCCGACCGCAGTGCACGGGGCGCTGGCCAGGAGCCCCCTCCTCGGTCCGAGGGGGGAGCTCCCTTCGCAACGCACACGTGGCCACGCGAGGCAGGGCTCCTGCCCGGGGACGGGGCCAGCCTGCAGGACCGAGGGCCCGGGCGGTGACACTGTCAACGTGAGGTCTGAGGTAACTGGTTCTGACAGTACCTGGAGCGCAGGAGCTGCACCCCGAGATCACAGCTGGGACAAAGGAAAAAGGAGGGGGGCCTGGGCTAGAAAAGACAAGGAGGGAGAACGCTTACAGCAGTTGCTTTTAGGGGGAGGCAGGTGAGAAAACAAAGGCACAACAGAATCCCATTCCCACAGGCGGGCGGGCGGGCGGCGGGCAGGCGGGCAGGCGGGAGGGCGCAGCACGACCTTTCTCTGGACACGGAGCGAAACGATGGGGGTCCCCGGGTGCGGCCGGATCTGCTGGAACGAAGCGCATGCCGAGCACAGGACGGGGGCAGGACAACCGCCCTCTGCCCGGGCTGGGCAGCAGCTGATTTAAGACGGCGCAGGAGGGGAGGGGCACCCGACACAGCGGCCTGCAGCCCGCGGGCAGGCCCGGATACCGACCCTGGGCCGGCAGATACGGAGACAAAGAACCAGCTTCCTTCCTCACTCCCCCTACTTCCCCACCAGCGAGGCTCCCCCAAATCACCACCCACTTCCCACCCCCCAATAAAACGGCGGACATGAAGGCGCCTCATGTGACACCAGTGATGCTGACCCGGGGGAAGAGCAGGGCCCCAGGAGAGGTCAGAAAGACGCCTGCTGGTGCGAGCTGCGCTTCCCTATGGGCTCCCTGGACTAAAGGGCTGCGCCTGGCAGCTCGCCATTCCATCCGACCACCCGCTCCACCCTCCCCCTTTCCAAACGAATACTCAGCTGGCCATCTTGTCCTGCACACGGGGAATTTGGTCCTAGATCATCCAGTCTGGTGAATTCCTCCCATCACCAAATCTAGTCCCAGCCTGCCCCAGTCTGCACCCCCAAGCACCTCCTGCTCCCCCAAACACCCTCCCAGGACTGACGACCACTGAGTTTGAACCTCAGAACCCTTTGTTCAAAAGACATCTCGGGAGGAAGCGCAAATGTGAAACACCGCCAGGCTCCCCTCGCTCTGCCAGGCCCCTCCTCCCTCTGCCAAGGCGCCTGGCAGAGGCACCGCGGTCCCAGGCAGCCAGCCGCAGGGGCGTTCTGGCCCAACAGGACCCATCGCCGGACTCCAACCGGCCCGCTGTGTCATGAGAATCCAGCGGAGCGCCAGGCCACCCCCGCTCCAGTGTACATGCGTCCTGAAAGGTAAAGCTCATGACGGGGGTGCCTACATCACTCTTCTTCACACGCACGAGGCTTTATAAAAATAATCTGGTATAAAACAATCTCCACGCTGCGCAGAAGAGCCTGTCAGGGGATATAACTAAATACATATGTAGAGCTATAGATTTTTCTTCTTCTTCTTAAAGTAAAATTTCAAGTGTCGTATCTCTATTATAGAACCTACTCTTTTATTTACAGTGCTAGCTAACCACATTCCGATGCCAGCCGACAGCAGACATTCATTCACAGGACTCCAGACGGGGGGGGCCCCCCCCCGGCCCCCGCCCGCACAATGACCCGCCCGCGCCTGCCTGGACCGCACAGGCTCACGGGCCCTCTCCCACCCCCCGTGACGACGAGCCCACAATGTAAACTTTGGAGATGGGACGCTTTTCCACCCGTGTCCGGAAGAGCCCACATCTGTACAACGAACCGCGAACGCGCGCACAATCCGTGTGTCTGTTTCTTTAGTGTCCTGTGTCCTCACAAGCGCCAGGGCCGCTGCCAAACACTGGCATTTAGAAAACAGGCATTTCCATTCACAAGGAAAAACCACTAGCGTCACCTCTACGAGCTGCCGAAGGAGCAAACCGGGCGACGCTGGTTTTGGCACGACAGGGACCCAGGGCGCGCCGCGGTCAGGAGGCCAGCTTCGTGAGCGCCTGGAAGACACCCGCACGAAGCGTACAAGCTTGGTGAAAACGCAGACGGTGGTGAACCCTTCCCAAAACGAAGATCCCAGCAGACCCAAAACGAGCGTAAAAAATCAATATTCAGAACATCCCACTAGACCACCCGTACTTCCGTACGATGACTGTTGGTGAAAATGTGGCTGAGCCAACCGAAGTTCCAAGGGGACAGGGGGTGTTGTAAACTTCTGCTTCTTTTTCCTACAAAACTAAATCATTATCCTAAAAAACAAAACAAAACAAAACAAACAAAACAAAACCAGCCAAGCCTTCTAAGGGTTTGGGATACATTCATAGGTGAATTGCTGGTTACAAGTCAACGACCAAGGAACCTTACTAAAAAGAACTACGGGTGGGGGACCCTGAATTCATTCCACACGTACCAATCTAGACCGAGAGCACGGAAAACGTCAACGCAATTCCTGGGCCCGCTTCTTTACCAAAAACACCACAGCTCACCGGGACGGAAACCTGTCATCGCCGGCTGGACCCGTTAGCTGCTGAGTGTTGGACTGTATTAGCCGCTGACCAAGGAGAACTCCCATCGCCTCGATGAGGAGGAGCCCCCACGCCCTCTCCTCTCCTATCGCCGCCCAGGGTGAGGGTGAGGAGTCAGCTCCTCGCTGTGCTGCTTAGGAAGGTGGTGGGTGCCCCTGACATGCCAACCGTGCCTGGCTCTCTCCCCAAACAGAAGCCATGACGAACCCCATAGGAAACGGCTGAGACGGGCGATCCCACGGCGTTCGGTCGTGGAAAACGCTGTACAATCAGGTATTTCTCCAGGGAGTCAAGCTCTCGGGAACGACGCCTGCCTATGGTGGGCTTTGAGTACCAATGCTTAAGACTTACCTACTGACGCTTACTCTATGACTGAGAAACACCCACCCCTGGTATTCCCGATGGGTGCTGGGGATGCTACCTGGCATTCTAAAAAGAGCAGAATCCCATTTGCAAGAGTGCCAACCAGCCTTCCCGCCCTAGATGGCACAGCCCCTCGTGGCTCAGCACGCAAGGGCCATGCGACCGGCCTTCTGAGCCACACGCAGCACATGGTGGACATTCAATACGCAGCTGGGCACGTCGCCAAGGGAACAGCACACCCACAACCCGGCGCCCAGTGCAGGGTGGCAGGGAGCGGGAACGTGGCCAACTGGAGAGAAAGGTGACACGCTCACCCGCTTTGCTTCCCAGAGCAGGAGGACGTGACAAGCCAGGACAAGAGCTAGCCTGGCCCCCGGAGGCCACGAAAGAGCTATCGCAGTGGCCCGGAGGTGAGACCCTTCCCTCGGCGGAGAAGCGAATGTCACGTGAAATCCCTCCCGGAGATGCTCAAGGCTGGACACCCGGGCGCCACAACTGGACAGGAGGGATCGAGTCCGAGGCGGCTGGTGCCCAGGGGAAAGCCCTGCGCGGGCAGAGCTGAAGCCAGCACGCCCGCCAGCAAGGCCGTGCTGAGTCACAAAGGCCGGTGATGCTCTCACCTTCCCTCATGGCCAGGCCTCCCTTCCTCCTGAGAACGGTCCATCGACAGCCCTGGCCCTGAGTAACTTGCTCAGGGGACTCCTGATGGGGACCAGCGGCCTCAGGACAAAGCCTGGCTGGCGCCGGCTCAGGGTGTCTGCTGGCTGCGTTCACAGCCTTCCCCGCCCGCTGCCCTTGTTAAGGGCCCTCTCGGGACTCTGTGAAACGGTGCTCTGTGTCCCCTGCCGGACTTCTCTGGCTAACGGTGTCTTCCCATGTGACCGTGGGTGTCTGCAGGCAGAGCACATCCTTTCCCAAAGCCCATCCCACAGCCAGGCGCCTGGACACCAGCATGGAGGACGGGCGGGGAGGAGGCAGCCTGGAGCCTACAGAGCTGGTCAGACCCCCGGCCTCTCCCCTCTCCCCGGCCACACCCAACGAGACCATCTCCTGGCGCCTCCTCCTGGGGCCCAGGCCCGAGAGAGGTGCCCCTGCTGCCGAGCGCAGGGCCAGCGAGGAGGGAGCCCCCGGATGAAGGCACGTGGGCCGCCAGGAAGGCGTCCTGACCAGCAGGTCCCCACGGCCCGGCCCGAGCTTGTCCTCCCGCGAAGCCAGCCAGCACACGACGGGAAGAGCCCCCGAGGGGACTCGGAAGAGCACGCGAGGAGGGCCGGGTGCCCCCGACGGGAACGGGACCCAGCCATTCCGGTGGAGCCCGCCGCAGGAGCCCGCGGTTCCCTGGCTTCTGGGGGCGAGAAGCAGGGCTGCCCAGCGCTGCCTGAGGAGAACGCTATGGAAAGTAGATATGGCACTTCTCAATAAATAGTTTAAAGCTTCTTAAAGAAATCGGTGAAAAAGAAAAGCAACTGCTGTAAGACCTGTTTTGCTGTTTAAAAAAAAAAAAAATTACTCCAAGGGGAGAAAAATACCACAGCACGAAATAGTGTTGTTTGTTTTTTTAAAGTAAACAACAACATAGCTTCCCCAAACAACACAACAACAACAAGACCTGTCCCTGGAGCCATCTCAGCCCGCTCCCACCTCGGCCCACCCCACGGAGCAAACACGGAGCCCTGGGAGGGGAGCCACCCTGCACGGCGGGAAGAGGGCACACAGCGTGCCGGGCGGGCGAGTGAGCAGCGGGCCCCGGGGGCCGCCCCGAATCACAGCGGATTCGGAGGCGACCACGGATCTCTCCCGAGGTCACAGCTGCTCATGTCCTCAGGCCACCGTTTTACCCAGTTACAGTCCTTCTGAGCAGCCACCCATCGGCCGGAAGGACACCCCTGGACCTCCAAACCACCCCCGGAGGTGTCCCTCGCAGGCTCCCAGGTCAGCCTCTCCCCATCGCCCTCCTACTCCCCCCGCAAGAGGGAGAGATCGGTTTTAGGTAAAATTGTCCACAGAACCCAGAGGGAAAAGCCTTCACAAACACGTGTGACGGATGCCTGGATGGGCCCGCGCAGCCCGCCAGCACACGGGCGGGGACCGCTATTTACACGCGGCGTCAGCCAACAGACGCGGGCGGCAGCACTACCTACACGCCTCAAGCTTTTTCTTTTTCCTCCCTTTTTCTCTATTTCTTTTAAACTTCCTGGTCGTAAAAGCCAACTCACATTGAAATACACTCGTTACAAGACAACACAACTAATAAAATAGATAATAAAACGTAGTACACGAGTAGAAAGTTCTGAGGTATTTCTGGTTTGAGGTGGTCTGTGGTCGCGAAGTTTTCTTTTTCAAAATTTAAACCTCGGAAGCCACATAGCAAAGTGTGTGTGTGTGTGTGTGGATGTGTTTCATGTTTGCTTTTTAATTTTGCATGTTTCATAAATTAAAAAAAAAAAAAAAGTCAAATGTTGAAACAGCAGCATTAGGAACATCCACGGACTAGAGCAAGGTGACGGTGAGACAGAGGACGGTTTTAGGATATGCACCACTGGAAGGGCCTGGAGAGAGCACACCCGAGAGCCTCACAGCGGGAACAGGGGTGTTGCCACGCGGGCGGAGCCACCCGGACCCTCTTGCCTGGCTGCGGGGCGCCCCCTGCAGGCGCATCCCTGAATACTCCCCGAGGAGGCAAATACCCCGAGTTCCCCCCCCCTAAGGACACGGACAGCATCAGGTCTCAGAAAGAACCAAAGAACGTACTCACTCGGCTGTGACTCCCGCCCTAACCTAACGAGAACGCGGAGCAGAAGGAAGCGTTCAGTCTGAGGCCCACGCCCCAGGGCGGGAGAGGGGAGAGCCTGGCCAGGGCCTCCGGGCTTCCTCCAAACCCCGCTCCCGCCTCCGCCCCGGCCCTGCCCTCGGCTCCCGGTTACCTGAGAAGTAGCCTCACGGCGAAGGGTGCTCTCCCATGTGCCCGCGTCCACCGCGGCTGGGTCCAGACCGCCCCGCGCCCAGCCTCCTCCTCCCGGCTGGCCTCGGCCAGGAGACACCCGTGAATCCGTGAGAGACACGGCTGCTGTTTCTTAACCTCGCTGTCTAAACAGGGAGCAAAAACACCCTAAGAGGGACGGAGGGGAAGAGGAGGGAGAAAAAGAGGGACTCCTCTGGAGGAAGGTGTGTTCTGATGTAACAGTCTTCAAAGGTTCCTCTCCAAAGAGTTTGCAGCATTAAGTGTCCTAAGACTCCCGGGAGGGGGGCTTCTTCGTGTCCCGGGTTCGGAGACGGGAACCGAGAGGAGGCGGGAGAGAGACACGCACCGAGGACGGGAGGCGCCGGCCCGGCGCTCACCGCTCAGCGCCTCGGCGGCGATACAGTAGAGCCATGTGCTGGTAGAGCTGATCCGATCCCAAAAATAACATTAAAAATAATAATTATAATAATTATAATAATAATAAAAGGTCAAGGTAAAATAGCAGCTGCGTTGTGTGAGTTCGTTGGTGATGTGGGACTTCCAAAAGAAAACACTTCCTTTTTTTTCTCCTCCTCCTTTCCTCTTCAGATCCAGGGAGTCCCGAGAGCCACCCGCGTGTCCTGGGCTCAGATGCTCGACTCCTTAGGGGGCAGGTCCACGTTGGTGACGGAGGTCACCAGGGAGACCAGGCAGTCCGAGGTAGTGCCATTGACTGACCTCCGGATCAGGGACACCCGCTCCTCCACGCAGCCCGCGGACAGGCGGGCCTCGGCGTCGTGGTCCCAGCACTCCTCGATGGTCACGCAGAGCTGGGCCAGGCCCTGCACCCGGCGGGGGAGAGGAGATCCCCGTCAGTGCCCTCAGGGAGGACACGCCCGGGGGCAGCCAGCTTGGCAATGCTGCCCAAGGTCAGGCAGAGCCCACGGGCATCCCAACCCCAGAAGCTGCCCGCCAGCAGGAATCACTATCCTGAGCCCACTGGCCTCCCCGACAGGAAGGACCCCTGGCCGAAGCTGGTTTGGCTCAGTGGTAGCGCGTCCGTCTGCGGACTGAAAGGTCCCGGGTTCGATTCCGGTCAAGGGCATGTACGTTGGTTGCGGGCACATCCCCGGTAGGGGGTGTGCAAGAGGCAGCTGGTCAATGTTTCTCTCTCATCGACGTTACTAGCTCTCTCTCCCTCTCCCTTCCTCTCTGTAAAAAAAAAAAATAGAAATTAAAAAAAAAGGAAGGTCCCCTGAACCTCTGTGTAGGGAGGGGAGGAACCAATACCCTCCTGGGGCAGATACAGTGATGTTCAAACAAAATCTCACGGGAAGCCCAAGGGCCCAAAAAGCGGTGGTCACAGCGGAGACCAGAGGGCACTGTCCCGCCCCACGCCCCGCAGCCCCTGGGGCCACTCCCCAGAGTCCAAGGACGTGGTGGTGTGACACCCTAAGCGGGACCCAACTGGGCGGAGCTGGGAAGGGCACACCGTGGACAGAAGGCCCACATCCGGGAGCTCGCTGGCCCACTTGGCCACTCTGAGACCTGCTGGACCTTGGACTCCTCGCCAAGGGGCGGGACAGGCTACCCCAGCACCTCTGCCTTGGGAGACGGAGAAAGTCTAAGGCAGCCGAAACTGGTTTGGCTCAGTGGTAGAGCGTCGGTCTGCGGACTGGGGGGTCCCAGGTTCGATTCCGGTCAAGGGCATGTACTGTGGTTACGGGCACATCCCCGGAGGGGGGGGGACCCCGCAAGAGGCAGCTGGTCGATGTTTCTCTCTCATCGACGTTTCTAGCACTCTATCGCTCTCTCCTCCTCTCTTAAAAAAAATCAATAAAATATATTTAAAAAAAGAAAAAAAAGAAAGTCTGAGGCAAAGGCCGGATCCAGGCGCCCGCTGCCACCTTCCCCCTGTGCAGCCCTGGGTTCCAGGGAGCAGCTTGACCCCCAATGGTGCATGTGGTGGAGTGCAGCCCCCAGGGACCCCAAGCCTGTCCTTTCTCTGAACTGACCCTGGAGTGGGCGGGGGGTGGGGCTCAATGGAGCTGATGGCAAATCTCCAGCCCAGAGAGGGGATGGTTTGCACAGCTGGAGTCTCTGTGCCCAGTGGAGGAGCCCAGACCCAGAAAATGAAGATGGCGGGACACGGAACATTTCTCCAGAGCGAATCCCTGTTAAATGCTTACGCAATGCAGGTGTCCTGCCAAGAGAGTTCTGATGGCAGCTCATTAAACCGATTCCTACCCCGAGGAGACAGAGGCTCCGAAAAACAGAGCGACCGGCCCGAAGTCACCCAGCCACTCGTGGGCCAATCCCAGCTGGTCAGGCTCAAGGCCAGCAGGCTCGACTGCACGGCGACCCACGCCGGGGCACCCTGGGCTCCGCCCGAGCGAGCCAGAGCCGCGAGCCAGAGCCGCCTCCCTGCAGAGCACTGCCTTCCCCAACGCTCCCCTGGAGGGAGGGGAAAGGCCCTAAGTGGCCCCTGACCTGGCGGGTGAAGGGGGACTGTCCCACGGCCTGAGGCTCCCTCTCCCTCTGCCCCATGCCCCCCGGGTCTCAGGTCCCCGCCGCCCAGGCCCTCACCGGATGCTTCAGCCAGTGATCCTTGATGGCCGGCCGCATCTTCTTGTGCACGACCACCTCCTGCAGCTCCTCCAGCGAGGGGTGCTGGCCGATCTCCTCCTCAAAGGGCAGCATGTACTCGTCCACTGGTCCTGGGGGGGGCGAGAATGCGCCGGGCGGGTCACCCCAGCTCTGCTGCTCCCCTCCCTCCCTCCCCATCGAGGCTGGGGCCCCGCTGCCCCCCCCCCGCCCCCCACCCCGGAAGCCGGGCCGGCGTGCTCACCATCGGCAGCCTTGCAGCGGGACACGAGCTCCCACAGCACCAGCCCCATGGCGTACATGTCGATGCGCAGGAAGGCGTCCCTCTGGAAGTTGATGGCCCCCTCGAGCACCTCCGGGGCCATGTACCGCCGTGTGCCCACCTGCAGGGACGGGGAGGGTCAGCGGTCAGCGGCCACATGCAGTGCTCTCACGCCCGCACAGCGAGCTGCATCCCCCGTGCACCGGACGGGCCGGGCCGGCGGGATTCAAAGCAGGACGCCGACAAGGACGGCGAGGCAGGACGCGCCGCATTCCCGAAGAGGGTCCCGAGAGGTCCCGGTGCAGACTGGACCTCGGTGGCCCCTTAACGTGTCACACACTCAGACAGCAGTGAGCCAACCTGGGACTGCCGCCGCCACCCCATCACCGCCACGCGGATGTGTGTGTGTGTGTCACTGAGATCAACACCAGAACTAAAGCGGGAGGACGATACTTAAGAATATCATCGGCAAGGGGCCAAAACCAGTTTGGCTCAGTGGATAGAGCGTCGGCCTTCGGACTGTAAGGTCTCAGGATCGATTCCGGTCAAGGGCATGTACCTTGGTTGCAGGCACAGCCCCAGTAGGGGGTGTGCAAGAGGCAGCTGATTGATATTTCTCTCATCGATATTTCTAACTCTCCATCCCTCTCTCTTCCTCTCTAGAAGAAATAAATAAAATATATTTTAAAAAAAAGAAAAAAAAAGAATATCAGCAGGGCCAAAACTGGTTTGGCTCAGTGGATAGAGCGTGGGCCTGCGGACTGAAGGGTCCCGGGTTCGATTCGGTCAAGGGCATGTGCCCTCGTTGCGGGCACATCCCCAGTGGGGGATGTGCAGGGAGCAGCTGATCGATGTTTCTCTCTCATTGATGTTTCCAGCTCTCTGTCCCTCTCCTTTCCTCTCTGAAAAAAAAAAAAAAAAAAAATTAATAAAAAAGAATATCAGCAGGGACTGTTTTAGGATGGTCTGTTTCATTTCTTAGTTATTTGTTCTAGGCTGTTGGGTTGGGGTTTTAGTGTATTTCTTTCTGTATTATTTTGCTTCATCGTTATAACTAAAAAGAAAGAGAGAGAAACGGAGGCGACAAGGACACGCGGCCAAAACCCCAACCGGGAAGCCTCGGTCGGCACATCTCAGCTGCCAGGCCGGCTGCCTCGGCGCCTGCCCGGCCACGCTCTCCCCGGCGGTGGATGACGGCACGTTCTCTGAGGTCTTGGGAAGCTCTGAGCTCACGCAGCGGCCCTGGCTCCCGCACCTGCCAGCTGGGCGTCACACGGGCAGTACCACCCCCTGGCACACCCCGAGCCGGTTACCTGCCCGTGGGTGTCCCCGGGCGGTTTCCCCGGCTCAAACCGAACGGCCAGGCCGAAGTCCGCCAGCACGGCCGTGAGGTCGCTCTTCAGCAGGACGTTCTTGCTCTTGAAGTCCCTGTGGAGACAGGTGGGCTGCGATGAAGACGAGCGGCACGGCCCAGCCTACCTGCTCCTGGGCTCCCATCCTGGCTCTCAGGACACTGGAGCCCGCGCCCTGCCCTGCAGCTGCCAGAGACCCCAGAGCAGAGTCTGCACCGGGGCGGAGGCCCATGAGGCCCATGAGACCACCACCCCCCCCTACGCTGGCAGGAGCACCCCAAACCTCACTTCCCCCAGAGCCGTCAGAGCGACACCTGCCCTGAGTGGCCGGGCAGACTCCATCCCAGTGCCCACAGTGTCGGGAGTCAGCCCCTGCATTCGCAGAGGGGTTGAGGGCAGGCACGCGGACCCGGGACCCGTGCTTTCTGAGAAGGGTCTGGAGTATGTAGGACGTGAGTGAGCACAGACGCTGAGCTTTCCTGGGCTGCCGTCCAGGGCCCCAAGGGGCCCACGCCCACCCCGAGGCAGGCGCAGAGCGGGTGCCGGGTGCCGGCGTGCGTGCTCAGCCCACCTGCCAGAGCAGTTACTTGTGGTCCTCAGGCTCCCCCCTGCCTGTCTCGGCCTGGGTGTGAGGGCCACACCGAGGGGTTGTAAGCACACATGCTCGGGGCCACCCCTGGCGCACTTACTAGGCACTACTGTTAGGTTGAACCGTATGGAAGAGTCGACAGTCAACCGTTTTTGACCTACAAAAATGGCAATTTCATACAGTCAACCTTTTGTGACGTCACTGTTAGTCCCATCAGGGGCCCTTCAGCTTTGAACCCTGAATTCGAGGCTCACTCCCCTCCCTGGCAGCCTAAGCTACTCGGCGCTCTGTGCTGCTGCTCAGCCGGGCTGAGGAAGCCACCGCAAGGCGACATGGCGGCTAAAACGGGCAGGTACTTCTGTGTGTGCGCAACACTGGCTGCCAGGCACCCCACTGAGACAAGGAGCCGACACCACGGCTCCCAGAGAGTCCCTGAGACGGTTTCGGGGAATTTGCAAGGACAAAACTATGCTCATGGTCACCTTACGCTCATTCCCTCAGAAGCAGTTTCCCAGGGGCTACCTCCGTGTGACGTCATCGCTGACAGCTGGAGGGATGTGTGTGCTTTAACGCAGCAAGTATCAGCAGACATAAGCCACATACACAAAAGGCTTTTTAACAGGAGAGAGACTGCAACCAAAAACTGGCCACTCCTGAGCCAACTCTCCCAAGTAGTGGAGCCTGCAGTTCCTCATGTGGCCACTGGAGGGCGCCAGGAAACCGGCCTGGAGGCCAGGCCAACCGGGGTGGCCGGCCGGTGGCAGCGGCAGCAGGTGGGCCCTGGTGGTTGTGCCCACTCTCTCTGACACACAACAGTGGCCAGGCGTGCTTGTGAAGTTGAGGACCCCTCCACCCCCCTGCCAGGCCCTGCTCTCGCCCTCCAACCTTCTCTGCAGCTCCAGGCCGAGCCCAGGGAGGCCAGCCGCTCCCCCAGGTACCTGTGGGCGATGGACGGCTTGTGGCCCTCACCACGGCACCAGGGCACGTCCTCGTGCAGGTACGACAGGCCTCTGGACATGGTCTCTGCCACGTGACACAGCTCGTTCCACGTGATGATGTTCCCCTTGAGGTAATCCGTGAGGGAGCCCTGGAGGAGGCGGCATCGAGTGTGGGGACAGGGCAGGACCAGCCCAGCCTGGAGGCTGTCTCAGGGGCTGACGGCTGCGGTCCCCTCCTGGGAGGCTGGCGCTGATACAGAAGATCGATGAGGCCAGCAGAGGTGGGGTGGAGGGCAGAGGGGGTGGGGGGGGAGAGGGGGCACTCGGAGGTGTTCATTATGAAGCCACTACTCTGATCGGTAAGAATGTCCCCAGAGCCGAAAACCGGTTTGGCTCAGTGGATAGAGTAGGGGTGTCGAGCTCAATCAGAGAAGGGGCCAAAATCTAAAATCCAGCCTAAATCGCGGGCCGAATGGTTTACTGAACAGTCATAAACTGTCATTGTGATGGGAACGCAGCGGAGTGCAGTGATGACAGCGCGGTGCGGGCCACATTGCAAGGCCTGGCGGGACGGATTTGGCCCGCGGGCCTTGTGTTTGACACATGTGGGATAGAGCATCAGCCTGCGGACTGAAGGGTCCCAGGTTCGATCCGGTCAAGGGCATGTTCCTTGGTTGCGGGCACATCCCCAGTGGGGGGTGTGCAAGAGGCAGCTGATGGATGTTTCTCTCTCATCGACGTTTCTAACTCTCTATCCCTCTCCTTTCCTCTCTGTAACAAATCAATAAAACATATTAAAAAAAAAAAAAAAAAAAAAAAAGAATGTCCCCAGAGTTAGGGGTTCTTTAAGGCCCTCGCGGCCACGCCGGTGGCAGGCCCCTCCCCGTGGAAGGCGGCGGGGGCCGTGCCGGCTCCCCCTCCGCGGGCCGCGGCTCACCTTGTCGTGGAAGGCCGTGATGAGCCACAGCTCCACCTCCAGGTTGGAGCCGCGCTTCTCGGCGGCGATGAACTGCAGCAGGTTCTCGTGCTTCATGCCGGGCGTGCTGAAGATCTCCCGCTCGCTCTGCCACGACTGCTTGTCCTGCAGTGGGCACACGGCTGAGCCCCCTGCAGCCGCCCCCCAACCCCTCCCTCCCCCCCCCCCCCCCCCCCGTGACAGCACCGCGGCCCTCACCCCGCTCCCCATGCCCCAGCCTCAGCACCTGGAAGGCAGGCGGGCAGAGGCCGGGAGCCGAGGCCAGCGTGGCCCCTGAGGTCACTAAGCTCAGCACCTGACTTACAAACGGGCGCGCTGAGGTCAAGAGAGGGAGCGAGTGGCCCGGGATCACCCCCCCCCCCCCACACACACACACACACACACACGGGAGGCACTAGCCGGGCCTGGCTTTGCTAAGGGTCTCGGGAAACTGCTCGGGGCAGCCTGGTGTCCAGACTCTCTAAGCAGAACCTGATGTCATATCAAAGCCCTGCCCTCGTCGGTGTGGCTCAGTGGATAGAGCGTCGGCCTGCGGACTCAAGGGTCCCAGGTTCGATTCCGGTCAAGGGCATGTGCCTTGGTTGCGGGAACATCCCCAGTGGTGGTGGTGGGGGGGGGGGGTGTGTGTGTGTGCGGGAGGCAGATGATCGATGTTTCTCTCTCATGGGTGTTTCTAACTCTCTGTCCCTCACCGTTCCTCTCTGTAAAAAAAAAAAAAAAATCAATAAAATATATTTCAAAAAGAAAACACACACACACACACACAACAAAGCCCTGCAAACCAGAGTGGGTCTGCAGAACCCTACCTAGCCGCACAAGGAATGTCACCACCCCTCGGGGGGGGGGGGGGGGGCGGCTACGTCCCTCTCACCCCTACACGGGGCCTGCCCTGCCGGGGCCGGGACAGCTCCGGCCTCGGCACGGCCGGATGCTCACCTGGAGGGGGAAGATCTTGACCGCCACAAAGTCGTTCATGAGCTGCGCCTTCCACACACAGCCGAAGCGCCCCCGGGCCTTGATCTCCAGCAGCTGCAGCGGCTTGAGGCCCACCAGAGGGGATGGAGGGGGAGGCCCAGGGTCCTGTGGGGAGATCGGGGCCGTAAAGAGTCTGTCCTGGCCTCGCCACCTCTGCCCTGCCCTGCCCTGCCCTGCCCGGAGCCCGCGCCTCACCTCGTGGATGTCCACGTGGCCGTAGGGGGCCTTGCGATGCCGGTACATCCAGAAGGCCAGCAGGACGATGAGGGAGAGGCCCCCGATGGGCAGCAGCGAGTAGGCCAGCACCGTGAGCAGGGCGGGGGCTGTCGGGGGTGGCTCGTACGTGACTGGGGGACACACGGAGCCCTGGGTCACACAGCCCGCCCACCCCCCGCCTCTAGGGCCAGAGGGGCCTGCGGCCACTCCCCAGCGGCTCCTCCGGAGCGGAGCGCTCCTCCCGGGCCAGGGGGCCGCCCTCACCTTCCGGGCCGCCCGCCTCCGGCAGGTGGGTGAAGCGCTCGTTGCAGAAGTTGCCTTCGCAGCAGCAGAAGTACACCTGCGGGTTCTCCTCGGTGGCCACACACTCCTGCCTGGGGGCACAGTTTCCCCGCACACCCCTCAGCGGAGGCCCGGTCAAGCCCCTCCCCACAGGCAGCCTCACTCACGGGAACCACCACCAGGGACAGCGTGAACCCGCCTCCCTGGCAGGGAGGGACAGCACGGTGGATGCTCGCTGAGCTCCTCGGGACCAGGGTCAGGACCCCAACCCCGCAGCACCCCCGCGTGTCCCAGCTCCCCCGAGCCCTCGTCCTTCCCCTCGGGTCCTAAATGCCAGGCTCGGCCTCACAGGCAGCCTGAGACCCGTGGGGGCAGCAGGCAGGGGGCCGTGGGCAGGGTGACGGCGGAGCTGAGGGGTGGCCAGAGGAGGGCGCTCCGGGTACCTGTCGTAGCAGTTGAAGTCGTCCAGCCAGCAGCCCTTCTTGACGAGCTCGATGGTGCCCGAGCTGTTGCGCCAGGAGGCGTAGCAGTGCAGCCGCTTGTCCTGCTCGCCCTCGCAGCGCTCCCGGCCGCTCTGGTTGGTGCGCTCCAGCTCCCAGTTGGCGTTGTAGTACACGCACTCCCGTGTCTCCGCCTCGCTGCGCCCGGAGCCTGCGGGCACCCCGGGGGAGAGACCTGCTGAGCACCCCACTCTGCTGCTCCCTAGACCTGGACCCGGGCCACCCCGAGGGAGGCCGGGGGGCGGGTGCCAGGCCCCACGCCACCCACCCCTTCGACACCAATTAGTGTAACGTGCCAGCCAGCACCCGCCTCCACCTCACTGCCCCCTGCTACTGCCCCCTGGCCAATCAAGAGGGAGGCGGCCACACCCCTGGCACCACAGACTGGAGAGGCAGATACCCAGACTGACGGCCGGATGCCTCAAAGGGGGCTCCCCCAACATCGGAGGCCCCTGGTGGGGGCCGTTTCCCTAGAGCAGCCATTACTAGAGGGGCCCTCAAAGCCCCGTGCACCTCCGAAGCACTGCCTGTGCAGGTGGCTGTTGTCTAGACTCTAGAGTAGGGGTGTCGAACTCAATCAGAGAAGGGGCCAAAATCTAAAATCCAGCCTAAATCGCGGGCCAAATGGTTTACTGAACAGTCATAAACTGTCATTGTGATGGAAACGCAGCGGAGTGCAGTGATGACAGCGCGGTGCGGGCCACATTGCAAGGCCTGGCGGGACGGATTTGGCCCGCGGGCCTTGTGTTTGACACATGTGCTCTAGAGGGATATTTCAGACATCCGAAAAGAGTAAAAATGACGTAACCAAAGATCACCCCCAGGAGGAAATCACATAATGAAGGCTCATACGAAAAATAAAATATTCCGAATGTGCTCGACAACTGCTTTTTCAATGTCAGGCTTCCCCCGTGAGGCTGCCAAGCTGATGTAGGCAGAAGCCGTGGCTGTCTTGAGTGCTGGGACCGGTACTGGACACGACGGACGGACGGATGGATAGAAGGACCAAGGGACGGACAGAAAGACACGCCGGCAGTTAGCTCCTGGCGAGGGCAGGATTTCAAAGGGAGGGGACGCCAGCAGGGGTGGCCCGCTGCCCAAACGCCGAGTCCCCTGGGGAGTTTCCGTGTCCTCTCTGACCAGCAGCAGGGCCCCGTGCAAGGCCAGGAGCCAGAACAAGGCGGGCCCCAGACTCCGAGCGTGGCCCAGCCCCTCTCCCAGGCCCCCGGAGCGGGCAGGGACCCCCGCTGGCAGGACCCAAGCGCACAGGGCTGGGAACTCCAAATCTCAAGCTCCAGCGGGGGACACACGGATCTGGGATGTCACCGAACGCCCTCTGACCACACACACCCTCCTACATGCGGCCAAGACACGAGCTGCCGCCTTGGGTCAAACCCTGGCTGTGATGCTCTGAGCTGTGCGACCCAGGCCGAGGGACCAAACCCCACCAGCGCCTGCTCGTGACGCGGGCGTGCTCACAGCAGACGCTTCGAGCGCGGCTCCAGGAGTGAGCTGAGGCGGTGCGCTTTCAGAGTGGCCAGGAGAGTGCCCGGCACTGGCGTGCCCGCTGGCATGTTAGAGCCACGCCCCGCCCCTGCTGCCCAGGACAACCCTCCACAGCACAAGCCCCCGGAGGCCCCGGCCCACCACGCGGAAGGGTGCGCAGCCACGCCCGCAAGAGCCTGGTATTCCCAGCCTACGGGGGGGGGGGGGGCGATGGCAGACCCCGGGCCCCTCCCACACCGCACCCAGGCCCCCCTGCCAGCTGGAGACCCGGGGGGGCCGCCCCCTGCCTCCCTCCTCCCTGGCAAGCTCTGCTTCGGCACACACTCGGCTATTTATAGCCCCTGGCAACGCTCCAACCGCAGGGCGGCCGCTGCCTTTTAATAGGCACAGGGCTCCTGCTCACACTCCCGGAGCCGGGCACCCGGGCACAGGAGGCTCCCCCTCACCCCCGGCTCAAACCCCCCCCCCCCATCCTGCAGGAGAGGAGGCCGTGCTCTCGGGACAGGGGTGCCTGGGGTGCCCCCTCCTACGTGCTGGAGGCGAGCAAGGGGCTCGCTGTACCCCTGAGCTACAGCCAACCCAGCAGCCGGCCTCCAAAGGAACCAGGTACACAAGCGGCATGATCCCCAGCAGGTCGCCCCTGGGTTCCCGGGGCCTACATGAGCCCCCACGCTCGCCACGCCCTCGTCCAGGCAGGCGGGCGGGGACACGCCACTCCCGGACACACGCCCCCCAAAGATAAGAGCAACCAACCAACCAACCAACCAACCAACCGGAATGCACGCAGATTCCGCCCAAACAGACCTCAGGGGAGCAAGACCTCAGTGGGCCAGGGCTGACGGGCGAGGAAAAGTGCCGGGGGGGGGGGGGGGGGGGGGTGAGTCCCCAGCCCCGGAGGCCTTGGCTGCGCCCTGCTGTGCCCAGGGGAGGCACGGGAGAAATCCGACCAGCACCCGCTGTGCAGGGCTCAGGGCTCAGGGCTCACGGGGGACGGGGAAGAGTGAGGACGGCTGGAGAAGGGCGGGGCGATCCAGCCTTGCCGGGAAGGGGTGAAGCTGAAGCGGCCATGTGCCCGGCCCCTGGAGTTCTATGAGCTCCAGGCGTGAGGTGTGTCCGCCCAGCCGACACCTCCCCGAGGGAGGAACCGTGGACCCCAGCAGCCCATGGGCCGCTGCACTCTACCCCTGGCTCCTGGAGGCCGCCCGGAGAGCAGGGTTCCAGCCCCAGCCACGCAAGTGAGAAAGGGACGGACCCAGCACCGCACCCACCGGCCAAGGGGCCCCCTCCCTGAAGCCACCAGGCCTGAGAGGCGGCCGCGCAAGGACTCAGGCGGCCCGTGTTCTCCTCGCTGTCCAGCTCCGGGTCTGGACAGGCAGGGGAACTCCGACAGACAGCAGCCAGGCTGCCTTCCGGGGGGCTCCTGCCTGAGGCTCCCTGCCCTGGCCCATCGGAAGGCAGCCCTGCCGTGTGCTGGTGCCCGGAGGGGCCACCCAGTGCCTGTGTTCACGACTCCACTGCTTCAGTCCACCACAGCGGCATCGTCACCATCTCCCCCACGACCCAAGGAGAGTTGTGCGTGGCGACTCCAATCTGGAGCTCATCCAGGTCCGCTTCAACGGCAGAGTGCCTGCTGGCTATTTATTTAGCCTGGTGCACGACACTTGTGCACTGAGGTGCGTGGGTAGCCCCCCTCAGCCAGGCCTGCACCCTCTCGCTCCTTACCGCCCACCTGCAGTAGACGCAGGAGAGGCTCCCACCACCTCCGCTGCACTCGCCAGCTGAGAGCACGGCTTCTGGCCGAGGGGCACTCCCCCTGTGGGAGCGCAGTGACCGCCAGGGAGCAGCTCCTGCTTTGGGCATCTGCCCCCTGGCGGTCCGTGCATGTCATAGCAACCGGTCGTTCCCCAGTTTGGCCGATTTGCATATTAGGGTTTTATTATATAGGATGACCAGCTAGTCATTATATGTGCAAAAATTGTTTGTAGAAATGATCTGAAGCCTAGAATGACGTTCTATTCCTTCAACGATGCTCTATGTGCTTCTGGAAAGCAGCTAAGGGCACCATTAGTTCTGCAACATCCTAATCTAACTTCAGAGTTTGTCTTCTCTCGGCTCCTCCCCCTCACCTCTTTGTGGTATCAACCCAGAAGAAGGCACAGTGAGCACTCACCCACTCTCTGTTGATAACTCTAGTTCCTGTCTTCTTAGCAAGGCTATCGAATGCAATTCTCAGTTGCCCAGAGGAAGGGCTGCACACAGACTCCAATGTCAAAGACACCACCCGGGGCCTCTCTTCCCACAGGCCCTGGCCTCCTAGGTCTTCGCCAGAGTCTTAGCTCTACAATGCTTTCAACCGGAGACGCCTCCTGAACCTGTCTAGCTTGTCCGGCTGCCTTCAGAAAGAGCTGTTTCTGCCTGTCAGAGAGGGAGTCTCCATGTTTACCTTTACCCGGCTTTCAGACATATCCTCAGGGTCGCACGACACCCAAAGAGATATAGCTACACAGACATGGACGCTGAGGTCACCTGCACAGATAAGACTGCCTGTGGAAAGCGTTGAGAGCACAGATTCCAGGGCTGAGTCATGAAAAAGGCAGTTCCCATTCCAAACTGTAACTCAAGGGGAAAACAGAATTCACTTCCAACCAAGTTTACTATTTCATACTGATGGGCTCACCCGCGCCCCTCAAAACTCACGGGCTATGCCGAAACCGGTGTGGCTCAGTGGTAGAGCGTCAGTCTGCGGACTGAAGGGTCCCGGGTTCGATTCCGGTCAAGGGCATGTACCTTGGTTGTGGGCACATCCCCAGTGGGGGGCGTGCAGGAGGCAGCCGATGGATGATTCTCTCTCATTGATGTTTCTAACTCTCTATCCCTCTCTCTTCCTCTCTGTAAAAAAATCAATAAAATATATTTAAAAAAAAAAAAAAAAAAAACTCACGGGCTAAATCCCTAACCTCCCATGTAACATATTGGGAGATAGGCCTTTAAAGGAATCAATTAAGCCAAACAAAGTCACAAGCCTGGGGCTGTCAAACAGCAGAACCGGTGCCCTTACAAGCGGGAGGGGCACCAGGAGTGTGTGAGGACAGAGAAAAGGCCACGTGAGAACACAACCACCACAAGTCAGAGAGACCTGCACGCCAAGGAGAGAGGCCTCATCGGAAACCAACCCTGCCAGCACCTCGGTTTGGGGCGTCCAGCCTCCAGGACTGTGAGGAGATAAATCTGTTATGTGAGCCACCCAGCCTGGGGTATTCCCTAGCTGCCCGACACACAGGCAGTGCACGCCACCTGGACGGCGTGGGAAAGCTGCCCGCCACGGCACCTGGACTAGAGACAGGACCTCAAATCCAGTGTCACCTAAATCCACAGGCGGGGCCTGACAAGCGGGCTCACACAAGGAATCCCAGGAAAACCAGTGGAGAAGCAGACACCAGGCTGAAGAGGGAGACCAGAAACGCCAAGGGCTCTGAGGAGCAAGACGTCTCGAATCATATTCCCTACGGCTCCCGTCAAACGGTGGCAGCAGGTTGTGCGGGGGAACAAGGCATACGCCCTCGGCCCGGAAATGAGGCTCGCCAGAGCCTCTTCTTTTATGAGCAGCTCCTCACAAGACTCAAGTAACTCTTTTTTCTTTTCTTTTTTTTAAATATATTTTATTGATTTTTTTACAGAGAGGAAGGGAGAGAGATAGAGAGCTAGAAACGTCCATGAGATAGAAACATCGACCAGCTGCCTCCTACACACCCCCTACTGGGGATGTGCCTGCAACCAATATACATGCCCCTGACCGGAATCGAACCCATGACCTTTCAGTCTGCAGACCGACGCTCTACCACTGAGCCAAACCGGTTTCGGCTCAAGTAACTCTTTTACAGGTTCCTCCCACACCCCCTACCACGGCTGTCACCACATGTGAGCTCAGGATCTTCACGGGGGTCACCGCCAATGCCCTGTTATTACCCACAACTCCCCAGCAGCCTTTAGCAAGCGGCTCAGTCTCTCTGCAAACGCAGGCCTGCTAGTCCGCTGCTCCCCACCTCCCATCCCCTCGCTCCTCAGGCTCTGCCGGCACAGCAACCAGGATCTCCGCAGACACTGGCCAGGGGAAGGCCACGCTCGCCCTGACCGGGCACCCTTCATGGAGTGGGCACCACTTCCTACCTCTGCAGCCTGGTTTCTGCAGGGGAGGAGGTGCCCCCTGCCACCTCACCCCACTGCCACCACCTGGGGAGCCTCGGGGACAAACACCAGATAGCCATTTCTTAGCCCTCATTAAAGTTTTAAATGGGCATGTCCTACAACCCCAAAATTCTTCCTCTTGTCATCGACTCTTCAGAAACCATAAGGTGTGCACACGATCAGAAAGCCCATCAGTAAGACACAAGATAAAACGCAGTCCATATATCCAACCTTTCAAATTTCATACAAAGTCTCAGAAAGGCTGAGGGAGATCCATCCGTATTAGAAAGACTGCGAAAAACATGCCTCTGAGTTCAAGAAGCCATGATGTGCAGCCACACAGCTGCAAGTCACAAACATGGTAAGCAAAAGATGAACACAAAACAGTTTGTTCTGTATGATTTCACCCATGCACAGAACGAAACAGGCGAGACTAACGTCTGCTGCCGCTGGAAGTCAGAATAGCAGGTTAGCCTTAGGGGTGAGGGGAGGAGAGGGGAATGCAGCCAGAGGGTTTGGTGGGGGGGGAGAGGCTGTTAAGTTTCTGATTCTTGACCTGGATACTCACTACATGCATGTGCTTTCGTGTGTGGAAAACGCACGAAGCTGCCACCTGTGACAATTACACTTATACATGTATTGTACAGTTCAAGGGGATGTTTGAAAAGGGCAATAGCACGTTAGGTTAAAAACAACCCTCTCTATGTAACCCTCTCTAGACCAGTAAGATGTCTAGAAGAATGAACCACCACCTGAGAAAGCTCACTTCTGGAGGGAGACTTAGATGGGAGAACCTGATTTTATCTATTATATAATATCTGGGTCCTTGCCAGTAAATGTATGTATATTATTTGGGGGGAGGGAGGGGGAATTAATAAAACTTAAATTGGGAAGAGAGAGAAGTTATGGCCACAGTGACCTCTGCTCCTCCAAGTTACACCCAAGGGAGCTACCCCGGAGAGCTGCGGTGAGAGGGCGGGGGCACTGTTCACCGTAGGGAAGACAGGACTGCACACTCTGGCCCTCCTTCCCCCCCAAATGACGCTCCAGGCCCCACTCTCAGGCGGAGGGTCCAGAGGAGGACCAGGTGTGGAATAAAAACAATTCATCTCACTTTCCTGCAGCTCTGTTTTTCCAGGGCCCCGAGCACGAGGCCTGATGCCCTAGTCTTCAGGGCACAGAGACGCAGGGCCTCCTTCTGAGACCTGGATCTCAGGGCTGGCTCCCCTCTAACTCACACCCCCCACAAGCCAGCAGTTCCAAGAACGTCAAAACTTGGATGATGCCGAAACCAGTTTGGCTCAGTGGTAGAGCATCGGTCTGCGGACTGAAAGGTCCCAGGTTCGATTCCGGTCAAGGGCATGTACATGGGTTGCGGGCACATCCCCGGTAGGGGGTATGCAAGAGGCAGCTGGTCGATGTTTCTCTCTCATCAATGTTTCTAGCTCTCTATCTCTCTCCCTTCCTCTCTATAAGAAATCAATAAAATATAAAAAAATAAATAAATAAAAAGCCTTGGATGAAAAGAGTCCTTTGGGGAACGCCCATGCCTTTCATCTATACCATCTAAGTCCTTGCCATTAAATGTACTGTTTCCCGGAAAATAAGACAGTGTCTTAATTTTTGCTCCCAAAGATGCGCTAGGTCTTATTTTCAGGGGATGTCTTATTTTTCCATGAAGAAGAATACGGTACACATTGATTGTTAAATGAAAATAAAGGAAATTTATTACCTGTGTATGGTACGGTAGTACGGTAGTTGTCAACACAAACCAGACAAACTGTGAATCCTACAGTATCAAGAATTTACTCATTTGTTCAATGACAATCGTGTCACCATCTTCTGGAACATCATCATAACAATCCAACTTCTGAATTTCCTGGTGAATTTCTTGTGACTCCATTTCTTTCGGAATCAGTGGACCAAATCTCTCATGTTTAGCAATAGCATTCTGAGACGGGGGGGGGGGGGGCTTATTTTCAGGGGGATGCCTCTATTTCACTCAGAAGGAAACATGTAAGTAGGGGGGCCTTATTTTCGGAGGATGTCTTATTTTCGGGGAAACACGGTATGTATCCAGGTCGAGAATCGGAAGTTTACCAGGACTACCAGTCCAGGGCTCTGAGACCTCATGCCTGCTCTGAGTCAACGGGTGGGGGCACAGGAAGAGGGCTGTCCATGACACTTGGACATGAGAAGGCATCATCCTCATCCCTGACAACAATGTGCATCCCACCCTACAAGCCGGGGGGGGGGGGAAACGTCACCCCAGCACCAACCCTCAAGAAAGCCAGCTTCCCGGTCGGCCTTCTGTGTCCACTGGTTCGGGTCGAGGAGGCACCCAGGGGCCCCTCCTGCTCCTCAGATGGACAGACGACAGCTGGCCTGATCACATCTTCTGCAATGCTCGGCCGCAAGACCCGGGAAGCGGCCTCCTCCCTCCGCCAGCCAAGGGCTTGGGTTTCCAGCCAGCCTTCCTTTTCCTTCCCCAGAACTAATTTTAGCCTCCCGGCTTGTCAGAGTGGAACTGAAATCGTGGGCAGGGGAACGTTTGCACACAAGAGCGTGAGCTCACCTCACAGAACATCTCACCCCCCGCCTGGAAACCGGCCTGAGAGGGGACCCGCCGCACGGCAGGCCCGGCCCCTGGGGGAGGTCCGCTGCCCCACGGAGCAGGCTCCGTCCCCGCGCCAGCTCCCAGCGGCCGCGTGCACATGAATGAAAACACCCATGTGGAGGGCCGCCAGCCCCTGGGAGGGTCTGGGAAAGGCACTTATCTGTGCAGAGCAAGACTGGCATAACCAGGGCACAAAGCACGTGGCTAAAGGGAGAAGCATGATTCATCTGGGGTCAGGGAGAGGCATGGGTGGTCCCCAACAGCACCAGCCTAAGCCATCAGTTGATTTCAAGTTCCCACCATTGTCTCACACAAAGATATCACTGAGAAACTTACAAAGCCAAGACTCAGGAGGCAGCAGCCTCTCCTCTCTCCCACCCCCTCCCCCATCCCCATCCCCACCCCCATCCTCATCCCCACCTCCACCCCTACCCCACAACCCTGAAGTGGCACCACCAGGACCTCAAGGAACAAGCACCCAGACTCAGGCTGGGATGCCCTGGTGAGTCTGGCAGACAAAGACAAACCAAAAGGCCAAAAAGGAAGCCCTACACCCGGGGGCGGGGGGGAGGGGGTGGTGGTGTCTATTCTTGAAGAATTGGTGATAAGAGTGAGAGGGAAGAAATAGAAGATTATAAAATTCTGAGGCAGCCAGGCTCCTTTGGAAACACCCCAAAAGAGATGGAACGAGGAAGTGCAGCCCAGCAGACAACCCTTTTACGTAAGCCCTTCCCACCCCGGGGATGCGGAGCACCTGGAGACTGAGGCCTCTGAGGCTGCTTCCTCCACCCGAGACCACCCCCAGCCCAGAGCAGCTCCCACGGCAGCGAGCTGTGTCTTGCTGAGACCACAGCAGGGCCCCCCAGAAAGCCCTTCCCGGCAAAGCCAGGAGCAGGGCGGGGAAGAGCAGAAAGCAAGCAGGGGCTGCCAGCTGCCAAGCCCAACACACAGGCGCCCTCACCCCTGGGCGGGCACCTGTCAGGGGCAGCTCTATCCGCACCTCCCGGGGCCAGAGGAGGAGGCCTGGCCCTGCCCTCCACCCACCTCCCCGAGGCCAGGGACGAGACCTGTACCCGTACCTTTAGGGGGAGGCTGGGCCCAGGCCCGGGCGTCCCCCGGCTTGGAGCTCCAGGCCCACAGCCGCCTCGGCTCATCGGGGCGCCAGGCCGCGGGCATGCCAGCGGCCGGCTACAGCCCCCGGCGCTCCTCGGGGCCCACGCGCACGGCCTCCGCGCGGGCGGCTCCCGGGCCCCGGCCACGGGCCCTGGCTGACATTCTGTGCGCGCGGGAGGGAGAGGCACGAGTGCAAACCTCAAGGTGGCCGTCAGAGGCGGGTGGGCGGGTGCGGGCGGGCAGGCTGCCCGGCCACCCACAACCACCGCCTCCCTGAAACCCGAACCACTTCTGGGAAAACTCAAGGACGCCAGGATTCTCTCCGGCGGCCGGCGGTGCTCCAGAACCAGACTCTCCCACGCTGAGCAGGTTTAGCGAGGCACAAATCTCCTAGCCTGAATCCAATGGGGCGGGGCTGGGGAGGCATGAGCCAGGAGCCCCATCTCCCAAAAGGGTCTCTTTAAAAGCATGAGGACATTCTAGATCGGGGTCTCAGCCTGAGGCGGTTTGGCACCCCCCTCTGCCCAGACCCTTGGCCATGCCTGGAGGCATTTCCCGCTGTCACTAACTGGAAGCGCTGCTAACAGTTACTGGTAGAGGCCGGGGTGCTGCACAGAGAGCAGCCCTCTCCCCATGCACACCGAAGTGTCATCAGCTTCAAATGTCAACAGTGTCAGGGCTGAGAAACCCTGTCCCAGAATGAGGCCCACCCAGCCAGGACCCTGCCTGAGGGCCGTCTACCCACAGCATAAGCATCATCCAGACGTCCCAGGCTATGGTGACAGGCCAGGAACTGCAAGTGGATCTGAACTCCACCCTGAGGCCCTGTGGTTCCCACTTGCACTACCCTGAGCTCCCAGGCAGGAAGCTAAATGTATTGGCACTTAGGGGAGGGCTTCCTGGAGGAGGAGGAGGAGGAGGAGGAGGAGGAGGAGGAGGAGGAGGAGAGCAGCGAGAAGGGAGAAGGCTGGGGCTGGAATCTGCACATTGGGCAGAGTCTGAACAAAAAGCAAAAGTCCAGTGGCCAGAACAGGGTAAATCGAAGCAGCAAGGTGGGGACCAGTCCAGTATCCCCCAAGGACAGCACGCTGCCCCTCAGGACTGGTACAAGGGGTATGTGCTGGGCAGCCAGGACTTTACCGAGTTCAACCCAGGGAGCCAAAGTTTCCCAGCATCGGTGCAAAACAGCGAGGTGCATGTATGTTTGGATGCATGCGTACGCACCTATATACACACGAGTATTTTCCTGGGGAAAGGGTCTACGCCTCCCATCAGATGCCCAGAGGAGCCCATGGTGCAAAGGACCAGGGTGCAGCCCGAGGCCCTCTTCCTGGGTGTCCCTGAAAAGGGAGTTCCTTAGGTGAGATGCCAGGGGAAGGGGATCTCCATGCCCAAAAAGACCCCGGAAGTAGTGCACCACAGAGGCCAGGGGACTTCCAGGTCTTGCTCAGTGGACAGAGTGTCAGCCTGCGGACTTGGAGGTCCCAGGTTCGATTCTGGTCAGAGGCATGTGCCTTAGTTGCAGGCACATCCCCAGTGGGGAGTGTGCAGGAAGCAGCTGATCAATGTTTCTCTCTCATTGATGTTTCTAACTCCCTATCCCTCTCCCTTCCTCTCTGTAAAAAATAAATAAAATATATATATATATATTTTAAAAATAAAATATATATATATTTAAAAAAATATATATAGACAGGTGAGCTGTTTGTGCCTATTTTTTAAATACCCCAATATTTTATTTATTTATTAAATTTTATTGATTTTTTACAGAGAGGAAGAGAGAAGGATAGAGTTAGAAACATTGATGAGAGAGAATCATCGATCAGCTGCCTCCTGCACACCCCCTCCTGGGGATGTGCCCGCAACCAAGGTACATGCCCTTGACCGGAATCGAACCTGGGACCGGGACCTTACAGTCCGCAGGCCAACGCTCTATCCACTAAGCCAAACCGGTTTTCAGCTGTTGGTGCCTATTACGTCGGCTGGCTGCCACTCTCCCCTCTGCAGGCCAATAATGCCTTCCTTTTCTTGGGAAAAAGCATCTCAGGGCAGCACTTACAAGGGAGCAGGGGCAGAAAGGGGGACAAGTTCAACAGCAACACTTTGCCTCCACCACACAGGAAGCTGCTCCAAAAGAGCCATGATGCTCCCCTCGAGAAGAGTGCCCAGGCCGAAACTTGTTTGGCTCAGTGGATATAGTGTCGGCCTGCGGACTGAAGGGTCCCGGGTTCGATTCCGGTCAAGGGCATGTACCTTGGTTGCAGGCACATCCCCAGTAGGGGGTGTGCAGAAGGCGGCTTATCGATGATTCTCTCATCGATGTTTCTAACTCTCTATCCCTCTCTCTTCCCCTCTCTTTATTGTAAAAATTCAATAATAAATAAATATATATATATATATATATATATATATATATATATATATATATATATATATATATATAGAAGAAGAAGGAGGAGGAGGAGGAGGAGGAGGAGGAGGAGAAGAGTGCCCGAATACCAACGAGGAGGTCCCTTTCCTCGGGTCTACACTCCGGCTCCGGAGCACCAAGCCCGGCAAAGAGCACTCGCTCTGAGGCAAACAGCCAAGACAAGCAGAGCCAAGAGAGTCTGACAGAGAGGGAGGGTGGGCCGGGGATCCCGTACCCCGCCCCCGCAGCGGCGCGGGGTGCCCGGCCCCGCCCCTGCGCCCGGCCCCGCCCCCCGCGGGTTTCCCAGGCTCCGCGCTGCGGCCACCGCGGCGGCCAGGGGCCCGCGCGGCGTGTGCAATGGGGGCTGGGAACAAAGGCGCCGGGGCCCGGCGCCCCGCCAGCGGCCCATCGGCCGCCCGACGGCCCGAGCTGCTCCCCGGAGCTCCAATGCGCCCACGTCTGCACGCCTCACGCTTCCCGGGGCTCCCCCGAGCGCGGAGCCGGGCCTGCGCGCACAGCCAGCTCGGGCGAGCCCCGGCGGCGCTAAACGGAGGGAAATCGGTGCCATCGCTTTCCCAGTAGAACCCGCACCCTTTCGGCCACACGCGCGCAAGTCAAACTGGCCGCGCGGGGCACCCACCCCCGCCACGTGCTGCCTCGAGGCCAGAAGGAACGGGGACCTGTTGGTTTTCCTTCGCGCCCCTCCTCCCCTCCGCTCCCCTCCCTTCTCCTCCCCTTCCTCCCCGGCGCCCAAAACAAAGCGGTCCCGCGGGGTGGCTGCGCTTCGCGCAGGTGGGAGCCGGCGCCGGAGGCCCGCCTTTGGGGCGGGATGGGGTGCAGGGGGCTCCGAGCTGTGCCCGGCAACCCCGTTCGCTGCGCCCAGCGGCCCCGAGGGTCGCGTGGCCCTTCCCACAGCCGCCGCTGCACCCGCAGCCCCGCCACCTCAGATCGGATCTGCCCGTCCCGCTTGGCCCCCTTCCCAAGCTCCGGTGTTCCTCTCCCGAGGCTCCCCACGCGGCGGAGCCCGGACCCCGACCCTTGGCTCCGGATCTCGGCTCCCACCCACCGCACAGAGAACACGGTCCCCCCAACACCAGCTAGCGGGGTGCGCGGCGCGCCCCGAGTCCCCGCCCCGGTGCAGGTGGCGCGGCGAGAAGGCCGCGGCCGCCCTTTGTTGGTAAACACGGCGCGCCCTCCCCGCGCCCCGCGCCCCCGCGCCCGCTCTCACCCGCGCACAGCGATCCCCAGAGGAGGGCGAGGGCCGCCCAGGGCGCCGTCATGTTCCGCGGCGCCGCCCCGCGGACGCCCGGAGCCGCGGGCAGGGCGGCGCGGCGCTCCCGGGGCGCACGGGCCGGCGGCGGCGGCCGCGCTCCGCTCCCGCTCCCGGCGGCGGCCTCGCAGCCCCGGAGGCTCCTGCGCCTGGTCCCGCGCGGCGGGCGGGCTCCGAGGGCCGGGCGGCGCGCCGGGCTCAGGGCCGCTGCGGGCGGCGCGGGCTGCGGCCCGGACTCCGGGAGGGCGACGCGGGGGCCGGGGGGCGGCGGCGGGGCGCGGGCCGGGGGGCGCCGGGCGCGGGCATGGCGTGGCGGGGCTGGGCCCGGGCCCCGGGCGCAGGGGCCGAGTCCGGAGGGGCCATGGACGGGGGGGAGGGGCGGGGGGAGGGGAGCTGAACCGCGTCCAAAATGGCTCCCGAGCCGCGGCCGCGGAGACGAGCCAGCGGGGAAACCCGGATGTTGGATACAAAGAGGCGGCGAGCCGGGCGGGGAGGGGGAGGGGAGGGGGACGGGTCTTCGGGCCGCGTGGTCGGCGCCCCCCTTAGGGGCGGGGCCCCGAGAAACAACAACAAAGAGGCCCCGCCTCCGGCCCAGGAACCCCTCCCCGCACACACACATCCCCGCCCCTCGCACCCGAGCGCCGGGCGGGGCGGGGCGGGCGCGTGCGGAGGGGACGGGGTTGGACCCGGAGCCGCTTGGCCCGGGGACCGCGGGACCTCCGGCCGCCGCACGTGGGATTCCTGCTCCGCGCGCTGCAGCCCGGGCCTCGGAGCGCACGCCGCCCTGGGACCCGCAATGGGTGGGAAGCCCCGACCTCTGGCCCGGCTTCCCCTCTGGGCCTGGTTACGCCCTGAATAAGGAGACTCACGGTGAACCCTAGGAGAGTCGTGCGAACTCATCGGCAGAATAAGGCTGTCTTCTTTGAAATGAGAGTGGGCACCCACGTCTGCACCCCAGGACCCTCCACCACCAACACCACCACCACACACACACGCGCACACACACACACACACACACACACACACACACAGGCACAGCTGGGGAATCCTAGGGCTGGACCCTCGCAAGTGAGGGAAGGCGCGGAGCCCCGCAGGCAGAGCAGCAGCGGACCGAAAAGGGCCTTTGCAACTTGCCTCCGCACCCTTAACCCTATCTCCCGCGCTCCAGGCCGCACCAGTGGAGCTGTTGACAGGTGCCTCCTGTCTCGCAGCTGGAGATCTCTGGAGACCGGCTTCACTGCCCTCTTCGCCTCCCCCAGGTTCCTCCCTGGGCCGGTGGTACCCTATCTCAGATCCCGCCCTCCTCATCACACCACCGGAGCTCGGCGGGTCACGACGTGGTGGCTCCCAGCGAAAGAGGGAAAGCTCGGCACAGCTCAGGGAAGGGGTGAGGACGCTTGGATACAGAAATTGTCCTCCCTCTTTCTCCTGACTCCTCGCGGCCTTTGTTAGCGCAGGAGCAGGGCTAAAGCAGCCGGGAGGGAGGCGGGGCCGGGAAGCCTGCCGTATGTCACTTCTCCCATCCTGTTTCCTTCTCCAGAACCTGAAGAGGTGAGACTGCCTCCTCACCTGTGCTTTGCAGTTTTTACACAGCCGAAACCTTACTCAGGCACAATCTTATGTCAAAGCATATCACCTTAATGAAGTCGGGATGAGGGTCCACCACCTCCGGGTTCCAAACGGCGTGGGTCCACACTTTAGAGTCACCACCCAGAAAGATTTCTAGGTCACTAAACGTCCCTTCCAGTCCTGGAAAATTCTATGTTGCAATGACAGCTTTTAAGGCAGAAATGAATGCGACTGTAGATAAGCAAGGAAGCAGAGCATGAGGGATTTGGTGATCCCCTGGGAGGCTGTGCTGACAGACAGCGGGGAAGCAACTGCATATCCTGAATCCTGGAAGTCCTCACTTAACACCAGAGAAAGGTTCTTGGAAACAGGGATTTAAAGCAAAACAAGGCATAACGGAGCCAGTTTTACCGTAGGCTAATTGATAAGCACAAGAGCTCAGTTCCTGTGGTATATTTCTGGTCACAAAAACATCACCAAAGCTTTTCAATAAACCCCCCCCCCCAAAGCATTTCTAATATTACAATTTGAAGTAATGTGAGCTATACATACATTTAAGAAAGATTAACCAAAACAAGTAAGATTATTTTCCTACCTGCTTGCTCCAGTTCAGGGTCACAGGTGGCCAGCAGCTCATGGCACATGGTGGAAACCAGCCTTGGACAAACACCCTTCCATTCCACTCACACACCTCCAACTCAGACTGGGACAGTGTGGAGACTCCAATCCATCCTAAGGTGTACATCTTTGGGGTGCGGGAGGAAACCGGAGTACTCAGAGAAAACCCATAAAGACAAGGGGAGAACATGCAAACTTCACACAAACCGTGGCCCCTGCTGGGAATCAAACTTTTTTTTTAAATATATTTTATTGATTTTTCTTACAGAGAGGAAGGGAGAGAGATAGAGATGAGAGAGAAACATCGACCAGCTGCCTCTTGCACACCCCCTACCAGGGATGTGCCCGCAACCAATGTACATGCCCTTGACCGGAATTGAACCTGGGACCTTTCAGTCCGCAGACCGATGCTCTACCACTGAGCCAAACCAGTTTCGGCGGAATCAAACTTTTTTTTCATATCAGCATTCTAACAAAATGACACTGAACAAAATGATGTTATCTAAGGACCTGCTGTAAAGTCTTTTTTAGGGAAGATAAATCATTGCGTCTACTGGAAGCAATCCTATATAATAAAAGGCTAATATGCAAATGGTTGTGATGCCCTCCTGCCATAACGACTAATCAGCAGGAGGCTGCATACCTGGTGGCAAGGCCACGGGATGTGAGGCTGTGTCCCTCACCCAGCACTGGCTGTGGGGTGTGATGCTGTTACTGTTTATTTAATAAATTTGTTATTTTCATATACATTTTACTAATTTTCTTTCATCTCTGACACTTCTATTATAAAGGGCAAATAGCAATATTAAAATATTTCCTCTAATTAATTCCTTTTAAATGTGCACGAATTTTGTGCACCAAGCCACTAGTCAACTATAATCCTTTTGCCAATGATTACATTGGCTGGTTCCTCTTTTCTATTCCACACCAGGTAGAGTATCACAGTAAGAACTCCTGGTGGTGCAGGCTGACAGCGCATCTCTGTCTTCCAGCCTGATGTCTCTGGGATCTCCAAATTCGTATACCATATTTTTCGGCGTATAAGACGACCCCCTGATTTTACAGTTAAAACGTAGGTTTAGGCCTATATTCGCTGTATAAGACTACCCCCCACTTCAAAGAAAAGACTTACTTTGCCGTCAAGATCTGCAGGTAATTTTTGTGCAATTTTAGTCTTTTGCCCCCGATTTTCGGTTGACTTTTTTTCGTTTCAAAAGTCGTCTTATACCCTGGAAAATACTTGACATATCCATTTGGCAGCCCCTCAGGCATCCTGAGCTTCACCTAGCCGAAGCAGCAGTCTTCATTTCCCCCATCAGTCCACTTCTCCCACTTTGTCCCTATTTAACTCAACAGCATAACCAATTTCTCAAAACTTTGCAAATCATTCTTGATTCCTCTCCTGTTCAGTCCATCAGCAGGTTGGCTTCCATGGTCCAGCCACATAGAACTGTATACCATCCACACCCAACACCTGGCAGCTGGGATCTCGGCAAAAGCTGTGAACTGAAATGGATCACTGGTCACCTGTTCCCACTCAGTTGCCTGGCTATAAGACATCTTCATTATAGCAACTGTAATGATCTATTAAAATTGGAACTCATGCCCTGGCCAGTAACTCAGTTGGTCAGAGTGTCATCCTGATATGCCAGTGTTGAGGGTTCGATCCCTGGTCAGGGTACATACAAGAATTAACCAATAAATGCATGGATAAGTGGAATAAACAGATGTGTGTGTGTGTGTGTGTGTGTGTGTGTTTCTCTCTCCCAAATCAATAATACCAATTTTAAAAGTGGAACTTACATTACTTCTTGCTTAAAATCCTCCTATGGCTTCTCGTTATGATGGCTAACAAAGCTCTATAGAATTGACCCTTTTCCCTCTCCCATCTCACCATTATCATTTAGAACACATGGCTGTTTTCTGTCTTCAGATACATTAAGGTTGTTTCTGCCTACAGCCCCTCCACTGCCGCTGCGGAATACTCCTGTCTGCTAGAAGATGGGTGTAATGGTCTTATATATAATAGAATTACAGAAATGGCATGCCATCACCTTTGTCATGTTCTACTTATTGCAGGCAAGTTACAGGTCCTGCTCACACTCGAGGGAATTACACCAGGGTGTGAATGCCAGAAGGCAGGGACCATGCAGGCCCTATTAGTTCATCTGCCACACTGAAGGTGGCGTCCACTGTGCCCCGTGGTTCTTGGCTTCACCCACTACAGCTTTCGCCTTGCATTGCCCTCCTTGAGTGTCGCTAAAGAGGGCATTGGGACATATGCCTTTAGAGCAGCATCCTCAGCCTGTTTCCTGCCCATTTGGGGGCCCAAATCTTTTTACACTTGGTCCCTTCTTGTCTAGATTGACATCACTTTTATGTTCTGTGATTTTCTGTGTCTGATTTGAACTTGCTCTGTGCACCAAAAGCCATACCCACAATTATTGTTGAGATCTCATCTCTCTCCCTACCCTCCCCCACCCCTCTCTCAACTTAACCCCTAATACTTTAGGTATAAGAGGATGGTGTGAGACAAGAATTTATGATTCCTGAAAGTCACTTTAATCAGCTAGAAAGGTTCTAAGACAGTGCCTTGATTCTTTCAGAGGTCCCGGCAAAGTATCTTTCAGCACTTGATTTTTCTGGAAGCCACATCTTATCATCTCTTTTGGTTTAAAGGGGCAAAGATGAGAAAGTTATTTTCTTCATCCTAGCATCTTTACATCCCCTCTAAATTCTACTTTAAATCTGGCTAGTTTGACATTTTCAACATTCTGCTTAGAAATTTTTCTCAAGCCCAAATGTCCAGTAGGTCAACTTCCTATCTCCCACGTTACCATGGGTACTCACAGTTACCTTTTTTTTTTTTCCTGCCTCCTATAGGATTTTTTCCACCATTTTTCCTCTTCACCACAGCACAGTTTCAATGTCACATATATTTCCTTTTTGTGTTGGCACCCATTGTGATATCAGCTATCTGTTGCTGTGTAATAAACCACTGTAATCTCGATTTAATGTCATATTTATTTAGCTCATTCATCTGTAGGCTGGTGATTTACATTGTGCTTGCTGGGCAGTTCTTCTGGTCTCATATGGACTCACATGTCGGGGGCAGTCAGTCACCCCATGGCTGATTCAGGATGGGTTTGGTCTGGCTAGCGTAGACACAGGACTTTCGTGAAAAAGGCAGAGCGCAGGGTGAGGGCAATCCCAATTGCACAAGGGCTTTTCAAGCCCTGGCTTACATTATGCTTGTGAAAATCCCATTGGAGAGCGTAACAAGATCCCATAGCAAAACACATGGCTACAGAGGGAAGTGAGGAATTGGGGCATTTGCAACTTAGTACAGAGATCAATGTTATATTCGCTTCATGAAAATAATCTGGAAGAGTTCTTTTTCCTTTTCTAGGGTTCTGGGATACATTCTGAAGCATAGGGATTAACTAGTCTATGAAAGTTTAGTCAAATTCCCCTGTGACCCCCACCTAACCTAGTGCCTTTTTTTTTTTTATTACTTTATTGATTTTTTTACTGAGAGGAAGAGGGATAGAGAGTTAGAAACATCGATGAGAGAGAATCATCGATCAGCTGCCTTTTGCACACCTCCTACTGGGGATGTGTCCACAACCAAGGTACATGCTCTTGACCAGAATCAAACCCGGGACCCTTCAGTCCACAGACCAATGTTCTATCCACTGAGCCAAACCAGTTTCGGCTAACCTAGTGCCTTTTTGATAGGGTAGTTCTTTTACAATCATTTGTTCCTTTTATGAAAATTAGTCTGCTTAAACTTTCTGTCACTACTGAAGTCATTTTAGTAAATTTTGCATTTTCCTAGGTGTTTACCATTTCTTCTAGATTTTCAAATTTATTTGCAGAGTTGTGTGAAGTAGTCCTTAAAATTAAAAAGACATTGTTTCAACATTAATTTTTCACTTTTTATTTTGTGTTACTGCTTTCTCCCCTTTTTATTAGCTAGTAGTTTACGTATTTTGATTTTTTTTTCAAATACTCAAAATACTGTTTACTTATTAATTCTATTTTTTCCTGTTTGTTAATGTGAGATCTTTATGACTATGTGCTCTGTCCCCTGTATTACTATTTGTGAGGGCATTGAAGGAGATGCCTATTTTTGTCCTACTGATTACCTTTATTTTATTATTATTTTTTAAATATATTTTATTGATTTTTTACAGAGAGGAGGAGAGAGGGAGAGTTAGAAACATCGATGAGAAGCATCGATCAGCTGCCTCTTGCATACCCTCCACTGGGGATGTACCCGCAACCAAGGTACATGCCCTTGACTGGAATCAAACCTGGGACCTTACAGTCTGCAGGCCGACGCTCTATCCACTGAGCCAAACCGGTTCCGGCTGATTACCTTTAATACCACACACTATTGCTTTTATATAATTCTCCGTGTCCCTTTTTCCTCATTGAAGCCTCAACTATTTGTCTTGTCAGCTTTAAATGATAGTGACTCACCCAAATTGCCTTTGCAACCAAGAGCTCTTCGTACTGTCCTCTCCCTCTCTCCTTTTCCATTTATTTATTGTGTTACTTCTACCTTGTCAAAGCATATACCACTGGATACTATTCTTCCACCCTTATCCCCACGTCCATTTTGGTCTTTTATCCCAAATTAAAGATATGCAATGATCACTGCCAGTCCTTGTGCTTCCGTTTCACCAGTCATCTCCTGGTTGGAGGAAGCTTGTCTTTTAGTAGAATCCTAAGGCGTTACTTCCTGAGCTTGTGCATGATTAAAACCTTTTAAAAATTATCCTCGATGCTTGGGCAGCTTAGTCGGTATTAAACACTTAGTTCATATTTTTAGTTTGAGTTTCTCGAAAATGTTGCTCCACTGCTGCTGACTCTTTTGAGAAGTCTGATACCAACCTTGATCTTTTCTTGTAAAAAACTAGGTCTTTTGGTCTAGAGAGCTCCCCCTCTCCCCTTCTTCACCTTGAACGTGCAGTAGTTAGCTAGGATATTTCTTGGTTGGTCATTCTGAGACAATTTTCCAAGTGGCCAGAAAGTCGGGACTGAAGAAGGGATGGGCTGGGGTCACGCACGATATGTGGGACGGAATTCTCTTCCCTATTTTGCTGACTTAGTTCCTTGGATTAGATTTATTTCTGCCTTTGAAAAGGAAAATGTCAGCCCAGCTGATTGTGGCTCAGAGGCTGAGCGTGGACCTATGATCCAGGAGGTCACAGTTCTATTCCCGGTCAGGGCATATGCCCAGGTTGCAGTTGTGGGCTCGATCCCCAGTGGGAGGCGTGCAGGAGGCAGCCGATCGATGATTCTCTCTCATCGTTGGTGTTTCTCTCTCTCCCTCTCCCTTCTTTATCAAAATCAATAAAAAATATAGTTAAAAAAAAAAAAAAAAAAGGAAAGGAAAATGTCCTTCTTTTTGGGGGATATCCCAGGTTCCGTGTCATCCGCCTCCTGAAATGGGAAAGAGATGCTCTCCTGCCTGAGCACAGCACACAGGAACACAGGAGCCCGTTTATGCTCAGGAAGGTGTGTGAGGCAGGTCCAGGTGGTCCCGGACACGTCAGGAGCCAGGTGTCAGGCACCCAGAACAGAGAAGAGGGTGCCTGCTGTCCAGGGCCACGTCTCCCGGTGGGTCAGCGAGTCTGAGCAGGCAGGGTCCACAGGACTCACTCCAGGAGCTCCTGGGGCCGGGACAGGATTCTCTGCTCCAGCTGGGCATACCGTGGCAGGAGGCCAGCATAGACCTGCATGGGCAGAAAGAGCGGTTTAGAAGGAAAAGGGGGTGGCCTCTCCCAGCTCTTTGCGACGTGAAATTTAAAATCTTTACCTCCCATTTACTGGCCACTTAATTTTCTTGCTGGGCAAAAGAAAGGAAGTGTCAAGCCAAAAAAGAAAAAGAAAAAGAAAAAGAAAAAGAAAAAGAAAAGGAAATGCTACTGCTTCTCAAACCGAGAGTTCAAAATGTTTTTAAAGGCAAATTATGACAAGAAGCCGATTTTTTGTTATCAAATCTACAAAATTTAAAAAAAACACAAATTCTGGAGAAGAGACCAGGACATGGCTGTCTCCTTGTACAGCTGGTGGAAGTTGCTTTTTGGGAATCAACTTGACTTGACGCCTGTATCAAGGAGCGTGAAAATGCCCGTAGCCTTTGACCCAGTGAGTCTGCTTCTGCAAAGCTCCTCTAAGGAAATAGTCCTGCATGTAGGGTGACCGGCCCCCCAAAGGTCTTCTTAGACACCACGGAACATTCAGAGGCATACGACTAGCCTGGGCCACACGCCCGCTCTCCAGAGGGCACGCTGGAGAAACACACCTGCTGGCACAGTGGCCACAGGCATCCCTCTTCAATGGGAGGCCATATAGTGGGCATGCGGCAGTTCACACAAGCACCCAGAAAAGAGTATCAGCCTCCCTGCCTTCTCCCTTCCTTTCCCTCTAAACTATATAATTATGTGTACAGTATGCTATATAATAATATATATAATTATGTGTACAATATGCTGTATAATAAACCCAAACTTAAAAACCAACCAGGGAAAAAGGACCACAAAGAAATAAACCCCCAATTCTTACCCTTTATTCATTTTTTTTTAAGTCGTTTTCTCCTGTGATTTCACAAGCCCGTCTGAGAAATGGCACACTCCATACAAGCACACACCATCTTACCGACAAGCAGCGCTTCAGACCGAAGGGCCAGTTTCCTTGGGACTCACAAGCCCTGCTAGTTCCAGCCAGTCCCGTTCCTGCTTCCTTTGGCTTAACCAGCTCCAAAGTCAAGTAACTGACTGTGCAATAAGGACCTACTGTTGGTGCAGCCAGAGCCGCTCTGTCTGTGCACACAGAGGAAGTGGGGAGGCCTCCATTTCCTCTCCAGGGAAGAAATCAGAAATCGCAACATTCAGCTAAGCCCAGAGAGAAAGCACTGCATACTGTTGCACACTGTTACTTTTCGAATTTCCACCGCAGCACAGCACTCTGGAGGCGCAGAGAGAAAGCAGGCCGTCACCCTGCTCTCTGCTCTCCAGGAATTCACAATGCAGTCCGCACATAGGTCCCTTATGCCAACAGTCAGGGGCTCGTCACTGCTTGTGGCCTGTGTTGAGAAGGACTCTGAGGTTACCCTTGGCTTTAGAATAAAGAGTGCCACGAGCTATTAGTGTCTGGCCATGCCCAGGCCAAGGGGAGTGGCCGTACACAGATATTTGCTACCTGTAATGAGGCAGGTGCAGGCTCGTTTCCTTAGCTTTCCCCAGCTACCTGCTTCCTTGTATCCTAGAGAGGATGAGAGAGCCAGACCCTGCAAAAGCCTTTCCTACAACCACGGCTGACCACGTGACCAAGGCGCAGTCTGTTGGGGAGTTGAGAAGGGTGTGAGGAGAGGAGAGACTCTGCCCAGTGAATGCACTGGGGGGGGGGGGGGGGGGGGCACACGATGTCTGGAGCTGCAGACTCCCTGCCACCATCTGGGCCACGTCTAGAGCTGCAGGAGCCCATACGGGAGCCACAGCCATCTGGGCTTGTGCACACTTGAGATGTAGCTGGTACTTTCAGCACACACCAGATTTCAAAGGCTCCAGACAAAAAAGGAGCAAAATATCACATTAGCACTTCTTCTTAATGATTACATGTTGAAATGACAATATTTTGGACTTATTGGATTAAATAAAATATTATTAAAAGTTGTCATTTATTTCTTTATACATTTTTCTTAAAAAAAAAAAATGAGACTACTGGGAATTTTTAGACGGCCTAGGTGGCTCTCATGAGGTCCCCATTGCCCACTGCTGATCTGGAGAACTGCAGGAGTCATGGCACGGAACCACTGAACCAACCCTGGCAATGACCTTCAGACCTACCTGCTGTTATATAAGAAAGCCACGACAGTGAAGGCTGCTCCTTCAGCCTCACAACCGGCAGCTTAAAAGTAGGCAGGACAGATGTTGTCCCCACTTCACAGATGAAGAAACAGAGGTTCAGAAAGGAGCAGTGCTGATCAAGGTCACACGAAGGTCAGATGGTAAGGGAGAGGCAGAATGAGGTCAGAACCCAAAGCTCCTTTATCTCAATGTAGGATCTTTCTACTGCACTAAGCTGTCTGTTAAACACAAGGACACACAATCTATTATAATAAAAGCATAATATGCTAATTAGACTGGACAGCCGAACGGCCTCCTGGATGTCATTCTGGACGTCCTTCTGGACGAAGTTGCAGCGGTGGGGGCCAAGGCAGAGGTGGTTAGGGGCAATCAGGGAGGCAGGCAAAGGCGGTTAGGGGTGATCAGGCAGGCAGGCGAGTGGTTAGGGGTGATCAGATAGTCAGGCAGAGTGATTAGGGGCGATCAGGCAGGCAGGCAGAGTGGTTAGGGGCGATCAGGCAGGCAGGCAGGAGAGTTGTTAGGGGTGATCAGGCAGGCAGGCAGAGTGGTTAGGGGTGATCAGGCAGGCAGGCAGGAGAGTTGTTAGGGGCGATCAGGCAGGCAGGCAGAGTGGTTAGGGGCGATCAAGCAGGCAGGCAGGAGAGTTGTTAGGGGTGATCATGCAGGCAGGCGAGTGGTTAGGGGTGATCAGATAGTCAGGCGGAGTGATTAGGGGCGATCAGGCAGAGTGGTTAGGGGCGATCAAGCAGGCAGGCAGGAGAGTTGTTAGGGGCGAACAGGCAGGCAGGCAGAATGATTAGGGGCGATCAGGCAGGTGAGCAGTTAGGAGCCAGCGGCCCCATATTGCGGGAGAAATGTCCCAGGGGTCCTGGATTGCGAGAGGGTTCAGGCCAGGCTGAGGAACCCGCCCTTCTCCCTCCTGCACAATTTCGTGCACTGGGCCTCTAGTAGTAAATGAAATCTTGGGTACACCTATGTGTGCGGGTTGCCCTGTCACCCAGAAAGTATGAGCTTCTGCTTCCAAAAGATGCTGGGAGCAATTCTCAGTGGTGTTTCTATGTCACAGCTTTCGTTCCCCACCATCTTTTCAAGGACGTTTACATAGCAGCCTTGGAAGACAGGGACCGCGTCAGCCTCTGGGGGCAGAGGGCACATTTTCTTGCTGCCTGGGACAACAAAGATAGTGTCTCCTTTGGGGGCAAAGGCTGGGCGGCTTTGCTTGCCACTCCTTTATAAGGTTACAGGTTTCCAAGCTCAGGGTCCCTCCGTTGTAGCACAGACACAGTGCGTGCACAGTAGCCACCTGGGCCCACTCCGAATCACCCCGGGACACTTCAGGATGAAGGAAACATGAAGCAAGCATGAAGCTCATGCTGCCCGCTGGACTGCCTTAAATAAAGCGCTCTGCCTGCACTGTCCCTGCCCCTGGGCTGCAAGGACCTTCTGCAAACAGGACAGCGGTGGGGCGGATCCTGTGGCAGACCACCCAGACTGCCCTGCAGGAACGGAGAGCTTACTCTCCAGCCTCAGCTGACAGCCCCCTTTGGGGATGGCTTCAGCTATGGAGGGCTGCCTTACCCCGTCCCGGGATGGCCTGCAGCCTGCATGCAATGACCGGCTGACATGGGGTATAGAGGCTTGGCCCCGCATCCCAACTGGGTACAACTCTAAAGGGTTATCCCAACCGAAACTGGTTTGGCTCAGTGGATAGAGTGTCGGCTTGCGGACTGAAAGGTCCCGGGTTCGATTCCAGTCAGAGGCATATACCTTGGTTGTGGGCGCATCCCCAGTAGGGGGTGTGCAAGAGGCAGCTGATCCATGATTCTCTCTCATCGATGTTTCTAACTCTCTATCCCTCTCTCTTCCTCTTTGTAAAATATCAATAAATATATTTAAAATAAAATAAAAAAATAAAGGGTTAGCCCAGCTTCTGAAGTTCCTGCAGGGATGGCTGAGGGCCCCAGTGGGCCTGCCCTGCCGCTTATCTCCTCCTTTTCCCTCCGCAGGCCAGAGTCCCAGGAGTAGCTGCTTTCCCGGGAGCATAACCTGTAACCGAGGGGCCAGCACACAGGGGTTTCCTGGCCTGAGGGCATGCGCGGCTGTCCTGGATCCAGACTGCAGATCTGAGTGCTAGAAGCCCTGCACACCCTGTGCTTCAGCGACAGTCTTTCCCAGGCTTCTGTAACTGGTGAATCGGAAGGGCCTGCCCCGAGGCACAGGGAACAATGGAGATGTGCCCAGCACTGTATCTGACCCCTGAGGCTGTAAAATCAGCAGGAACTGGTATCTGTGAATCTCCGCTGACAACCCGGCTTCTTTTCCTCCACTTTCTTGACAATTAAAAAAAAAAAAAAAAAAAAAAAAGTCCTAATCGGTTGGGCTCAGTGAAGAGAGCTTTGGCCTGAGGATTGAAGGGTCCCAGGTTCAATTCTAGTCAAGGGCACGTACCTTGGCTGTGGGCACAACCCCAGAAGGGAGTGTGCAGGAGGCAGCTAATGGATGTTTCTCTCTCATCGATGTTTCTCTCTAACTCTCTCCCTTCTTCTCTGTAAAATAACAATAAAATATATGTATTTATATTTTAAAAAGTAGCATTTCCCCTTTCATTGAGCACATCAACCTTAATGTAGGCGACAAAGAAAAACTTACCTTTGGAGGGGGGAAGAGGGGAACCTAGTTGGTTGCCACAGTGCAAATGCTATAAGCAAACTCGGATGGTCTCTCACCTGAGAAGCTCCGGGGCTCGGGGTAGCAGCTAATCGGGGACTTGGGGCTAACTTCACGACCTCGGAGAAGGGCACGCCGGTCCCAGCTGCAAGGCCTACAAAAGGAAAGCTCATTTCACGTCAGTGTATGCTGCAAATCAGGGCATTAACCGGAAATAGCATTTTATCTCTGGGCTTAGGGTGATGGTTGCACAACTCAGTAAATTCATTAGAAATCACTGAACTGTATACTTACAACTGGGTAATTCTTATGTCACATGACCATGCCTCGATAAAACCATTCACAAAGAGAGAGAAAAAAGAAAAATCTCGCCAAAACCGGTTTGGCTCAGTGGATAGAGCGTCGGCCTGCGTACTGAAGGGTCCCAGGTTCGATTCCAGTCAAGGGCATGTACATTGGTTGCGGGCACATCCCCAGTGGGGGGTATGCAGGAGGCAGCTGGTCAATGTTTCTCTCTCATCGACGTTTCTGGCTCTCTACCCCTCTCCCTTCCTCTCTGTGGAAAATCAATAAAATATTTTTTTAAAAAAGAAAAAGAAAAATCTCAAGTGCAGGCCTCCTCAGCAGGGCCTGGCTTGTCTTGCTCACTGCCAGCACCTGTCAGTCCTCGGCTGAGCTCTGGCATCTGACAGAGGGGAAGGCCGCCTGCCTCCTCTCCCTCACATTACTCCTCCCTCCATCACTCACTATATTCGAGCCACCCCAGCGGCTTCCAATTCCTCCTGCCTTGAAGCCTTTTTCACATGATGGAATGTTCTTCTCTTTCCATGTACTTTCCTCCTCAGAGAAGTGGCAGCCCAGAACATCCCTGGCTGGGGAGGCCCCCTCACCCTCTGCCTCTCAGCACCACCGGCTTCCCTCAGAGCGCTCCTCACAGTTCCCGCCACAGGTGTGTTGCTCTGTGAGGCCAGGGACTGGGTCTCCACTAGCGCCTGGGGCCTCGCACACTACCTGCATACAGGAGGCACTCAATAAATACTCACGGAGCAAACGAAGGGCAGCGTGGAAAAGGGGGAAGGCTGCCCCAGGTGGGCAAGAGACAGTGAGGGGTTTGCAGACAGTTTAAGGAGCGGCGTCGGATTGGCAGGGAAACAGCCCCACCAGGAGTGAAGGAGTCCTCGGAAGAAGTGAGGCCGGTTTCCTATCCGAGGGCTGGAGGACCCTCGCTCGGCGCTGGCTGTGCGGATGAGCGAAGAGGAGGGTGAGTCGTGCGGTGGCCAGCGGTGAGACTAATCAAAAGATCTAGCTCCCACCCTAACTGGTTTGGCTCAGTGGATAGAGCGTCGGCCTGCGGACTCAAGGGTCCCAGGTTCGATTCCGGTCAAGGGCATGTACATTGGTTGTGGGCACATCCCCAGTAGGGGGCATGCAGGAGGCAGCTGATCGATGTTTCTCTCTCATTGATGTTTCTGACTCTCTCTCCCTCCCCATTCCTCTCTGTAAAAAAAAATTAATAGATTTTTTTTTTTTTTTTTTTTTTTTTTTTTTTTTTTTTTTTTTTTTTTAAGATCTAGCTCTCTTTCCACTCCTTCAGGACTGCTACGTGTGAAATTCATCCCGGGACCCAGCTGGGGAGAAGAGGTCTGTAAAGGAAGTGGCTGAGACACTTTGGAGTGGGAACTGATATGCTAGGACAGGGGTGGGGAACCTTCCTCTGCCAAGGGCCATTTGGATATTTATAGCATCACTCTCGGGCCATACGAAATTATCCACTTAAAAATTAGCCTGCTCTATTTGGTCAAGCATTTAATTAACTCACCCCTAATGCCTTGGCAGGGCCAGAATGAATGATTTTACAGGTCTCATATGGCCCTCGGGTTGGGCATTCCCCACCTCAGTGCTCAGGTTTTGGTTTGCGGGGGGGGGGAGGGGGGGGAATAACTCCCCAGATAACCTTTGGCAACTAAGTAGGCACAGAAAAGGAAAGATGGGAAAGAAACACATGCAGCAGAGCGGCGGAGTCCTCCCCAAAAAGGAGTTCTTTCCCTGCTTGGGCAGGAGGATGAGGAGGAGGAAGAGGAGGAGGAGGAGGAGGAGGAGGAGGAGGAGGGAAAGGAGGAAGAAGAGGAGGCAGACCCAGGCTCCGAATGGGCAACACTGACGGTTGGAAGACTGTGGACATGTTTTCAAAATCTCGAAGCAAAGTATTTAGAACTTAGAGTCCTCTGACCAGCGAAGGTCACATTCTTTGGGAGGACAAAGCAAAGCCCTTTGCTGGCCATGTGAGGCCTCAGAAAATTATCACCTACTGAATTCCCTCTTAAAAATGTGTTTGATTATAATATTTCAACAAAAAACTAACATAGACTTGAAAGAGAAACTGCAGTGAGTTTAAAAAGAAAAAAAGTGCTAAACTAGAATTTTTGGGATCATATAGGTAAAATTGTATATGTTCCCCAAAATTCTAGTTTAGCACTTCTTAGTTGGGATTCAGGAATCTGTATTTTAACAACTCCACCAGGTGATTCTCAGCATGAGAGAAGTTTGGAAACACTGCTCTAGGGGAAAAGACAAAGCCCGTAAGGTACAAGGGCAGCCGGAGGAGTAGCCGGAGCCGTCAGGGGGCAGAGAAAACTGACCAAACGGAAGGAAGAACACTCTGTGGGCACCTGCTGCTCCTGCCACAACTGCTCCTAAGTGGGGAGATTCCTTTCCTACCAGGGATTTCAGTGTGGCCTCCAGGAGAGCACAGACGCCCGTGGCACTGTCCAAGGTCCTGAAGTGCTGGGATCCTAAGCTTTCACGGTGGTTGACTCATTGCCCCGCTCTTGCTGAAAAGGCTCTGGACTTCATCCACCTCTTCTGCCCACCAGCTGTCCACTCCCTGGCACCCGTGCCCTCAGGGTGCCTACGTCCATTCCCAACAAGCCTGTGCGGAGCCTGATTCTGACCAGGCCTCACTCAGGACCTGCCGCCCTCTCCCCACTTTACGTGGAGGATAAAGGGGTTGAAAATTGGGGTTGGTTCTCGCCTTCTGGGAGGGAGAAAAAATGAAGGTACAGCCGACAACACTCCAACGTCCAGAAAGACTGGGGACACCCCAGTCTCCCCTTTCCACCCTTTTCAGCCCAGTGAGTGCCCATCCGCTCTCCCCCATCCATCCACCTACCGTGGAAAGCTCGGTAAGCGGAGCCCACACAGGCTGAGTTGGCGGTGTCTATGACATAGACTGGGGCGCCAAACACATCCGCGAGCACCTGGAGAGGACAGAGGTTCTGACTGTGGCGGGTTGCTCCAGAGGGGTAACACGGGAAGCCTGGCACACATTTTTTAAGCTCTTCCCTCATCCGTCTTCTGATGCCTCCCAGGACACCTCTTCCACCTTAAAGGAAGTGTACTTGGCCATGTGCCCGTGATAAAAGGGTCTGGGTGCCCTGCAGGAAGTCTCGAATGGAGGACCACAGCTCCTCAGGTTGTCCCTGCACTGTCTAACCACGGCATCCAAGACAAGGAGGGAGATTTAGGAAGGATGCTTAGCAAATGGTCAAGATGGAGACGGCTGGGTATCAGACTGTTATTCACAAGCCCAAACCCAACCAACAAGGGCATGTTTTATAGGAATAAGTCGCATACATGTAGAATGGAGGACATGTGCTGAGAGGAGCTCACATGGAAGAGACTTGGGGGTCTTTGTTATTAATCCTCACCAAAGATTTTCCCATTGATTTATACAGACAGTGGAAAGGAGTGAGGAGTGACAGAGAGAGAAACATCGATGTGAGAGAGACACATCGATTGGTTGCCTGCCACAAGAACCCTGTAGAGGGCCGGGGATCAAGCCTGCAACTGAGATATGTGCCCGTGACTGGAATTGACCCCAGGACCCTTCAGTCCATGGGCTCACACTTAATCCACTGAGCTAAACTGGCTAGGACAAGACTTGAGGGTCTTAATTGACCAGAGATAGTACAGTAGATGCCACTAATGCCCCATAATTATCCCCTGACTGGACCACTATGCACCCCTCTCCAGATGCCATGAATATTGGCTACCGATGGCCCACAGCTGTCCCTCCCTCTCACAGAAGGTTATTTTCACCTCTCCCAGGATGGCCAGTTGGTAGAGTTGAAAACAAGGCTGTGGTAGAGTTCATGTTCCAGATCTCCCCCCGGGACGGAGTGGAAGCCGATGCCAGCCATAAGCACATCCTTGCTTGCCCTTCTCCTGCCCTGCCTGCATCTCCCACCCCCCCTCTCCCTCAGGAGAACTCTCTCAATACATCTCTTCATTAGAAAATGCCCATTTCAGGCTCTGCTTCTAGAGAATCTTACCTAAGGCAGGTACATTACAAGTCAAGAGTCCTTGCAGTCATTCAATCAGCTAAGGCAGCCTGAGGCTACATCCCAAAATACTCAGCCCCAAGATACAACAGCCTGATGGTGAGACATCTGCAGGCTAATTCCAATTTTGCTCACATATTTCTAGCATAATGGAGGATCAGAAAGATTGACCAAGTCTGGCAACCGTATTACAAGAGCAATGGTTGAGAAATCAGAGATCTTTAAACTGGAAGGCAGACACTTTCAGGAAGGCAAGAACACTGGCGTGCGATGTCAGGTTTGACGTGTGGGGCAGGCACTTTCCGTGTGACCACAGAGGCCAGGGCTGGTATCAGAGTGGAGTTACACAGGGCAGTGGGTTGCCCGAGTCTAAGACAACCTGCTCAGGGCACAGTGCGCGCTGCAAGGCAGCAGATCTGGCTTCCTGGGAGGGAAGGAGTGGGAACAGGCAGGCCTCCTGCTGAGTGTCTGGCTCTTAGAAGGAACAGACATGGGCCCAGCCGGTGTGGCTTGATGGTTGAGCATCAACCTACGAACCAGGAGCTCATGGTTCGGTTCCCAGTCAGGGCATATACCTGGGTTGCAGGGCCCAGTAGGGGGCATGAAAGAGGCAGCCAATCAATGATTCTCTCTCATCATTAATGTTTCTCTCTCTCTTTCTCTCTCTCTCCCCCCTTCTCTGAAATTTAAACAAAACAAACAAAAAAAGCAATTTTTAAAAAAGAATTAACAGCCCTAACTGGTTTGGCTCAATGGATGCAGCATCAGCTTGCAGACTCAAGGGTCCCAGGTTCAATTCCGGTCGAGTACATGTACCCTGGTTGCGGGCACATACCCAGTAGGGAGTGCGCAGGAGGCAGCTGAATCGATGTTTCTCTTTCATCTCATCGATGTTTCTAACTCTCTATCCCTTTCCTTTCCTCTCTGTAAAAAAATCAATAAAATACATTTTTAAAAAGAAGTCACAGATGTGGGAGAGATTCTTTCCACACTTACTTGTAGTATGTCTCTGTTGTGAGAGGCCCCTCCAGTGGCCAAAATCTTGGTCTTGGGCACTGCAAAGAAAAAGAGAAAAAAAATGACTGGCGGTTCCCCAGAGTCTTTCAGCCACAAAGGGGCTCGGGTGGGCCCACTGCTTCTTGCTCGCCACAGAGGATGCGGGGAGAGACCCTAGGCTGTTTCTGTCCCTGCAGGCTTGTCACATAATCGGCTTGTGAGGCTGCTGTCCCACCTACCTCTGAACATCTCCTTTTTCTTTTAATTGTTAAAAAACAAAATCTCTCAACAAAACAGGAAAGAAGGGACCTTAATTAAATGGATGAAGGCCATATATCCAAGATGTACAACACACATCATTCTTAACAGAAACATTTAGAAGCATTCTCTTTAAGACTGGTGTGCTGCCTGGCCGGTGTGGCTCAGTGATTGAGTACTGACCCATGAATCATGAATAGTTTGACTCCTGGTCAGGGCTCATGCTGATGGAAAGATTCTCTCTCATCATTGGTGTTTCCTCTCTCTCTCTCTCTCTCTCTCTCTCTCTCTCTCTCTCCTTTCCTCCCTCCCTCCCTCCCTCCCTCTCTGAAATCAATAAAAATATTTTAAAAACAAACAAAAATAGGCTCTATGCCTGACTGCAGAGAAAGCAGCAGAAGAAGGCTTTTGATAAACTGTAGGGATTGTATGCACAAAGGAAGTAGGACTTTAGAAGACAGAAATAAATCCATAAAGGAGACTGGAAGAACTTCCAGGTGGTACCAGGGGTGGGAAGAGGGGATTCTGGGTAGTTTTCTTTACTTTCCAAACTTGCTAAGATAAGGTTTTATTGCTTTTACACACACAACCTAAACAAAATGAAATACACATAGAAATATAAGCTGAAAGGGATCATGGTGTCGGCCCAGCGTAGATGGGTGCACGTCTGATGGTGTCTAAACATTAAGAGGGCAATGGTTCTTTAAAGAAAGCACCTGTAGCCAATAGTTAAGAACTCAGAGTCTGGCCCTGGCTGGTTTGGCTCAGTGGATAGGGCATCGGCCTGCGGACTGAAGGGTCCCAGGTTCAATTCCAGTCAAGGGCACATGCGTAGGTCGTGGGCTCAATCCCCAGTAAGGGACATGCAGGAGGCAGCTATCAATGACTCTTTTTCATCAGTGATGTTTCTATCTCTCTCTCTCCCTTCCTCTCTGAAATTAATAAAAATAAGAAAATAAAAAGAACCAAGAACCTGGAGCCAGAAGCTTGGTTCAGAAGCTCTGCCAGCCTCAACGTGTTAAGCAAGCGACTTAACACGTTTCCTGCTTTGGGAAGTGGGGGTAATACCAGCACCTACCTCAGACCAGAGCACTGCTGTTAACAAGGAATGAGTGCTTAGAACCAGGCTGTGCACACAGTAGGTGCTTAATAAGTGTTGGGAGCTATAATTATCATGGCCATCAGCCCTACACCAAGCGCCTCTTCGTCCTCCTTAAACACTATTATAATAAGATTAGGGCTGATCAAGAAGGATTCACACAGCAGCTGGAAGATGGCGCCTCTTAGTGCAGTGGAGGGAGAGAGGGGGAGGGGGGCGGTGTAGGTGTATGTGGGGGGAGCGAGCCCATTCATTTGTTTGATCCTGTTCGAGAGGAATCCAGCAGAGCCGGCAGAGCAGGCTTTCAGGCTCGCTAAGAGGCTAAGTAACGTTATGCTGTTTTGCACAGGAAACGCTTTAGAGGCTGGGAATGGGACATGATCCCATGACCCTCCCGAGCCCAGGAGGACCCCTCTGCCCTCGCTGCCTCTCCCTGCACACCCCCTCCTGACAGCTGCCCCTCCTGACAGCTGGAGTACACTGCCAACCACCGCGGACAGCTGTGTCTGCTTTTGAACACAGTGTCCACGGAGTCCTGCCGTATGTGTTTCTCTCCTGCCTGAGGCCCCTGCAATGGAGTCTTAACAGACAGGCCCGGCCAGGCCACGTCTGATGGCCGAAAAGGGTCTCAAACCCCCAGTGCGAGCAGGACCCTGGCTCCCGCCCCAGAACACAGCCCGCCACAGCTCACTTACAGACGCGGTAGCCCAGGCCCTCGGCGTGAATCCTCTTGGCCATGAACTGTCCTTCGATCAGTGCTCGGATCTCCACATCCTCGGGGAACGCTGGGACCTGTGTCCAGGAGACAGCGAGCCCGGAGTGAGGAGCTCCCACTGTCCACTCCTGTGTGTGTATGTGTGTGTGTGTGTGTTAGCATGTTAAACAATGACCTGGACTCAGAATGCAGGACTCAGGCCTGCAATGGAGCTCAGGCATAGCTGCTGACTCCCCACATCAAGCATGCACCCTGGCACATCAAAAAAAAAATTGTAATTGATTTTAGAGAGAGAAGGAGGAAGAGGAGGGGAAAGCAAGAGGGCGGAAGGGGAATAGGAGAGAAGGGAGGGAGGAAGAGAGAAAGGAAAGGAGGTAGGGAGGGAAGGAGAGAGGGAGAGACCTCAATTTGTTGTCCCAGTTATCCATGCATTTATTGGTTGATTTTTTTTTAAACATATTTTATTGATTTTTTACAGAGAAAAAGGGAGAGGGATAGTGAGTTAGAAACATCGATGAGAGAGAAACATCGATCAGCTGCCTCTTGCACACCTCCTACTGGGGATGTGCCTGCAACCAAGGTACATGCCCTTGACTGGAATTGAACCTGGGACCCTTCAGTCCGAAGGCCGACGCTGTATCCACTGAGCCAAACCAGTTAGGGCCATTGGTTGATTCTTATATGTGCCCTGACCAGGGATCAAACCCGGATCTTGGCATATCGGGATGAATCTTTAACCAACTGAGCTACTCGGCCAGAGGCTCAAAAATGTTTGTTTTATCCATAGATGAGCGAGTGAATGAGGCCCCTGAAAGTAGCCTAATGTCACAGGCAACAGTTAAATGTAACACTCAGAAACGGAGCCGACACAGCGCCAACACACCTAGCACGCACCTCACGGTTTTCCGGGCTGAACCTGTGGCGCCCGATCACTTCAGGGGTGATCTCCTTGACGTCAAAATAAAAGCCTGAAACAGACCAGGGGGAGATGAGTGGTTAGCGACCAAAAACCAAAGGTGGGCGCCTCAAGACTTAGAAAAGGGCGGGGTGCAATGACCGCCCCCCACTCTGTCCCGGGCCCCACTCCCCAACGGGATGAGATGTACGGATACTCTCAGGCCCGTGCCCTCCGGCAGGACAGCGGGCACCGGACAGGCCTCGGCCAGCTTCCTTAGACAGCTCTCCCCACGCTCACCGGGCAGCCTTGCCACGGGCAGCTGCCCCACCAGCCCTGAAATACCTGCCCACGTCCCCTCCCCCTCAGAGGCCTGTTCCAGACGCCGGGCACCTTTCCTACAGGACCTTGTGTCCGCAGCAGAAAGCTGCGCACATGGAAGAGAGTGGGCATTGAGGCTGCCACCTCTGAGGCTGCCACCTGGCGCTCTGAGGGGGCGGGAGAGGCGGCGATGGCCCAGTCTCCCACTCGGGGCAGCCTCCAGCCCAGCCTCCCCCAGAACACAGGGTCTTGCCAAAACCGGTTTGGCTCAGCAGATAGAGCGTCGGCCTGTGGACTGAAAGGTCCCGGGTTCGATTCCGATCAAGGGCATGTACCTTGGTTGCGGGCACATCCCCAGGAGGAGGTGTGCAGGAGGCAGCTGATCAATGTTTCTCTCTCATCGATGTTTCTAACTCTCTATCCCTCTTTCTTCCTCTCTGTAAAAACTCAACAAAATATATTTTAAAAAAAGAACACAGGGTCTCTCACCAGCTGCCAGGCCCACGGAGCGAACGTGCAGGCACTCAGGGCTCCCCTGGGCCTCTCCCTGGCCCTCCTCTCCCCCTAATCCCAGGGCGCCAGGCCCTGCCCCTCCACCGGCAGCCGCTGCCCCTCCCGGGGCCTGCGCAGCGCCACTCCGCCTACCCAGGTGTCCGCAGTTCCCCATCTCCGTGGACCGCAGTGCCTTCGAGAACTTGCTCCAGGAACAGGAAGCTGACTCGTCGCGGATCTTCTCTCTCATGAGGGAGCCGTTCTTAAAGCTGCGGGAGTGCACACAACCCCGAGGGGGTGTCCCGGGGCCCACGGACTGGACACACATGTGGCCAAGAAGAGGGGCTGCGGGTCAGGCTGGACCACACGCCCCAGCCGCCGCATGGCAGGGATCGGAGGCTCGCCCTCGGGGCCCAGGCCCAGCGCGGGGCCCAGGAATCGCCTGGAAACGTGCTTGTCTCGGGCTATGGACAGAGGAGGCTGCCACCGAGGGGCCCGGGGAGGGGCAGGGAGCTGGGACTCTGCGCGCGGTACCGCCTGGACAACGGGGAGGGGCTGGCTAGAACTGCTAGACCCACATATTCTCCAGCAGCTGCTGGGGCACACAGGCTCAGAACCCTCCCTTCCCCCCGCCCGTAGTTTTTCAGCAAGCGTCTGAAGGCCCGTGCTCAGCACACCCCCTTTTTACAGGAACCAAATCTACCATGTGCCAGACATGTCATCACAGTACAACGTAAATGCTCCCTTCTCCTCACGTGATGTGCAAGGCGTGGCCCACACCTGCGAGGGCATCTGCCCCAGGCCACATGCAGGCTGGGTGCCCAGCAGGTGGGTGGCAAGGCTGGGATTTGGATCTGGGTTTGGGGGGGACTCCAGCTCCTGGGTTCTTCCCCACCCAGCTCTGTCAGCAGGCCCCGGTGAGTCCTGGGGTCTCGGCTGCCCACAAGAGCCTGCGCAGTGGGACAATTTGGGGGGAGGAAGGCTCCCAATGGGGGCACCCAGCCCGCCTTGCCTTCCTCCCCCACCCAACCTACCACAGCAGCGCCATGTAGTGCCGGGGGTCGACTGGGCTGCAGAAGATGTGGCCTTCCAGGGCGGGCATGGGCTCCTGGAGCCAGAGGAACAGGGTGTCGCTGGTGCCCAGGCTGATCTGAGGAGAGATGGCAGGGTGAGTACCCCGTCTTTGCCCAGCTCCACCGCCCTGACCCCATCGCTTCCCTCCTTGTGCTGCAGGCCGCAGAGTCAATGCCACTCCGGGGGAGAAACCACAGGTGTCCAAGGTCAGCTCCCCAGGCTCAGGCTGTCCTGGATCCCGGAGGCTGACTTTCTAGAACGTACCGCAGCGGCGTCTAGCTAAGGGTGTGGGTGATGAATGGTTTCCCACAAAACCCAGGAGGGCGTGGCCAAGGTCTGCCTTTCTCATCTGGGGACCTCAGGTCCTCGGGCCCCATGTCTGAGCCTCTGCCACCGTGCCCACCAGGACTGGCACGGTCAAGGCAGGCAGAGGAGGTGGCAAAGGCAAATGGCCTTCTGAGAGAGGAGGTGTGGGCAGGCCCCGGGTCTCCCTGTCCCCTCCCTCCGCTGCCTTTTTGGGACCAGCAGGCCCTCGGACAGGCAGCGACGATGGCCCCTGGGGCAGACGGAGCTGGCTCCACCTGCGGGCGTGAGCAGTCACCTTACCGCAATGTCACCTTCCTCCAGCCTCATGCCTGCCAGCGACGCTGAGGATGGGAGGGGAGCCTCTGGTTAGCCACCTGGGAGCCACGGAGCAAATGACAATCCCGCCCCCCCCCCTCCTCCCTGAACCCACATGTTAAGGGTAGAGGTAGGAACAGGGTGAGCGGCGGCCTCAGGAAGTCCCCAAAGGAGGTCCCAGGGGTGAGAGAGTGGAGGCTCCAGGGTCTGCGCCTTTGATCTGGGCTGGGACCGCTTCCCTAGAGGAGCCCACACTCCCCACCCACTGCCAGGGGCCCCCAGGGGTGCCGAGAACTGAGGGGGCCAGATCAAGAACACCAGGACACCTACGGCAGAAAAAGACAGATGTACGCTGACTGGTCTGGCTCAGTGGACAGAGTGTGGGCCTGCAGACTGAGGGGGTCCCAGGTTCAATTCCGGTCAAGAGCATGTACCTTGGTTGCGGGCACATCCCCAGTGGGAGGTGTGCAGGAGACAGCTGATCGATGTATCTCTCTCATCTAACTCTCTATCCCTCTCAATTCCTCTCTGTGTAAAATCAATAAAATCTATTTAAAAAAAAGGAAGGGAAAAAAAATAGCGTAAGCTTTTGTTAGTCTGTCTGCTTGTTAAGGTTGTTTTAATGAAGGTGCAAAACATGTATTACTTAAAGCAACAGCAACCGGAAGAGGAGACTCAGGGAGGGACCGCCCTGAAACCGAAGCCCGAGGAAAAGGATAGGAAGCTGCATGTCATGTCGGCTCCCACGTGCCCGGAAGCAGACACATCGGGGGTTAGAAGCCGGCCAGCATCCTCCCGGACAGTCCTCTGGCTGAGAGCAGGTGTAAGAACACACACGTGCTCCCGAGGAGACTCGATGAACTTATGTTCATTTTGACAGGAAAACAAGGTGAGCGCATGAGGAATAAGCCCCCCATGCAGACCCAATGACGGGGGCAGGGACTCAAAACCAAGTCCCAGATGAAGGGTTAGAGGAAGTGAGAGGTTTCGCTCGGAACGGAAATGGCAGGGCTGGGAGCGGTGGGCAGGACTGCCTTCCTTTTTATTTTTCAACGTATATTTCTTTATTGATTTCAGAGAGGAAGGGAGAGGGAGAGAGTGAGAGAAACATCAACGATGAGAGAAAATCATTGACTGGCTGCCTCCAGCACGTCCCCCACTGGGGATTGAGCCTGCAACCCAGGCACGTGCCCTGGCCGGAATCGAACCTGGGACCCTTCAGTCTGCAGGTCAGCCCTCTATCCACTGAGCCAAGCCAGCCAGGGCAGGACTGCCTTCTCTGATCATGGATCAGTTTTCTCCTGGGTGGGGAGGTGGCCTTGCATGGCTCCTGAGAACAGACAGGGCCAAGGTGGGGCAAGCCCAGGGAGTCAGATTTCAGCAGAAGAGCTCACAGCCAGGGAGAGCCCCCCCCCCCCCCGCTCCCCGAGGGCTTCACAGAGGCCAGGCTACGGACCCAGGCAGGCTCCCCGGAGAGCGATCCCCCCGGGGACTCACCGGGGTTGTCCCCCGTGAAGGACACCACCTTGCAATCTGGAGGAAATCCGTAGCGCTGGACGTAGTAGGAAGAAACGGGCCCCTGGGGAGGAAAAGCCGCAGCTCTGCTGAGGCCCAGCGGCCTTCTCAGCACGGGGTGCGCCCGCGGCCACCGGACTGACAGGTACCGGGTCACAGCCCGGAGCCGCATCACTGCCTGTGGCAAACCGGGGACGCCCCCTCCCGTTCACTAAAGGCCAGAGGTGCCCTGGAACCACATACATGAGGTTGCCCCTCCACCGCGAAAACCACTTGATTTTGAGAGTCAAGGTCACCACAGCAAGCCCATCTGCAGCTTGTGCAGGTCATGGAAACTTGACAGTCTGGGTTTAGCATTAAAACGAAACAAATAAATAACAGGAGGACACCAGTAAGCCGACTCAGGGGAACAGACAAACCCTTATACGCTCACCCCATCAGCCCAGACACCGGAGTAAGAACAGCTGGACAGCCCTGGCCGGGGAACTCTGCTGGTTAGAGCATCGTGCCCATACGCCATGGTTGGGGGTTCCATTCCCGGTCAGAGCACTTATGAATAACCACCAATGAATACATACGTTAAGTGTAACAACACATAGATGTTTCTCTCTCCCTTCCTCTCTCTTTAAAATGAATAAACAGCCCTAACCGGTTTGGCTCAGTGGATAGAGCATTGGCCTGCAGACTGAAAGGTCCCAGGTTCGATTCGGGTCAAGGGCATGTACTTTGGTTGCAGGCACATCCCTAGTGGGGAGTGTGCAGGAGGCAGAAGATCAGTGATTCTCTCTCATCGATAGTTCTAACTCTCTCTCTCTCTCTCTCCCTTCCTCTCTGTAAGAAAATAAAAATATATATATTTAAAAAATAAATAAATAAAATAAAATGAATAAACATTAAAAAAAAAAAAGAAGAATAACTGGATACACACATGCAGATGTCAACCATCTAAAGAAAATAAACCCCAAAGGCAGTGTGGGGAGGGGGTCCCCCAGGAACCCCCAAGAGCTGCTGTGGGACCAGGGGGCAGGGACCCCTCTAGGCAGCTGTACAATCTTTAGGAAGCAGTTAGGAAAAGAAAACGTTCCCACCCCACCCCCTGTCCCCCCTTTCCCTGACTTGACTTTAGTTCTGAAAGTTTAAAATAAATGATGAGATTTCCTGGTGTCTGGGAAGAAAAGTGTGTTCCCCTCCAGCTCTTAAAGGAGCCACGGCCCTCGAAAGAGGACTTACCACCACTGAGCTTGACGGCACCGGGGGGCCAAGCTTCTCCTCTAAATGCGGTGCACAGGCACTGAGGCAAGCCTGGGCCCAGACTTTGTCCTGGATCTGCAACAAGTTCATTCCAGAACCTATGGGAGGCAGGAAACAGGAATTATTACAGAAACATCGTGCAGAAGTGCACAGATCTGGGAGGGCGAGCAGACCAACCAACGGGATGTAGATACCATGTGCCTGGGTCACGCTGGGCCCAGCCAGCCAGCCAGCGGCCAGCAGGGCCCTTGGAAACACACATCTCCACCCCCCCTGCGCCCAGGCTAGCCTGGAAAGCTGCTGCTCCCGGACCTGGCTGAGACCTAAAGGGGAAGACGTTGACAAGGAACTGCTCTGTGTCCCCTGAAGTTCAAGGTGTCTCCTCAGAGGCAGCCCGCTGCTGATGTGGACCAGCCCTCAGGCACTTCCCAATCACTTCGAACTTCGGGGGGAGCACTCAGACTCCCCTGACCCTCCTCCTGCTCATCCCTGAGCTCACCTCGTCTTTGCTGACGAGATCAATATATTTCTGCCAAGGCTTTCCTCGGGGTGGGGGAGGGGATGGAACCGGAGCCCAGGTGGAGGCGACAGAGGGGCTGGGACAGGGGCGGAGTCACCTGCCAACAGAGGTGACTCCTTGGGTGAGCAGGTGTGAGCAGGTGAGCGGGGGCGCAAGTCCCAGCAGAGGCTGGGGATGGTGGCACTCTGACTCAGGGAGGGGTGGGAGCACAGGTGCACACCCAGGCTCGTCCACGGCTGAGTTCTGCTGATCTGAGTTCTACGCCACTAGCTGTAGGAACCTTTACTTCTCCCGACTGTGAGTGAAGCTGGGAGGGGGGGAGAGAACTCCTTAATCACCTCCTTTTATCCCCATGAAAACTCGAGTCATGTCTGGAACCCACAGCCCTCGAACACTTCAGCTTGATTCCCGGGGCTGAGAGCACCCACGCTGCTCCGAAGCCACTATCCCGGGTCTGGGCTCCTGCTCCACATCCTCCTCCTGCCTCTGGTCACTCCTGCAGCCTCAGCTCACCCAGGGGGCCCTTCCGTGTCTCCTCCCAGCCTTCCTGCCTCCCGAGTACCATTCCCATTTGTTTTTGTTCAGGTTTTTTATTTTTTATTTTTCTAAAATGTGTTTTGACTGATTTCAGAGAGAGGAAGGGAGAGGGGAAAAGGGACAGAAACATCGGTTGAAGAGAAACATAGATCCACAGCCTCCTGCACGCCCCCCACTGAGGATCGAGCCTGCAACCTGGGCATGTGCCCTGACTGGGAATCGAACCGGTGACCTCCTGGCGCATGGGACGACTCTCAACCAACAGATCCACGCCAGCTGGGCTTTGTTCAGGTTGGGATTCCAGAAGCTCACAACTCTCAGGAGCTTATCCCAAATGTGGACAAAAACGTCAATAAATGACTTCCGTGGGAGCCGGGTTCCAAGACGGGCCCGGCTCACCCCCATGTCCTGGTGTTCACGCCTGTGAGGTCCTCGCCTCCCCACCCCTGAGTGGGTCTGTGCGACCGTAGTCTGGCGCAGAAGGGATGGTACCTCACTTCCAAGATGAGGGTGTCCGTCCTTCCTGGGGGAATCCAGCTGGGATGTCATCAACAGCCCCGCCCCACCCCCCTAGGAACTGAGGCCTCTGACCAACAGGCACGTGTGTGAACTTGGATCCTCCAGCCCCATCGTGCCCTTAGATGGCTGCAGCCCGGGGTCGCCAGCTGGACCACCCCCTCATGAGAGATCCTGAGCCGGAATCACCCGGCTCACCTGCTCCCAGATTCCTGGTCTTCAACAGCCAACTGCTCTGGTCATCGGCCAACAGCAAGGTCACGAACACCCTCCCTGCTCGGCGGCAGACAACAGGCCCAAAAGACCAGCTCACGCCGCCTGCGCGCCCTCCGCACAGGCACACGCCCGGGACTCCGCAGGCTCACTCACCGTCACTGTAGTCAATGGGGCAGTAGGACCCCAGGAACAGGGAAGCGGCAAAACTGCTGACCAAGGAAATTCTCTGCAAGAGAAGGAAACGGAGATCTGACTCACTTCCATGCATTCTAAGCCAGCGGTTGTCAACCTTTCGGACCTCACGGACCACCAGAGGTCCGAGGATCCCCCGGTTAGCGACCGCTGCTCAAAGCAACTGAATACCTCACACACACACACACACACACACGCACGCACGCACGCACGCACATGCACACACATGAGAAGAGCTTTATATTGTGAGCAAGAGGCCCCAGGAATGGCCGTGGCATCTCACGCCTGTTTCTGACAGTCCACACAGCTGTCACGCTTAACAGAGACAGGCACACTCGGGGGAGCGGCTTTTCCGCCGGCATCCCGGGAGTGTGGTGCCGATGTCCTGCCTCCTCTCCTGTCGTCTCTGTATCTCGCCGCAAGGGAAGGGGGATGTGTGACCACAGGACTCAGACCCAAAACAGACGCTGGAGCGTTCGGAGCAAGAATCAGTGAATGCCCCTAGGAAGCTTTCGGCTGCCCCAGGCGCAGGAGCGGCAGGAGCGGGTAACAGGTTTCAGCTGTCAGCTCGGGGGTCTGCGCTTCCACAAGGGAATCACGGGCCCCTGGACCAGGGCTGAGGACGCCAACACCTCCCGCCCCCGTCAGGCCACCTCTGTCCTGTGTTTCACACAGAATCCAGAGCGCGTTTTTCACTCCTGCCCACAACCGGCATGGCCAATGCTGCAAAGTCATCTTGAACCATTCATAATATAAACTGGATGCTAATTTCCAAAGTTAAAAAGGCCTGTTGGGCCCAGCCAGCATGGCTCAGTGGTTGAGCATCAAACTATGAACCAGGAGGTCGAGGTTTGATTCCTGATCAGGGCACATGCCCAGTCGGGGATGTGTAAGAGGCAGCCAATCAATGATTCTTATCATTGATGTTCCTAATCTCTTTCTCCCTGTTCCTTCCTCTCTGAAATCAATAATATGTATACACTAGAGGCCCACTGCATGGATTCATGCAACTAGTGAGGTCCTGCGGGATCAGACCAAAACCAGCTCTCTGACATCTCCTGAGGGGATTGCGAGAGGGCGGTTTTGGGGTGACACACCCCGGAATCATGCTCTCTCCTCTCTGGTTCCGGGTGTGTCACCTGAGAAGCGCAGTTGCCAAGTTACAGCAGCTTCGGCAGCTCCTGCGTTGAGCATCTGCCTCCTGGCAGTCAGTGCACATCAGAGCTACTGGTTGGCCACTTAGGCTTTTATATATACAGATTTTTTTTTTTTAAAGGCCCTTTGGTTTGACATGAGCTGACCATTCTCTAATCCCTCAAATGGGAGCCACTAGTGAAGGGTGCCAAGCTGCTTCTCAGGCAGCCTGAAGTGTGGTCTTTCGGCGACTGTGGCTCAAGGAACAGATCTGGGTGCCCTGGGGACAGGGGCTCAGGTTGAAGGGCCACGGTTGGACGTCAGTCCAACTTTACCGACTTCCTAAGAAAACACCGACCCCACGCCAACCAAGAGCCTGGCAGCCCTGCTGCATCGAGCATTCGGGAGACCGAGTGGACAGAGCCTGAAGGGCACTGGAGGTCTTACTCGGGTGGTCCCAGGAAGACACGAGTCCCGGAGGCTCCCACCTGACCCTGCCCTCCACCCCTTCTGAGCAGGACTGCCCCTGGCTTCTCTTTCCCACGACTGCGTTTTTTCCCTCCTCTTTGGAAACAAGCAAATTGTTTCCAAATGAGAAAGAGCAGCAAAGTGAATATATCACTTTTAATGTCTGCTAATCAATGTGGGTTTTTTTCTTTTTTTTTTTTTTTCTCTCTCACTATATTTTATTGATTTTTTTTTTTTATAGAGAGGAAGGGAGAGGGATAGAGTTAGAAACATCGATGAGAAAGAAGCATCGATCAGCTGCCTCCTGCACACCCCTTACTGGGGATGTGCCCGCAACCAAGGTACATGCCCTTGACTGGAATCAAACCTGGGACCCTTCAGTCCCCAGGCCGACGCTCTATCCAGTGAGCCAAACCAGCTAAGGGCTAATGTGGGTTCCCCCCCCCCCTCACCAATGCACATGAGCTGTATCTCTGTGAAAGGTAAGTACCGTATTTTCCGGCGTATAAGACAACCCCCTAATTTTACGGTTAAAGCATAGGTTTAGGCCTATATTCGCTATATAAGGCTACCCCCCATTTCAAAGAAAAGACTTACTTTGCCATCAAGATCTGCAGGTAATTTTTCTGCAATTTTGGTCTTTTGCCCCTGATTTTCGGTTCAAAAGTCGTCTTATACGCCGGAAAATACGGTATTAGAAAAGGAGTTCAAGTGTGACTGTCAATCAAGTAGGAACGTTTAACCAACCTCTGTGAGTGCGTAGGCCTCAGGGTTCTGCTGGTAAATCTTGGCAATTTGGTTTCCGGTGAATCGCTGGAAAAAGATGGCAAATACTTAAAAACCCAGATCCTACGTGGAATGAGCAACTCCATGCTCTGGAGATCCGCCATCACGTGAAGACTTCACAGAGGCCTCAGGAGTGCGTGGCACCTGCTGACCACCTGCGCGGCGAAGCCTCGCCCGGGACTGGCACCCAGGAAGGCCTGCTCCGATCACGGGCCCCTGAGCGGCGGCCGCGGGAGTACCTTCCCCACCCACATCCTTCTGACTTCAGGCGGCCCCGGTGGGGTTGGCCCTGTCCCCAAAACCTGTACTCCAGCGAGAGTCGCATGACCCAACCTGGGGCTGAGCCAGGGACAGCCACCCATGATGGGGTGGGATCTTGGCTGAGGCCAGCAGGATACAGGCCCTCTTTTTATTTTTATCTTTTTCACTTTGGCAGGAACTGTATTGTCTTACATGCACAGAGTCCTTTCAGCTTCAAAACTACCCAAAACCTAAGTCGGAGAGGCTGGAAGCTAGGCGCATCGTCACCTGTGTGAGGAGCACAGCCATGTTCACAGCTGGGAGCACACAGGGAGGCCTGGCCTTGCTCCATGGGCCGCACAAGGGGGCAGGACAGCCTTGATGGGAACCAGGGGCCAGAGTGCCCAGTCCTGGCTCCTCTGTGACCCCACACAGCCTCATGGGATCCCCTCAGGGACCGGCCACCAGCTGTGTCCTCCCAGACACCCAGAGAAAAGGGACGGGAGCCAGCTACCAGACCTTCCTCCCAGCCCCAGCCCAGTCCCAGCCCCAGGGGAGCCCTGCCCACCTCGTAGGCGCGGGAGCCGGTGAGGTGGCTGAGAGCCTGGGCCCCGCCCACGGCGGCCTCCAGCCGGCGGCACTGGGCTGTGGTGCTGGAGTCCATCCACACCGGGCAGTCGCGGACGGAGAAACAGGCCTGCAGAGAAGGGGTCAGGGCTCAGGCTTGGGCTCTGCCTGCTGGTCCTGGGACCGCTGGTCATCCTGCCCTGGGGTGGGCGCCTCTTCCCTGGAGGTGACCTTGGGAGACCCAAGGGCAAGCCCGTCACGCCCACTCCTCAGCCTGGCCCGCTGGGATCTCTCTCTCCCGGAAAGCTCAAGGTTGAAGGTTCTGGGGAGGATGCCCGAGTGCCACAGGCAATGCTAGACAAGGACTCGTGCCATCCTGCCGGGGGCCCCGGAGCCTGGGAGGAGAGGAGACGCCGGAGCTAGCCTTCCGGCATCAGGAGGCCTCCTGCCCCAAGAGGAGAGTCCCAGGGGGCCATGAGCCAGGCAGGCTAGGCAGGAGGGGCCGTGTGATGAGGGCTGCGAGCACCTGACCCTTTGTCCAGACACCAGGTATGCCCACCGCAGCGGGGAGGGGGGCAGGGCAGACCTTACTCACAGGACCACCACCCAAGCCGCCTCCCTGCACCCCGACGATGCCCAAAGCCTCACACCTCAGGGCCTTCCTCTCCCCTCTAGAGACGTTTCTCTGACTCCCCCATCCTGGCCAGTTACCTGCAGCTGCTGGTGTAACGGGAGGCCTGGGGACAGGCCTGTCAGCACCTGGCGGGCCCCAGCTTTCCAGTATACACTGCCATGTTGCTGTCCAGGGAAAGCCAAGTGCACGCTCATTAGGCCACACAGTGATGTCACAGCCTTCAGGAGACACAGAGAGCACAGAGAGACCCCGGACCGCCCGCAAAGACCTGGGCTCCAGGCCAGCCCGTCCCCCTCAGCCACAGAGCTCATCCTCCTCAGGAGACTCACTCGGTTTTCCTGTCTACACAATGGAGCTCTGCCCGCCCACCTCACACCTTGCAGGAAGACTCCAAGAAGGAACCATCCGTCTGGATATTGGTGCTTTTGGCAAAACTGGATTGAAACAAGTTGCTCATAATATCACCTGAAATTCACTCATTCACTCATTCATTTCCAGGGGTGGGGGAGCCTGTTTTTCCTGCCAGGGACCATGTGGATATTTATAACCTCATTCTCAGGCCACACAAAATTATCAACTTAAAAATTAGCCTGCTCTGTTGGGCCGATCACTTCATTAACTCACCCCGAACGCCTTGGCAGAGGCCGACCAAATGATTTCTCGGGCCTTCTACGGCCAGACGTTTCCCCACCCCTGTTTACCCATCCATTCCTCCCACAAACACTGAGCAGCTGGATCATGCCCGGCATAGGACAGAAGAGTAGGGCAGTGTTGTCCCTATGCTGCAGGATGCCGAAGGTGAGTCAGGAGAAAAGACACACATGTATAATCAGGAAACCCTGGAGGTGCAGGCAGGGCTGTGGGAGCAGACAGGAGGGGCAGGTGGAAGGCCTGAAGCTGGGGCAGGAGGTGGGTGACGAGGCTGGGAGGGGAAGGTGGCAGCATCAGGGCCTCGATCGATGCCCAGGCCCAGAAAGTTGGGGTTTGTCCTGGAGGTGTGGGGACTCTGGATTAGCGGGTTGTGGCAGGGCTGACTGTAGGAACGGGCCCACGGGAACCTGGGAGAAGGTGGGCTGCGGGGAGGGAGGCTGGAGCCGAAGCCCGGAGGAAAACGATGGCATAGGCCTGGGCCACAGGAGAGTCGGAGAAGCGGTGGCAGATTCAAGAATCGTGTACAAAGCAATGTGGGAACCCCTGGATGTGGGGGTGGGAAGATGACACCGGAGGAAGGGAGCCTGGGAAAGCGGTACGGGGGCAGATGGGTGCTCAGTCTGGGTCGTGGTAAGTCTGAGGTGGTCACAGGGCGCCCCCCATGGGGATGAAGAGGATGCCATGGAGGGAGGGGGTATCTAGGCCTGGGATCGGGTGAGGGGCAGACAAGAGCACCCGGGGAATCTGTTTAGTTTAACAAGGACCAGAGCAATCCATTCCTGTCCGGTAACGGGGAAGAGGCATCTTTCGAAACCTTAGTGAGCATGCGCTAACAGGAAATAATCCAGCAGGGGGCGAAGTGACCTCAGACTAGTGACATCGCCTCCCTGTGCCTCGGCCTCCCCCTTTCCCCATGTCAATGGCAATGACAATAAAACTGGAAGTTAAAAACCGAAAGTTAAAGCCCGGCCAGCGTGGCTCAGTGCTTGAGCGTTGATCCATGAGCCAGGAGGTCACAGTTCGATTCCCAGTCAGGGCACATGCCCGGGTTGCGGGCTCCAGCCCCAGAGAGGGGGGTGCGTGAGGCAGCTGACCAATGGCTCTCTTTCATCATTGATGTTTCTCTCTCTCCCTTCTTCTCTAAAGCCAATAAAAATACATTAAAACAAACAAACAAAAAAAAACAAACAGTAGTTAAAGCTTAAGGACTTCACATACTTGGGCACTGTTAACATTTTACGCATTTAACGCACACACTGAGCCCGTGACAGATGAGGGTAGAGGGCTGGCTGGCATGACCCGGGTCACCGCCGAAAAAGGCAGAGCTGGGGATCGGACCAGGCAGCGTGCCAGAACCCCCGTGCTGACCACTCCGTGACCCCACCTCGTGGGAATGCTACGAGGACTCAGGGAACTTCTCTCCAAGGCTCAGCACTGCGGCCAGCACACCTTCGCTGGAAGCAGCAGCCGTAGCATCCCTACCACTCACACGGAGACCGTTGGTGGGGTCATTCCTGACTTTGGTTTTGCGACCAGGAAACAGAAAAGCCACGTTAGTGCCCCAGTCATCACCAATTCACGCAACCCCTCCATCCCCGCGTGCCTCCTCGCCCTGTCCTATTGAGAGGGCAGCACGAGGCGAGGAGGGGCTCCTGACTCCACTGTGGGGCAGGGCGGAGTTATCCTCCATTTTGTAACTGGACCCAGCCCAATCAGGGTTAGCCAAGGCAGTGACATCACCACCGACCGAAGTAAAACCCCTGGACTGGGCGAAATTCGCTCTCTCTTCCGCCATGTTGCCGGCGTGAGTGGGACAGAGCCCATGCTAGCATGGAAAAGGCTCTTTTGTTTATTGCATCGGACTCGGCTCCCTGGTGGTCCTTGGGGATCATGAAGTCTGGGCGTAACACTATTACATGCAATGAGCAATCGTAAGAACTGTCTCCGATCTTTCTGCGAGGAGCCAGGCCATCTACCCTCCAAGGCAAAGCAGCTGGAGGGGCTTCTACAACAACAAGGTGTGCTCAGGGGGTCTCAAGCGTGAGCGCCTTCCCTCTCGGGGAGCGGGCACCTCGCCCCCGGCTCCGCTGCCCAAGACAGCTGCCCTCGCGTGGTCCGTGCGTGCGTGCATGCGGGCTGCTGCACACAAACCTGGCCGGCCCCGGACAAGGCGAGGACGCGAGAGAAGTCGAAGCCCGAAGCCCTCATCTTCTCCAAGATGATGTCCAAAGCCTGAGGAGAAACACAGAACGCGCCATGACTGCGCTGATCCATGGAAACACACAGCCGCACAAGCCTCAGAGCTCACCAGGAAGGGCTTGCCCTCACAGCGGCAGTGACGAGGAAGGAACCGATACAATGAGTGAGAGAGAATCATCGATGTGAGAGAAACAGTGACCGGTAAGCGCCCCGACCAGGGATCAAACCTGTAACCTAGGGATGCGCCCGGACCTGGAATCAAACCCGCCACCTTTGGAGGCATAGCATGATGTTCCAACCGACTGAGCCACCTGGCTAGGGCTAGGCTGAAACTATTTTTGGGAAAAATGGAAGCACTAATGACTTATCCTTAAATTCTGCCTCTCCGACTTCTGACGTCCAAGCACTCAGGAAGAGAGGAAGCAAGATGGCTAAAATTTTATTTGTGTTTTCAACCCCATGATATTAATGACGTCACTTCACTGCAATGGAGAAGTGAAAAGCAAAGCAGAGGGCTCCCACAGTCCCCATGTCCAGGCCGGAGAGACAGCAGGCAGGGGGTGGCCATTTATCCCAACCCTTCACCATCCACCATCCAGATGGCATCTTCTCTCCAGCAAGACCCCCTGGGAGCACAGACGGCAGTGCCCAGCAGGGCTCGACACATCCCCTAAGACTGCATAGCAAGAATTAGAGAGTCTCCGAAACCAGTTTGGCTCAGTGGATAGAGCGTTGGTCTGCGGACTGAAAGGTCCCGGGTTCGATTCCGGTCAAGGGCATGTACATTGGTTGCGGGTACATCCCCAGTGGGGGGTGTGCAGGAGGCAACTGGTTGATGTTTCTCTCTCATTGACGTTTCTAGCTATCTATCCCTCTCCCATCCTCTCTGTGGAAAATCAATAAAATATTATTAAAAAAAAAAAAAAAGAATTAGAGAGTCAGCACAGGCAGGGATTTCCTCGTGGGCGGAGAAGCCACCTGGGCTTCCCCCTGACCCCGCCATCCCGCCCAGGGCAGGGAGGACTCCTTCCACAAGCCTGGCTGTGGCTGTCCACTCTAACGCCGCCTGCCAACCTCCTGCAGGGGGTGTGGTACCGCTGGGACAGGGGTGGGCAAAACTAGGACTTGTCCAATCCTAGAGGCTGCTCATAATGAGAAACCACCCTGGCCCCAACTCCAAGCCTGGCTCTCTACCCGCTGCTCACCCCCAAATCAAGGCCTTGACATCATCACTTGGGTCCTCGAGACACCAACTCTTGCCCGTCACTCCCAACCCCTCCACCACTGCCCCGCGGTCTGGCTCAGCCCTCTGCAGCACGTTCTGGCCAGCCTGCCTGGTGGAAATTCATCCGGGGCCCCAGTCTTCCAGGATGAGTCAGGGTCAGGCTGATACATAAGAAATCAGACTAGTTATCTCAACAGAAAGAATCTCCTACAGGAATTCGGTGAAACAGGTATTGGAGGACTGGAAAAGCTTTGGGCAGACACCTTCCGTTCTGCCTTTGGCTGGCCTCCCGTTTCGGGGCTTTGCGTCCCCTGTAGCGTATCAGGCAGCTCCCAGCCCTATCCCGCCTGTCTGTGTGGTCCACATCCTCGGTCCTGTGGCCCCATGGGTCACCTGGCTCTGGCAACAGGTACCTTCCCTTCTCCTTGGTCCTGAGTGGGCAGGCCTGCTGGAACCTGATGGGGCAGGTCGCCAGCCACCATTCTGGGAGTGGAGGGGTCTAGGGACTGAGGACTCAGAACCCAAGGCTGTGTGTGGATCTCAGCATGTAAGCGTGGTCTCAGGGCCTGAATATTTGGAAAGGTCTGCTCTGTGGTATTTGGAAGATGGAGACTGGCTGGACTTCCCAGCTGCTATGGCTCCCGCACCCAGAAGCCCGTGAGAGTCCTCTCAGCTCAGTGCTGACACAAGTGGAGGCTGAGCCTGGCCCTGGGAACCACATGGCCTCCAGTTCCCCAGGAGGACTTGGTCTCAACAGATGCCCTCCTGAGCTGCCACCTTTGGGCTTCCTAGCCAATCACCAGGTCTGCTGGTCAGGCAGGCTGGGGACGGGAGAGAACGAGGGATCCCTGTGCTTACCTGGACCCACATCAGGACTGGAGAAGTCACTGTCAGACCATCCTGGTGAACATGAACCCCACCCTGAGTCCTACAAGGAGAACAAGAAAGAATGAGGGACAGAACTGGGGCAGGGGCCCAGCAGCAGCAGATCCTGGATAACTCTCATGGAGGCAGACATGCCCCCTCCTCCAACCTTAAGAGGTTGAACAGGCACGAATGCTGAGATGGGAAGAGAAACCCATGAAAATTGCCCAGAGTGGCAATTCTCAGAAAGCACCAGCAAAAGCAAGCCTTGGAAGGCAGGCACTGGTGTGCTTGGTGCAATGACCAAGAAGGGACTGGGGGAGCACGGGGTTGGAGGAGAAGTCCCCCAAAATCCATGGCATTTGGAGAGGGGCAAGGTGCGGCTACAGAAAGTGCTGCATCTGTGAGAAAAGTTCTTGGCTATCAGACCGGGTTCTTGGATTACAATCTGTGGAAGATTACCTGGTACCCTCTCCCTCTCCTCCTCACCCCTGCAAGACCCTCATCCAAAATGATAAAAGAGTTAGAAATAAGATTTAAAATAACTATGTGCACTGGGTGCTTTTTGCCTCATCACAAACCACTACAAAACATAATGGCTTGAAACTACTTAGCTTACACTTCTGTTTGTCAGTCGCTGGGCTGAGTTCAGCTGGTTGGTTCTTCTGGTCTCACTCATGCCTCTGGGATCAGTTCACTGCAGCTAGAGGGCTCTGCTTCTGGAGGCTGAATTCTGCTTCTCTTAGCTGGGGATATGGGGGCAATGAGGCCACAGGTCCCTCAATCTCCAGCAAGTCTAGCCTGAGCTTGTTCATGCGGTGGTGGTATAGGATTCCAGGAATGAGAAGAGATGCACACAAAGCCTACCGAGGGTTGGGGTTAGGACTGGCACAATGTTACCGCCAACACGTTCTACTGGTTAAAATCAATAGATGGGAAAAGGACCCCATCCTATCTAATAAAAGAGTAATATGCAATCCTATTTCCAAAATTTTACCTTACATATGTAGGTAATTCACTACATCATTTTCCATTGCTAACAACCCAATATCCTTACATAGGAGATGGTAAACTTACCCAATGGAATATTATCCTATCTAATAAAAGAGTGATATGCAAATTGACCCTCACACCAAGACACAAGATGGCTGCCCCCATGTGGTCACAAGATGGCTGCCACAAGATGGCTGGCAGGGGAAGGCAGCTGTGGGCAGTTGAGGATGACCAGGATGGCAGAGGAGAACAGTTGGGGGAGACCAGGTCAGCAAGGGAGGGCAGTTTGGGGGGACCTAGGCATGTAGGGGAAGGTAGTTGGGGGGGACCCAAGCCTGCAAGGGAGGGAAGATGGGAGGGAAGACGCCTGTAGTGGAGGGCAATTGGGGGGACCAGGCCTGCAGGGGAGGGCAGTTGTGGGCTATCAGGACAGCAGGGAGGGCAGTTGGGGTGGGGGTGTGTCCAGGCCTGTAGGAGAGAGCAGTTGGGAGGGTCCGGGCCTCAGGGGAGGGCAGTTGTGGGGGATCAGGCCTGCAGTGGAGTGGTTAGGGGGTGATCAGGCTGGCAGGCAGAAGCGATTAGGGGCAATCAGGCAAAGGCAGGCAAGTGGTTGGGAGCCAGCAGTCCTGGATTGTGAGGGATGTCCAACTGCCGGTTAAGGCCCGCTCTCAGTAGGTCGGACATCCTTCAAGGGCTCCCAGGTTGGAGAGGGTGCAGGCTGGGCTAAGGGACACCCCTTCTCCCCACCCCACCCCACCCCCGCACAAATTTCATGCACGGGGCCTCTAGTGCATCTATAAAAAGAACAAAGCAGTTCCACATAATGACATGGAAAATACAGCCACGTGATTGTGAAATGAATAAAGCAAAGCACAGAATGCTACATGTGATATTTTTTGTGTGTGTAAGAAAGGAAGAAAATAAGTATTCTTATCTGCTAATATTTCCAAATGAAACTCTGGAAGGATACAAAAAAAACTAACTAAAGAAGTAGAGGAGGCCAGAGGGAAGAGATGAGATCATAGGGGGATTAAAACTTTTCAATGTAGGCCTTTTGTTTCTTTTGAAAGATATACCAAGTACATGTAATGCCTATTAACAAAATAGTTTTATTAAAACAACCACTTTGGAAGAGAACTGGCAATTGCTTAAAAAGTTAGACATATACCTACCATACAACTTAGCTGTTTCCGGGTATTTAATTACCAAGAGAAATGAAAGCTTATGTCAACACCAAGACTTGTATGTGAATTTCATAGCCTCCTTATTTATAATTGTAAAAAACTGGAAACAACCCAAATGCCTCTCATCTGGTGAATGGATAAACTAATTGTGATCCATTCATACAATGGATACTACTGAGCAATCAAAAGAACAAACTACAGCCCTCACCAGTTTGGCTCAGTGGATAGAGTGTGGGCCTGCTGACTCAAGGGTCCCAGGTTCGATTCCAGTCAAGGGTATGTACCTTGATTGCAGGCACATAACCAGTAGAGAGTGTGCAGGAGGCAGCTGATTGATGTTTCTAACTCTCTCTCCCTCTCCCTTCCTCTCTGTAAAAAATCAATAAAGTATATATTTTTAAAAAGAATAAACTACTGATAAACATGGATGAATTCCAAAATTATATTGAATAAAAATGTCAGATTAAAAAAAAAAAGAGTATATAATTATGACTCCCTTTATATAAAATTCTCAGACCCAGCACAGTACCTGAAGCAAAGTCTCAATTGGTACCTACTGCATGCATGCATGAATGCATGAGTGAATGGATGAATGAATGGAACTGCAAAGGAATGGAGGAGGGAACATTCTAGGCATAGAAAAAGGGTGCTGAAGACCACAACTCCTGCAGTTGGATACAGCCAGATAGTATGTTTACGGAGGTTAAAGGTTGAGTGAGGCCCCCCAAAAAAACAATACCCCCCCACACACAGAAAAATATGCACATGAGGTACATACCCAAACTCTGGGAGGTCTCTGTCAAAATGCACACTGTCCTCATAGAAGACATTCATTGCTGCATCCACAGCAACCACTTTCACCTGCAGAGCATTGGGAAAGATGGGGTAGAGAACCTTCCTCAGCTGCTACACGGGTTCAGGGACAAACTGCATCAGGTGACCCGAGTGGTTCAACCTGGAGACCTCCTGGAAGGCTGGGGTGCATTGTCATAACCATGGCAACCACTGGCGTAGCCATGAGCCTCATCTGGGGCCGGGCCCAAAGATTTAGCACGGAAAAAAAGAAGCTGAGACTGAGTGGAAACGCCCTTGTAACTCAAGGACTCTCAACAGCCCACCAAACACCCAAAGCCAAGACCCTCTCAGATGAACGTTCCGAGAGGAGCTGGTTCCTGGCCAGGAGGCCTGAGAAAGCCCTAGAGGCGAAGAGATGGCAGGCTAGGGTTTGGAGCTGCCTCTGGGGAACCATGTCTGCAGGGATCTGAGAGGCCAGGCAAGGCCCCTGCGCTGTTCCCATAGGGCCTAGGCAGGCGTCTTCAAACTACGGCCCGTGGGCCACATGCGGCCCGCAGAGGAGTCTGATCCGGCCCGCCAGGTTTTTTGGGCAGTGAGCGCAGCCGAGGTGTTACAGTAGGAATTAGTAGTTCATATAGTCCGGCCCTCCAGCTCTCTGAGGGACCGTGATCTGGCCCCCACTTTAAAAAGTTTGAGGACCCCTGGTAGGGCATGGCCGTGGTCCAGAGATGCACAGTGTCCCAAAGCAGCAGACCTCCAAACCCAGGGGGACAATTCCTTTCCCAGACAGATGGGGAAACCGAGGCCTTGCAATGCAACCGGCCTTACCCAAGGGGCCCACAAGACTTTCTGCTCACAGCTTGGTCTGCCTCCTTGGTCCTTCTGAGAAGAGAGGTTTAACTACAACGGTGCTGATCCCCCCAAGTAAAAAAAGGGGCGCCTTGGGCCAATTTTGACGACTGCCTGCCTGTCCGTGGGGTTCAACCTGGGGGCTGCATAGCCCGTCCTGTGTCACCGCGGCTGGGCATGCTGACCCGGCCAGGCTGGTGCCAACCAAGGGTGGAACAAAGTTCAGAGTACACTGTTCCATTTCACACACAAAAAAAAAAAAAAAAAAAATTCAAGCGGTCATCTGGTTCCAGGTCACGGGTTATGCCTGTGTGCCCCCATCTTACACTAGCTGAGCACCTCGGGGGGCCTGTCACTTGGTGGCCGCCAGGCGCGGGGCCCCGCCGCGTCCCCAGGGTCCCGGGCACACCCCCAGCGCGCGCCCCAGGGTCCCGCCGCGGGGGAGGAGGGCGCGGTTTCCGGGAGGGCGGGGGACAGGCCAGATCGCTGTCGTCTTGTGATCGAGGTTTGGGGGGTTGGAGGGGGGGGGCTTAGGCAAGGTCCCAAGAAGTCCGAGAGGGAGGCACGCGCACGGCTTGGCCTGGGTGTCCCCGCCGCACCGGGGTCCCCTCCTAGGCGCCGGGCAGGCGGCGGCGGCGGCCGGAGGCAGTACCTGCTGCGTGCTGAAGTCCCAGCCCAGGCAGCAGAGGCGCGCGGCGGGCTCGGCCATGGCTGCGGAGGCTCCGGCGCCCGCCCCTCCGTCCGTCCGTCCTTCCTTCCTTCCCGCGGCGTGGCTGCCGCCGCGCTCCCACGCCCAGGGCCGCAGGGGCCGCCCCTCGCCCCGCCCCGCCCGCCCGCCCGCCGGACTCCCGGACCCAGGCCCCCGCCGGCTGTGCTCTGGCTCCGCCTGCCGGGCGCCGGGGGCACGGACGCGCGCGGGCCAGGGCTGGGGCGCTGGGACTTTGAACCTGGGCTGCACACGGGACAGGCGCGCTCTGCGCAACGCAACTTGCCCGCACCAACTCCCCACCCTGTCCCTCTCCTCCCGATCCAACTTCAAGCCAGCTTGCCCCTGCCGGTCTCTGGTGGCGCTCGGCCTGGAGGCCTTGGGTACTGGAACAGATGCCCTCTCATGGGTGTGGCTCAGGGGGCGCAGGGAATTGTGCCCTGGGCTGCAGCAGAGGAGCTCCAGCAGGCTCTGTCCTGGCCCAGCCAATCGGAGTGTTTCCCCATGTGCCACAGTCCACCTCTGTATCCCAAACCAGAACTGCTGATGCGCCAGGGCGCGGAGAAGGGGGAGAGAGAACTGAGATTAGACGCACACCCTTTCCTCCTGGAGCTGGGGACGCTTTCCCCTCCCCTCATCCCACCTGGCCTCGTCCTTCTGTCCCTGGGTCCGCCTTCTCCCCGAAGCCCTGCCAACACCCTCCTAGGTGAGGTGCGCCTCTCGGGAGCTTCCCAGCCCCCAGAGGCAATGCTCTGGTCGCCCTGCTCTCTCTTGCCCAGATCCTCCTCTTGGCCCCAAGTCCCAAGATCACAGCACAGCTGGGCCCAGAGCCAGGGAGTTTGCCTCCAGGATCCACATTTAACTACTAAATGAGACAGTGTGCTGGGCAGCCTTGTTGAGAAGGCCCGTGGCAATACACACTTGTCTCACGACGGCTCTTTCTCAAGCTCCTATCTCAGTAAGGTGACCAGATGTCCCGCTTTTGGCAGGACAGTCCCCATTTTTTAACAATTTGTCCCGCAGCGTTTTAAAAAAGTCCCGATTCCCCCCGCCTCCTCCCAAAGGAGGGCAGCTCTGTTCTCTGAATTAAGAAACATGGGTGAAGAAGCAGACTGGGGGGAAGAGGTGAGTTTAGTCAGGACATGGAGGTTTGTGGAGCCTGTGATGGCTGAGTAGAGGCAGTGAACAAGCCCTTGGCTATGTGGCTGAAGATACTGGTTTGGAAATGAGCAGCAGGTCCCAATGGGAGTGGCCTAGATTGCCTAGGAAGGATGCCAAAGTGGGACAGCTGGAGACCCCCAGAGGGACCTGCAGAGGCGAGTCAAGACACAAGAAGAGACCATGTGTGAGGGGCCTGATGGGAGTCCCTGGAAAAACAAACCTTCCTGGAGATGACACTCAACAGGGTCAAGCATCGGCTTGTGGACTGAAAGGTCCCAGGTTTGATTCCGGTCAAGGGCATGTACGTTGGTTGCAGGCACATCCCCTGTAGGGGGTGTGAAAGAGGCAGCTGATCCATGTTTCTCTCTCATCAATGTTTCTAACTCTCTATCCCTCTCTCTTCTTCTCTGTAAAAAAAATCAATAAAATATATTAAGTAAATAAATAAATATGAGAAAAGTTAGAAGTATATTGGTAGCTTTAATTCCTATCCCTTACACTTCTAAGACAAAGATAAAAATCACTACCGCAAAAATAATCAGAAATTAGGAAATGAAGTAGGCAAATCAATTATAATTTAGGCTAATTTATTATACATATCTGTCTGACATTTTATAAAAGATTTCATCTTGGAATATGCTAGAAATGAGTAAATCTTCTTTCCATTCTATCTTTGCTGTTATGTGTTGAAAATATAGAGGTTTGAACTATAGCCCCAGAGCCAACATCATAGTTGTTTCTCCACGTTGGAGGGTGAGTCCTGTCCAGTTAAATACATAACTCATGCAACCGAGGTTAAGATTTTTTAAAGCTGAGTTTGTTTTCAACCTGAAGAAAAGTTTGATGGACTTTGATGTTTAAGCAAAACAGATTCCAAAGAATTCTGCGGGTGTTGGGGGGGGGGGGGGGGGAGTGGTTATTTTTACCAAGTGTGAGTACTTCTGCCCTGATGGTGTTTGTACTCACCTCAGAAGCTAATTTGATTTTAGGAAAATGAAATATGGTGGTGGATATCTTCCATTTTTCTGTTTTTATTTATTGTTATGACTTATATTGATCTCAAAGACAGGGAGGGAGGGAGGAGAGATACAGAGAGAGAAACATAGATGTGAGAGAAACATTGAGCAGGCAGTTGCCTCTGAGTGGAGATTGGAGATCAAACCTACATCTTAGGCATGTGGCCTGTTCAGGAATTGAACCCACTACCTTCTGGTATATGATATGGTGCTCCACTCAACTGAGCCACACCAGCCAGGGTCATTTTTCTGGTTTTATAGCACTCCTCTCTCGGCGCCTGTCTTCCCCCCAGTACATGAGCATTTGAGGCAGATAATTAAATCCAATAGCCCTGTATACACAAAAGAAAGTTCTGGAAAGTTATTAACAACTATCTGTGGAAGGGATTTAGAAATTGGTGGTTAGAAGGTGACTTCTTCGTTTTAATCAAATCTGTATTGATGAACTTTTAACTTTTGTACTAAAAGAAAAAGAAAACCAGCCAACCAAGCAGTAATAATGGGGGGATCTCAAGGTGCTTAGGACTTTTAAACCGGCCTCTTAAGTAATCAGGGGTCAAAGAGGAAATCAAAATACAAGACACTATATAGGAAGCACAGGGTGAAAACATCCTTTCCACCATCTTTGGGGTGTACTCAGAGGTAAGTGCACATTCTTAAATGTTTTTCTTAGAGACTGAAAAGAAATTCTTTTTAATTTACTCTAAAGAGAGAGAGGAAGGGAGAGAGAAAGAAGCACCCATTTGTTGTTCCACTTCTTTTCGTATTCCTTGATTGCATCTTGTACGTTCCCTGACCAGAGATCGAACCCATAACATTGGTGTACGGGGATGACATTCAAAGCAACTGAGCTACCTGGCCAGAGCCTATAGGATACTTTATCGACAAGTGAAACTTCATACAATTTTGACATTTCACTTTCAGTATTACACCAACAAACCAGTGTGATTTGAATGATGTGTGAGATCAATAAAAGGAAGGTTCTAGGCTAGTGCTATATAGTAGAAATAGAACGTGGACCACAAATGCAAGTCATGTGGGTAGTTTTAAATTTTCTGTCAGTCCCATTTCTTAACGCTTAAATTATCATTCTTACATACTAGAGGCCCGGTGCACGAAATCTGTACATGGGTAGGGTTCCTAGGCTTGGCCAGCACTCAGGGCTGATCAGGTTCCCCACCTCCCTGCCTTCCTGCCTCCCCGCCTTCCTGCCTCCTCCTCACCTTGTTCCCTCAGTGTCCTGCCATGCCTCCAGTTGCCCACCATGTTCTGTGCTGCCCCCTGGTGGTCATGAACATCATGGCAAGTGATTGAACTCCTAGTCTCCCAAACTCCCAAAGGGACACTTTGCATCTTAGCCTTTTATATATATATATATATATATATATATATATATATATATATATATAATAAAAAATACTGATATTTCCTGTTTTGTTTTTGTACTATTGCTAAAATCCAGTGTTTACTCTACTCATAGCATATCACAATTCCAACTCTTGACCTTTCAAGCCCCCAGTGGCTGTATCTGACTAGGGGCTTTTATATGGGACAGCGTGGGAGGGAGAGAAAGGGAGGGAGGGAGGGAGGGAAAGTTCAATGTGATAGTGCAGATGGGAGTTCTCATTGTTCCTTCACCTACCAGCCCTGTCTTGACAGGTGCACCTGGTGGGACCAAAATGTGTCCTCGGCTTGCACTGGAGTGGGAAGCACACTCACACTAGCAGAGGCCTGGGCTAGAGGACGTGGCAAGGTGGAGGTGCAGTCTTGCCCTGGCCCACCCTGGCCCTCACAGACACGGCCCACCCCACACCCCATCCAGGGAGCTCCTTGCCGTCCCCAAGGAGCATCTAAAGACAGTAAGGGCTCTTGATGAGCCTTTCCAGCCCACCATCCATTGGGCCAGGGTCTCCAGGTTCTCCAAAGCCAATGGGGCTGAGCCATCTCAAGTCTAACACGATACCTTTATTAGAATTAATCACACCTTAGCTCCCCGCAGAGGAGCTATTTTTTGGATCTCCAGGGCTAACCTCAGAGTAGGGCTGACCCTGCCCTCGAAGCTGAACTTGGCCCAGAATTTGCAGCTTGAAATTCCCGGCCCCATCCTCAGCCGGTCAACTTCATTCACGATCGTCCGAGGGCCTGGCCCTCTTCCTGGTTGCTTGTGGATGCTTCTTTGCTACTCACAGGTGAGCTGAATAAGTCTGGTTCCGGTTTTATCATGGCATTGAGAAGGGTGTTCCTTATCACTTCCTCGTTCACTTCACTATGTAATTTGCTATCATACAACAAGATGTCTTTGCTCAGCTTCTTGTTATAGCTCCTAGAGCTGAAAGAAAGCGCCCCCTCCCCATGCCCAGCGTTGTCTTCCAGGGAGGTGGGGCTCTCCCACTACTGCAGGCCGTGAGCCTGCAATGGACCTTCACCTCTAGCCTCTGGCATCGGGCCGCTTCCATCTCCTGACGCTAGCCAGACCCTTCCATCTCCTGCACCTTTGGGGGTCCTACCCACCATCTTCTCCCCAGTGCCAAGCTTGATGTGGTTTACGCCTCCCACAAACCCTGTGAGAGAGGAAGGCTGGGCTGCCTGTGTTTACTCGGTCTGAGCCTCAGTTTCCTCATCTGTAAAATGGGGGATAGTGATGGGACCTATTGTACATGAAGTGCTGGTTAGGATAAAGTGTGAAAAGGTGTGTAGAGGATAGGACCCGAAACGTAATACATGATCCATGCCTGTTAACTCTTGTCATTACTATGTTATCATTGCATGTTGCAAACGAAGAAACTCAAGGTACATGAAGAATCTCAGAGGTATTAGGTGCGCATCTAGGAAGGGGTAGCAGAGACAGCAATTCAGGCCTTCCGGCTCCAAAGCCTGTGTTCTTAACTACTGTGCTGTGGCTTTGCTGCATTACACTCCCCTTGTTTACAATGGGGCAAACTCCTATTCATCCTGCAAAGCCCAACTCATGTGTCACTTCCTCGTTGAGCCCACCCCAACTAACCCAACTCCCCAGAGAAATACTCCTCTCTCTGGGGGCTCCTGTAGTCTGACACCCCTCTGTCAGAGCCCATTAGTAATAACTGTGTGCATATCTGTCTCCCCCTGAACTATAGCTTGCTCTGACCACTGACAGCCCAACCCTGGTGGTGCCAATGAGAGTCTGAGGAGAATGGTGGGGAGGAAGGCAGGAGAAGGAGAGAGGCGGCGACCCCTGTAGTAGGAGCAGAGGGCCTTCACTGTTGCTCAGGTCCCCTAGGGCTCAGGAAGAGAGGGACGCACTCTGTTGGCCCAAATCCCGGAAACGGTGGTTCTGCCAAGCACAGGTCTTCTCCTGCGGGCACTGAGGAGAGCAGTGTGCCCACGGAAGGGGACCGGGTAGAGCCTAGTTCTTAAACAGGGTCCTGAGCTGCTGAGGCCAAGAGAGCTGATGTCGGCCAGTGACCTTTGCCCAGGCAGGCTTCCAGGAGGTAGAGAGAGGGGAGCGCCTGGCCCAGGCTGGACAGGAGGGCAGAGGCTGGGCCGGGGAGAGTTGGGCGGCAGCGGCAGGGCAGCTGGAAGAAGGCTATGGACACGATGGCTCTTCCCTCATAGGCCCTTTGGGCAAAGGGGCAGGCATGGACAGCACCTGACGTACTTTCAGGGCTTGAGAAGCAGGCCCTGTGCTGAGAAGAGCCCTCACACACCTACCGTTTGTATATGGAGAAGTGCTCCAGGATATCGACATGGGGCAGATTCTGTGTCTCCGGAAGCATGTAGAAGAGGGACAGGGACAAGATGGTTGAGACGTAGCCGATATAGTTGCTAACGAAGGGGGGACTCCAGGTGATAAGAATCAGGGACATCATGTTTCCACAGGCCCAGGCCAGAGTCACCAGCCCCAGACCCGTTGCCCTGGAAGGAAAGATCAGAGCTTGTCTACTGGGCCTTGGAGGCCCAAAGGTTGGAAGCAGCAGCTCCCCGAAACCCCTTCCCGGAACCCCCTGCCCCACCCCGCAGTCTCCACCCTGTCCTCACACACAGTGCAACCAACCTCGGGGATCTTAGCTCTCAGCTGACCAAAGAAGGCAGTGGTTTCTCTGGGCCTACTTACTGGAGTAAGGAGGGGTGAAGCCAGCCCCACGCAGCACCCAGCAGGTGTGCAGAGCGAGTGTGGGCAGGAGGGCGCCAGGCCATCAGCAAGCTCCCCGAGAACTGAAGGGCCTGACACTCAGAGGGGCCCAGATGGTCAGTGCAAGGCAGACACCGGGGCAGACCGCCTGGGGCTGGCGCTGGTTCTGCCATGGCTCTGTCTGACCTGGGGCCAGTGCCTTTCCCTCTCAGATTCTGTTGTCTCAGGCTAAGGATGGTGTTTGGGAGCAGTCTTGGTGAGGGCCACATGGAATCGACGTAAGCTTCTCAACACACTGTCTGCTGCGGGGTGCATGCCCGAGCTGAGCCGCTGCTGTCCATCTTGTGGTTGTCCTGCCTTCTCAACCCCAGGGCCTGCTCCCACCCGCCTCCTACCTGAGGACGGTAGGCAGAATCTCGGCGCTGTAGGCGAAGAACATGCTGATGGAGGTGGTCAGGCTGAGTTGTCCCACCAGGATCAACAGCAACAACGTGGTTTTCAAGTCTGTAGCCAGACAATGTAACCACCTGAGTTTGGGGCCATTTTCCCCTCAGGCCAGCTTAGGGGAGGCCTGCCCATCAGCTTTCCCTGAATCCCTCTCAGAAGGCATCTCAACAGTCCATCCCCACGCCCTGGCCAGCAGACTCAGGCATTTGGTCAGAGGAGGGATGGTGTGCCCAGGCCCAGCCAGCAGGGGGAGAGTTGTCAGTAGGACAGGAGGTCCCTCGAGGGCCACCATCTACTTGGCTGGACTTGGCCCCTCACATCTGTGCCTCCAGGCGGTCTCCTGTCTTCCCCATCCTTCCCCAGAGGCACCCCATCCATAGGTGCATCTTTGGAGGGAGAAAGAAACCAGGAAATGCCATGCCTCAGGCAGGTGAAGACAATAGGAGCTGAGGGCTCATAGCCCCTCCTCCTGCTGTCAGCCTCTGCTGGATCCTGGTCCTGCTGGCCCCACTCCCCACTCTGAACCCAGCTTTTCTTGGCCCTGGGATGAGAGCAGACATGGCTAGTGGAAATTCTAGTCCTACTTTCTCTCACTCACTGGAGAGTTTTAAACATTTCTGCTTGACTCATTATAGATTCACTTAAAAACAAACAAGAAACAAACAAAGGAACAAAACAATGCCCTAACCGGTTTGGCTCAGTGGATAGAGCCTCAGTCTGCACACTCCAGGGTCCCAGGTTCAATTGCGATCAAGGGCACATCCTCAGGATGGAGGCAGCTCATTGATGTTTCTCGCTCATCAATGTTTCTAATTATCTCTCCCTTTCCCTTCCTCTCAGTAAAAAAGCAATAAAATATATATTTTTTAAAACTAAAAAAAAGACAAACACCAAACACCAAGCAATAGAAATTGAAAAATGAATTTTTCTCACCATTTGGTTTTAGCAGCTGCACACTACCAACATCTCTGAGGAGAAAGGTCCCACCCAGCCAAGTGGCTCCCAATCCCAATCCCCAGAGAAAGAGAGGGAGCCCCCTTGAGGCAGACCCTGGACACAGTCCAGGCCCTAGTCCTGGCCCCAGCAGCTGAGTGGTCCATGTGGGCAGCAGTGCTGATTGGGTGAGAACAGACATCTTCATGTGCACATCCTCAGCCCTGGGAGGGGACCTGGGGTGCGGAGGGGGGTACTCCTTCACCCTAGGGCTCTTTGACATTTTGAAAATATTGCCAGCTCCCCAAGTCCCCAGCTTTCCTTCTTTTGTTCTGAGCCCCTGGGACACCGGGTGCTGTGCCCCTGGGTTGCGGGTTCTGCTTTCCTGTAAAGTCTACAGTTAACTGGCATTTTCCAATCAGAGGCTAAGATGAGAGCAGACTTTGGGTAGCAGTGGAAAGATTATTTTGCTGCATCGGTACACATTTTCCCCCACTGTTTGTTTGTTAATCCATACCTGAGGATATTTTATCATTGATTCTTAGAGAGAGTGGAAGGTGAGACACACAGTGAAAGAAATACCGATGTGAGAGAGACACATCGATTGGTTGCCTCCCATACATGCTCTCGCTGGGGCATGGGATCGAGCCTGCAACAAAGGTATGTGAGCACTTAACCAGAACTGAACCCATGATCCTTCTTCATCCTGAGGGCTGGCACTCTGTCCACTGAGGAAAACTGGCCAGAGCTGTTCATATATTCTTTACATATTCTTTTAACATTTTTTAAAAATAGATTTTGAGAGAGACAGCGAGAGAGAGAGAAACATTAATGTGAGAAAAAAACATCCATCAGCTGCCTCCTGCACACCCCCTATGGGGGATCGAGCACACAACCCAGGCATGTTGACTGACCAGGAATTGAACCAGCAACCTTTCCGTGCACTGAGGCACCTGTGCACACCCAGGGCTGATTCTGTTCACATTTAACTACCCGATCTAATGTGGATTGGAATCAGATGGAAGAAGGCTGTCCATACTCCTGCCCACCCCGGGATGATTCCTACAGACGGCTTCCTCGCTCCCAGGCCTCTGGGAGCTATGGGTGCCTGGTCTTGGGGACCCCACCACCCAGGGAGGGCAGTGCTCCCTGGTACTGGGGCCCCTGCAGAGAAGGTGGGTTGTGGGTGTAGAAGACTGACTCCCAGGGTGTCTTGTTGGAGAGACAGGGCAGGAGGCACAAGGGAGGGATTTGGCAGAAGGCATGGGGAGCAGGAGGGATGCTGTACCTGAGGGGATGAAAGTGATAAGGAAGTTCATGAAGCAGCCTTGGAAGAGAGCCCCTGCCATAGACCACTTCCTCCCAAAATGCTCGAACAAACAGATGCCACACAGCCGTGCGGGCATCTCCAACATGCCAGGAATCATCTTGCTCAACTGTTCATTCAAACCAAAAGCTTCCATCTTCAAGTTCAGCGTAGAATAGCTGTGACCAACAGTAAACCTGGAAAGAGACCGGAAGATAACTACTCAGAGAGAACAGGAGACACACACACAGATACCCTCATGCAGATGTGGCAAAGTGAAGACGGAAGCGATGAGGGTAGGAGTGGGCAGGGGGGGAATGGAAGGGAGAAATAAACACAGATCCTTAGGCCTTGCTCCCTTGCAGCCAGGCCATGCCCCATTCCTTCACCAGAGGTCCTGGCATGCACTTCTGTTTGCAGTACTTGCGGGCCAGCCTTGGGGACTCACCACACAAAGACCATCACCAAGATCACCTTGCGCAGTTGACTGTTGCTATAGAAGTCCAGGATTGAGGCATTAGTCACCTTCTTTCCAGGCACCTGTAGCTACAGGACAAGCAGGACCAGCCAGAGGCAGAGTGGAGATTGCAGCTTGCTTCCACCCCTACAAGTCCCACAAGGTCCACCTGCCCCCACAGTGCCAGCCTGGTCTCTGGTCTTTCCTTGATGAGATTTGATTTTACTGTCACTGTTCCCTTCAAGCAGTGGGCTGGAGATACCCTCTGGGCCAAGGTCCCACCTGAAAGGATGAGGCGGACAAAGGCCCGTCCACAACCCCAAGCCCTGCCCTACTCTGGGCCTGAGGCCTCTTACCTTGTCCAACAGAGGTAAAGGAATGGTCCTCTGGTTCCTTTCAGCGGCAGAGAGCAGTACCTGCTTGGCTTCCTCCACATTCCCCTTCACCAACAGCCACCGAGGAGACTCTGGGAGAATCCTGCAGGCACACCCTCATTCACCAATCACTCCCAGATGCCCCAGACACCCACGTGGGCCTTATCCCTGCCTCAGGGGTGGCCATCCTGATCCAGCATGAGGTCTGAGGTCATCTGAATGACCTCATCATTCAGGATGCCTGAATGACTTCAAGGCGTCCATCAACCTCAGGAAGTCCTCTGTCCCTCCTTGGAAGTCATTCCTTCCCTGCCTAAGCCACACACAGGTCCCACAGCTGCTTGGTGTCAGCCTGGCCATTACTGCCCCTGCCCGGCAGTGTCTTTCCCCTCAGCCACCTTGAAGAGCTCAACTACGTTCTATCTCAAGGGTCATCCTCGCCAGCTCAGGCACATGGAGGGCACTGTCTTCTATGCCCACACCCTCTATTAGAGCCCATTCACATAGCTGGGATTTCAGCCCACACTGAACGAGTTGTGCCCTGAAGTAGCTCCATTTTTCGGGCCCTCTTCATTCCTCAACTCCCTGTCGCTCCAGGGAAGTCAGCTCAAAATCATCAAGACCAACTTCACTAGACTTCTTTGGTGTGTTTGTTTGCCTTCAACCTGACCATTCCTTGTCCTTGAATCTTGCCTTTTGACACATTGCCTTTTGGTTTTCTGAAGAGCTCTCTGAGAGCCCTTTGAGGGTCTCTTCTGAGGGGGGTTCATGCTGGGGCTCCAGAGGCTTTGCCCCCGGCTCTCTCTCATCTCATCCCCACATTCTCCCAGGGAACAGTCCATTCACTCCATCCCTTTAAGGATCCTTCCCAACCCACAATCTCCAGTCCCTCAGACCCAGCCCACGCATGCCCCGTGCTTCTTGGCTTACCAGATAAAGGAGACGAGGAATAACACAGGGGCTGTGCCAAACACAAACACCAACCGCCAGTGGGGAAGGGTGTAGCCAAGCCCAATCAGGAACATGTACCCCAGAGAATAAAAGCTCTGGCTCAGGATGATGGAGTGGGCCCGATGCTCGCCCACTACCCACTCAACATCTGTGCAGAGGCCAAGAGGAGAAAATCCTGGTCAGCTCAGGGTCCCTGGGGCTGCTCCTGCAGCCAGCCTTGTGAGATGCCCAGCCCTACTTGGGACAGTTCAGACTGGGCACACATTCCCTGCACCTCCAGGCAGCCTGAGGTGGAGCTATTTCCTCCACTCCACTTGCCATTGGATGGCAACTCTGTCCTGCAGGCTCATAGCTCCTCCCCCGATCCCGCCCCCGCAGTGTCCCCAAACAGGCCATCCTGGTGTACACTCCCTCCATGCACCCCACCGCATGCAACCTGGCCTCACTTAGAGCCATGCTGCTGATGGCGTAGCCGACCAGGGAGTGGGACAACCCAAAGCGGAAAAACAGATACTGGTTAATGCTGGTGACGAAGCTTGTCCCAAAGCCAAAGATGATTATGCCCAAGTTCGACAGCAGTATGCAGGGGTAGCGGCCAACCCTGTGGGGATCAAAGGAAGGCTGTACCAAGCGCATGGACCTCCATGTTTGGACCCGGCCCAACGCTCAGGCCAGGTCCTGAGCCATCCACACACCTCCAGAGTGTCCCCACCCTCGCCTCCCTCAGCTTGAGACTGCTCAGCTCTGCATGCCCATGAGGAGGAGGAAGGGGCAGCCCCGGGGCCAGAAGAAACTCAGGGAGACTCACTTGTCACCTATGAAGCCAAAGATGAGTGCCCCTGTCAGGAGGCCTGTCAGGAACATGGACTGCGCGGCTTCCGGGGAAAAGTCCTCACCACACACCAGATCAAACTGGGGATTACACACAGGCATTGGCACAGGCCTCCACCCAGGGTCAGCGGTCTGGTGCCCCAGACAGAGCCTCCTCCCAGGGTGGGTGGTTAGACAGAAGGGGCCTGGGACAGGGACAGGCAGCAGGCCTCAGCTCTGTCACCCCTGCCTTCCATCCTGCATCTGGCAGACTCTGGGAGGCAGGCCTGAAGGGAGGGACCAGGAGCAGAGCCATGCTATGGGAGACATGGAGAGGTCCCTGTGTAAAGGCCAACATCACTAAAGACCCTTCCCCAAATACAGATGCTGGGCTCCAGCCCAGAGGTTCAGATTGGCAGGTCTGTGCCTAGAAGGGCCCGTGTTGCATATTAGACTGCTTTTGTCTTCATTTCCCGATCTTCTGTGAATTCAGAGGGCAGAGCCACAACTACAGAAGCAGCTCCTTGAAGAAATGGCAAACCCTGCCATCTGCCCTCTGCCCCTACCCCCAAATCCACTCTAGCTCTCTGGCTAAGACGGGCGAGGCTAGTGCTGGGCAGCAAGAATCATAAGTTCCTGCCCTGGCCCTTCCTCTGCTAGGTGACCTTGGTCTAACTGCTAATCATCCCTGAGCCTCAGTTTCTCCACTTGTTTGGGGAGGGGGAGGGCACATCTCCCAGCCCATGCTACAGGCAACCCAGGACAAGCCGCACCTCATTGATTATTGATCGAGTCTTGCTCTCAGGGTAGACAAACCCCTGGCTGCACGGCTGTGTGTAGTTGAGGCCAAACTTGATGATGGAATCCAGATCCCAGGTCACAGGCAGGAACATGCGGCATGTCATGAAGCTGCCATTTTTGTACCGGGGCAGGGTCAGGTTCAGCTGCTCAGCCATTGACAGGTTAGGGCCCACGTCCAGGATCCAGCTGGTATTGCAATAGGCCTTCTGTTCTCCAGACACAAAGAGGTCAGCATACACAAACAAAACCCCCAGCATTTGGGGAAGGAAGGTTAGGGCTACCAGCCTTCGCTGGAATGGGCCAAACTTCCCCATCACTTCCATGATTTTGGCAAGCTTGTCTCGCTGGTTGGCTTCCATGATCCTCAACTTGTGTAACAACTCTGCTGACCTGAGACTGGATTGTTCTCCCTCCTCACGCAGTTGTAAGTTCCTGTAAGAGGTTTTGGAGCTCCATTGGCTTGTCTTTACTAGCCATCTGTTCAGAGAAAGGATGCTGCTCTGTGTCTACCAACCAGAGCTTGAGGGCTGGCGTGGAGCCACTGACTAGAAATTGGCTTCTCTGTCTTGGAACAATTTGGATTTCAATCTTGATGTTCTCTGTAGCTCCTGCCTTTGCTTCTGAAGTTTCTTAGCTAATTTGTCCCCCATTGGCCCACCCATTCCTGTCTCTTTAATGTTTTACACCAGTGGTTCTCAGCCTTTCCAATGCCGCGTTGTGGTGACCCTCAACCATAACATTATTTTCGTTGCTTCTTGATTACATTATGAATCGCAGGTGGAGAGTCATAGGCGACCCACAGGTTGAGAATTGCTAGCAGGGTAGCCTAAGACCATCAGAAAACACAGATATTTACATTACCATCCATTGACAGAAGCAAGATCACAGTAATGAAGTAGCAACAAAAATAATGTCATGGTTGGGGGTCACCACAACATGAGGAAATGTATTAAAGGGTCGTGGCATTAGGAAGGTTGAGAACCACTGTTATAGATGATGCCCTGCTAAGTGCTAAGTTCTCCAACAATTTCCCGGCTTCTGAAACTTACCTTACACACACACACCAAGGCACTACCAGTCTTGCAAAAGTAGAGTTCTCCAGGGAAATCTGTTTCAAAACAAATACAAACAAAATAACAACACCACCAAAACATCCCCAAATCTGGATCAGGAGAGGCCAGGAACTAAGGCCACAGAGAAGGGGCTGATGCAGTGAGGCACCAAAATAGTAGGATGAACCCAGTCAGCGTGGTTTATTGGTTGAGAATCAACCACTATGAACCAAGCGGTCACGGTTCGATTCCAGTTGGGGCACATGCTCAGGTTGTAAATTCAAGGAGTGCAGGAGGCATCCGATGAATGATTCTTTCTCATCATTGATGTTTCTCTTTCCCTCACCCTTCCTCTCTGAAATAAGCAAAAACATATTTTAAGAAATATGTGTGCCCTACCAGGTTTGGCTCAGTGGATTGTGTCAGCCTACGGACTCCAGGGTTCCAGGTTTGATTTCGGTCACGGGCATGTACCTTGGTTTCGGGCACATCCCTAGTAGGGGGTGTGCATGAGGCAGCTGATTGATGTTTCTAACTCACTCTCCCTCTCCCTTCTATGTTAAAAATCAATAAAATATATATAAGCCCTAACTATAGTTTGGCTCAGTGGATAGTTTTGTCCTGAAGATTCAAGGGTCCCCAGTTCGATTCCAGTCGAGGGCATGCAGTCAAGGGATTCCAGTCAAGGACATGGTTGCGGACATATCCCCAATGTGGGGGTGGGTATGCAGGAGGCAGCTGATGGATGTTTCTCTCTCATCAATGTTTCAAACATTGTAGTTTCTAACATCTGTAAAAACATCAATAAAACATATTAAAAAAATAAAAAATAATTTTTTAAAAAAGGAATATGTGCAAAGATACCCATTAGGGCGGCTAACACTTTAAAAAACAAAAACAAAACAGAAAACAACAAGTGTTGTTGAGGAAGTGGAGAAATTGGGACCCTCCCACAGTGCTGCTGGGAATGTGAAAGTGCAGCCAAGGAATGAAGGCAGCTGAAGCAGCTGGAAAAGGCAGGAGAAGGAATACGCCCCTGGAACCTCAAGAAGGAACGCGGTCCTGCTGCCTGACACCTTGACTGGAGCCCAGCGAGGCCCATTCTGGACTTCCGACTTCCAGAGCTGCGATGTAATAAATGCATGTTGTCTTCAGCCACTAAATTTGTGGTCATTTGTTACAGCAGCCTTAGGAGACTCATACGGTGCATATACATGTAAGGTTGGAGGGGGGCGGAAGTGGATGGAGGAGACTTCCCAGGGAGGGGACTTGGCTCTGCCCAGAGACCTGGCTTTCAGGAGCCAGCTGCCCCCGCCTTGCCCTCGGGGTTCCCTTCAGTGTCCCCCCAGCATCACCTGAATGCCCGCAGGGCTCTGACACTCAGCAAGGCCCTGGAGCACTCGCCCCTCTGCTGACTCCACAGGTGCCCTGCCAGGTGGACAAGCCCCAGGTAATTGGTTCTCAAGGTACAAAAGAGAAACGTAAGCCCTGGCCAGTGTTCTCAGTGGTTAGCGTAACAGCCCAAACACTGAAGGGTCTCAGGTTTGATTTCCGGTTTTTGGTTTGATCCCCAGCCCCATTCAGGGTGCATGCGGAAAGCAACCAATCTATGTGTCTCTCACACATCAATGTTCTATCTCTCCTACCCCCCCATCCTCTTTCCTTCCCTCCCATTCTCTCTCTCTCTCAAAAAAAAAAAAAAAAAAAAAAAAAAAAAAAAGGAAGGAATATCCTTGGGTGAGGAGTAACAACAGAAAAGGAGGAAACTGAGACCTGGAAAAGAAACTACAGCCAGGAGCCATGCTCCATCTGAGGCAGGAAATGCCAGATGCCACACTGAAGCCACACTGCCTGTGAGGGCAGCCTGCTCCCCCCACACACTCCCACAGTCCAACGGTCCTGGCAGCTCCTGTCCACACCTGTGCTGACAATACGGCCCCACATTTGCCACGTGTCATCAAAACCGCCACCCTCCGCACCCGCCCTGTCCCTCCTCATGGAGACAGAACCACACCCCAAAGCCAGGACCCACCTCAGCATCCTCCAGGCCTAGCCAGGCTGTAGGCAGCAGAACCTTTGGGTTCCAATGGTGGCCAGGAAGTAGTGTCACAATGGGGCAGGGAGTGCTCGGGTGGGGTGGCATGGGAGGAGCAGCATTCTACTCCAGGGGCCTCACTGGGCCACGGACCCCAGGGGGAGGCTGTGGCAAGGCAGGTGGGAAAGTCTCCCTGTGAGCCAGCTCCAAGCCTTTGTGCAGACTGTTCCCGGCTCCTGGAGCCCCTGCCCTCCCCTTAAAGGTCCCACCTCCTCTGTGGGAAGTTCTTCTGTCTGTCCAGGCCCAACTCACAGGTCCTCAGTCCCCAGGTCTAAGGTGGGGGTGGGAGGAGGGGTAGAGGCAGGACAGGCTCCCCCTCTGGCTGCTCCCAGATCTATAGGGGGCAGCGGTGAGCACTGAGCCGCAGGCCTGGCCCCCTAGCAGCTCTGTGCAGGGCAGT